>NW_022196900.1:66547362-66547922 GCF_008632895.1 Mastomys coucha | reverse complement strand
TTTTTTCTATTTTTTCTATTTTTACTTTTTTACTTATGTATTTTTTCAAGACAAGGTTTCTCTGTGTAGCCCTGACTGTTTTGAAACTCACTAAACAGACCAGTCTGGTCTTGAAATCAGAGGTCTACCTGCCTCTCCCTCCCAAGTTCTGGGATATGAGCTTTTAAAAACTCACTTTATTACTGCATGCATTAGTAGATGTGTGCATGCCAGGTGTATGCTGTGTGCTGTGGCATGCATGGAGGTTAGAGAACAACTGTGGGTTACTACCTTCTGGTAGATGTGAGGGATTGAACTCTTAAGTCATGAGACCTGAATGGCAAGTGCTTTACTCACTGTGCCATCTTGTTGGCCAGGTTGTGAGCCACCATGTGGTTGCTGGGAATTGAACTCAGGACCTCTGGAAGAGCAGTCAGTGTTTTTAACCTATGAGCCATCTCTCCAGCCCCCAATATGTTTTTTTTAAACATTAAATCTTTTTCACATGGTACTAGTGATTGACTTCAAGATAGTGACTTTTTTTTTTCATTTTAACCCTAAATTTTTTTTTAATAATGTTG
>NW_022196900.1:66545241-66547287 GCF_008632895.1 Mastomys coucha | reverse complement strand
GACAGGGTTTCTCTGTGTTAGCCCTAGCTGTCCTGGAACTCACTCTGTATATCCTCCTGCCTCTGCCTCCCAAGTCTTGGGATTAAAGGCATAAAGGTATGCACCACAACTGCCCAGCTTATATAGTTTCTTAATCCCTACCCCATTTTCCTTATGATCCTGTATTTTGTATTTATAAAAAATATAGTGACCATTTTCTATATAATTTTTCAGATTAAATTTTGTTAAATTCCAAACTTTTCATTTTTGTGCAGGTACAAGTGAGTTTACAGTGGTGACCAAAATTAGAAGCAAGGGCTGTAGGGATGTGTTTGTAACCTAGAGCTGCTGCAGCAGAAGTGTTTGTACGAACACAAAAGGGGTCAGGCCAGAGGAAAGAACTTTGAGAAAATAATTGAAAATAAGAGAATCAGGCAGGTGAGGCCTTGTTAGGCCCAGAAGCTGCCTGCTGAGAGGGGAAGCCAGTGTCTTTATGGCTGGGGTCCAGGAAGACAGAACTTCCTCATGTTTTAATCCTAATGGTGCTCACAGGGAGCAAGTCCATTTTATTTAAGATACCCCCCTATGTTAATGAAGTGGTAATAATCACTACTGTTTAAAAGGTGGACTGTAGGCTACCATATACTTCTTAATCCTGGAAAGAAAGAATGGGAAGATGCAGTTTTATAGGAGGAAAAATTGAAGCTCAAAAGGGTTAAGTGATGGAACAAGTAATTAAAGCTGTTTGAATAGAGTGGGCCCAGCAGTGTGGCTCAGCCGGTAATGAGTGGCAGCTCCCAGTGATTCAAGCCTGTCTACCTGAGGTTAATTCTTACAGCTCACAAAAACTGGAAAGAGAGAGCTGTCTCTCATTCTCTCTCCCACCTGTCTCTGTCTTTCTGTCTCTGCTTCTTCCCCCATAGTAGAATAAAAAGGATTCAAATGGGGCTGTTTTGCACTAAAATGTGTGTGTATTCTGTTGTTTCTTTACTGTTTGGGCCTCAGAGGTCATTTGGAAGATAAGCTGCAAACAAGAATCTGCAGCCTTGTGTCCTAGATTAGCATCTAGTGTTCTCTGAGCCAGTCCTCAGCCTTGAGTTCCATAATGTTTCTTAATCACATTACACAGTATTATATTCCTCACCCTTAATTTCAGAATTATTAAAAATCCTTTGGTAATTGATCAAAGGATGTGTGTTTTCCTTTTTCTAATTGCCAGTAACCCTCTAAATCCCCACTAACACTTCAAAACTGAGATCAGAGGGTAGAAAGCAGCTTTATTTTCAGTGCAGCTACAGTAGTCTGGGTAAGTAATGCTTACTCAGCTGAGCTCTGTCTTCAGGCAATTTAAACTTTTCAATTTAAAAAGAGTCCCAGCACCTCAAGCCATTTACCTAGTAGGCCAGTTTTCACTTTAACACTGATAATTTCATTTGGATATAGGAAGGGAAAAGCTCCACCCCATTCTTCCCTTCTGATTATTCATCCTTTTTGACAGTTAAGATCCTGCTGAGTAAGAGCCCTGTGCTCCCTCACTAATCCTAGCATATTCTTCAACTGTAGAAATCACAGGCCTCCAAGAGGAAAGTAGATGAGAAGTGGATGCTCTGGCCACTGTCAGGCTTGCCTAGTATCCTAGGAACCTCTTCTCTCCAGTTCCTGTCACACCTAATCCCTTTCATGTTTTTCTGTTGACCTCATTAGAAATAGATGAATGACTAGAAGGCAGAGCAGAGCCCAGCCAGGCTGTGGAATGCCATTTTGATCTCTTCCTCTCCAGAGGCCTCCCTGATGCTTCCTGATAACAGCTTGGCAAGGTGCTCCAGTGTAATTAAGTCACTTATGTTCGTAGTTTGTCTTAATAAGCATCTAAATGAGAGGCATGCTGCAGCATACTTTCAGGGTAGTTAGGGTAACAGATCCAGTGGTGTGGACGGGTGCTCGTGCTTGAGCTTCAGTAGAAAGATAAAATGCGATGTGTCTTTGAAATACTTTTTAGTGTATGCAGATTAACGCGTGGGCTCATGCTTGTAATTGAAACAGGAGACTTTTTTTTTTTTTTAGATA
>NW_022196900.1:66535906-66544754 GCF_008632895.1 Mastomys coucha | reverse complement strand
GAGCCTCTACATCTGTATTAGTCAGGTACTGTCAGAGCCTCTCAGGAGGTAACTAACTATATTTAGGCCGGCTTGTCTTTCCTTCAGTCTCGACAGGAGACTTTTAAATCAAGTCCAGCCTAGACTACAGAGTAAGACGACCCTTCCTCAAAAAAAAAAAAAAAAAAAAAAAAAAGCAAAAGAAAAGGGAGTAAGTTTGGAAATTTCCAGGGAGATCCAGCACTATTGCCAGGGTCTGACTAATTACAAACTGGATTTCTCCTTGTAGTTTGCCTTTGCTCTTACTCTTCTGTTTATTAAAAAGTGTTTATCATATACAAAGGTGGTTTTTGAGATATTTACTAATTATAATTAGTCCAACCCATGTGATAGAATCATCAGTGTTATGTGTGCTTATTTCTTGGCACTTTGGCATAATGTCATGTTGACTGGCACAAAGTCACAACCTGAAAGTTTGAAAAGATAAAGACAAGCTATTGATTGCTTTCCACACTGCCCAGGTATTTGGTGGTTGCAGAAAAACTTGAAGAGATCAAGTCTTTCCGGGAGCTGACCCGTCTGGATCTTTCTTGTTGCTGGCTTGGAGATGAACATGAACTTCTAGAACATCTCACCAATGAAGCCCTGTCCAGGTACCACCCACTGCTACTTGTAAATGTCTTGCTTATTTACTTTTATTTTTATCTTCTGTACAATGGTGGTTTGACTGCATGTATGTCAGTATGAAGGTGTCAAATCCCCTAGAACACAAGTTACAGTCCATTGTGTGGATGCTGGAATTGAACCTGGGTCTTCTAGAAGGTCATCTAGAGCTGAGCCATCCTCCAGGCCTTGGTTAATTTTAAAAGGACAGTCCAGTAGGATCATTTTAAGGAATGTCTCTTATTTTCCTGTATTACTTACTAATTTTTTTTTTTCTAAAAACATTTTCACCTTCTGTTCACTTGTTCCAATATAGATTGGAAAGCTCTTGGGAAAGATAATTTTTTTTTTCTTTTTTCTAAATAACCTTTTTTGGTTTGTTTGTTTGTTTGTTTGTTAAAGTATTTCTTTGTATAACAGAGCCCTGGCTGTCCCAGAACATATTCTGTAGATCAGTCTGGCCTCCAACTCACAAAGATCTGCCAGGGTCTTCCTCCCTAGTGCTAAGATTAAAGGTATGCTCCACCATGCCCAGTTCCTAAGTAACTGTTATTTTATTTTATTTTATTTTTTTAAGATTTACTTACTTTATGCATATGAATATACTGTAGCTGTCTTTAGACACACCAGAAGAGGGCATCAGATCCTATTACAGATGGTTGTGAGCCACCATGTGTTTGCTTAGAGTTGAACTTAGGACCCTCTGGAAGTCAATGCCCTTAACTGCTGAACCCCTAAGTAACCTTTATTTAACCTGTAGTAGTCAAAACCATCAGTATTGAAAAATGTTGTCCCTTATTTGTCCATTTTATTTGTCCTAGTTTATTATAACAAGTGATAAAAAATTGAGGCTGAGAACCTGGCTCATTGGGTAAAGTCACTTGTCACCAAGCCTGATAATTCTGAGTTGAATCCCTAGAATCTGTGGAACCAACTCCCTCAAGTTGTCCTCTGACTCCCCACAGTCACCATGGCATATGCATCTCTCCCCCTGTCGATGCACAGAATAAATACTTGTAACAAAAGATTACAAAAATTTGGGACTGGAAAAATGGCTCAGTGTTTAAGAACACTTGCTTTTGGAGAGGATCTGGGTTCAATTCCCAGCACCCACATGATGGCTCACAGCAATCTGTAATTCCAGTTCCATGGGATCCTGTGCCCTGTTTTAGCTTCCTCAAGTACCATGTGTGCAGACAGAACACTCTACACATAAAATATATTTTTAAAAATTTACAAAAATTCAAGAATATCAACAGGAAAGAACAGTTGTAAACAGAACAATATTTTAGTGACATTTGGGTGCTCTTTTATAATATTTGGAGATGTTAATATTTTATGTTTTTAAGTGAAATGTTTTAAAGTATGTCCTCAAACATTCATTAAGGGCTGGAGAGATGGCTCAGTGGTTAAGAGCACTGACTGTGCTGGGCAGTGGTGGCACACGCCTTTAATCCCAGCACTTGGGAGGCAGAGGCAGGCAGATTTCTGAGTTTGAGGACAGCCTGGTCTACAGAATGAGTTCCAGGACAGCCAGGGCTATGCAGAGAAACCCTGTCTCGAAAAACCACAAAAAAAAAAAGAGCACTGACTGCTCTGCCAGAGGTCCTGAGTTCAATTCTCAGCAACCACATGGTGGCTCACAACCATTTGTAATGAGATCCGATGCACTCTTCTGGTGTGTTTGAAGACAGCTGCAGTGTATTCGTATACATAAAAAATAGATAAATCTAAAAATAAAAGATTCATTAAGTGATACTTTTATGGCCTTTGTTTCTCTAGTGTCACTCAGCTCCACTTGAAGGATAATTGCTTATCTGATGCAGGCATTCGGAAAATGACAGCACCAGTGCGGGTGATGAAAAGAGGCCTTGAGAATCTAGCGCTGTTAGACCTGTCTTGTAAGTTACTGGGTTTTAATGTCTGGAGAGTGGCTTTAGGGTCATCACTCCCCTGTGTGAGGGATAAAAGGCAAGCTGGCCTAGGAGCCATAACAGTCCAGAGACAGGACTGAAGCCAGCGGCACTTGACTCTTGACCCAGTGTCTTTTGCAGCTTATCACTACTTCCTACAGAGAGGAAAAGGCCCTTCAGATTTCCTATGCCATTCAGCATATAGCCAGCAGGGCCCTTCTGTTGTGTTAAGAGCATACATAAGGACATTTGGCTCTACTTTGAGTCTCTGATCCATAGTGTCTGTCACCTCAGTTCTTTTTAATCAGTATTTACCTAATAAGCAGAATAAATCACTCTTGTGGTAACTTAAGATTAACTTGACTCCAGTGATAGGAAGTCAGCGGTTTGAGAGTCCAGTAATAACATCTGTGGCAAGGTAGGTTGGTTCCCAGTGAGTAGAAACCACAGAGGTGAGCACAGAGAGTGGTTTTGTACCCTTGGGCGAATTACTTGACTTCTGAGCCTTGGTTTTGGCCTGTGTACAGTAATGTTGCTGAATCCCCTGGCATACCTCCCAGGGAAGTTATCTGTTCAGTAAATACTTGTTGAGCATCTGCTGTATTGCTGCCACAATGCTTAGTATTCCTGGAGGAACCGGCTAAAGCAATATTCTCTGATGTGAAAAGGCACTATGTAAGAAAAGCTTCTGAAAAACAGTGTAGTAAGAGTAGTGAGAGTCCCTGGTTTGTAAGTACCTTGAAAGTCCTCTCAATCGGAACACATGCCCGTAATTACTTTAGAGGGGAACTGGTGAGGAGCAGGACAGTATACACCATTTCAGGAGTTCTTCAGCTCCTGATTGTGTGGGGATAACTGCCTTAATCATGTATTTTTCTGCTCATCTGAGTCCTAGGTAGTTGGACTGTGAAGGATCTAGTGTGGTTGCTTCATGTTACAAGTAGAAAAAATAAGAGTTCATATTGACTTCTCTCTGGGGCATTCACGCACTCTGCTCGTTGATGCCTAGTGCTTTTCCCTGAGCTTACTGTGGGATTTTACCAATGTTATGACAGAATGCTGCCTTGTTTTGATGTCTAGGTAACCCTGAGATAACAGATGCTGGAATTGGATACCTGTTTTCTTTTAGAAAATTAAATTGCTTGGATATCTCTGGAACAGGACTAAAGGTAAGGGTTTTGGTCTCTTTCAGCCTTACAGGCTTTGTGATATGGGACTTTGCTTCTGTTACAATTTGAAGTTTAGAAAGAGTTAGTATTATTTATGATGGTTTTGTTTTGTTTTTGAGATATAGTGTTAACTATGTAACCCTTCCTGGGCTTGAATTTCCCATGTAGCCTAGGCTGGCCTCAAACTCATGGCTGTCCTTAGCTTATTGAATATTAATATTGAATATTAAAGGTCATAGGCATATGTCACCATGCCCAGCTGGTTTGGTGTTTTGGTCTGGTTGGCTAACCCAGTCTCATGAGTGTTGGAAATACAGGTGTGCACCACCATACCTAATTTATGGTGGTCTTTGCTACTAAAAACAAGTAAGAAATGGAAATGTATTCATGTCTCTGGTGTTTCTCCCTCACTAGGATATCAAAGCTGTTAAGGACAAGCTTCGGACACACATAGGCCTTGTTCACTCCAAAGTGCCTTTGAAGGAATTTGATCATAGTAACTGCAAAACAGAGGGCTGGGCTGACCAGGTACGCCAAGCTTTTTACTACAGTTAATACAGATTTTCATTTTAATTCTAGGTACCTAGATGTCAAATAAACATGAATCCCTTTGATACTTTTTTGCCTCAATTGTACTCCTCACCTCAGGCATCAGTGGTGATACTCTGTTACTGACCCATCTTCTTAAGGAGGTAGTAGTATTGGAAGTGGGTATGTCCCTGCTTTGTTTGAGAGACTGGGCCTCATGCCTAGAATGCCATTTTATTCTACAAATGATTCAGGAAATAAGTATACACATACTTCCCTTCTTTTTAAAGAAAACAACTACGAAAGGTTATTTCAGTGGTAAGCCCTTGTTTATTTCTTCTTTCAGTCTTATTCCTGGAAGCCTTCAGCTTCCTTTGTCTTACTGTATTTCCCTTGCTCCCTCACCCCCACATCCCCGGTGTCCCCTTTTGGTGGTGCTTTCTTCCTCAATGTAAATGTCAGTTATCCTTACTCAAGTGAGTCCCTCGCCACCAGGGCATTCTACATTCTCTTTGTGCTTAGCTCTCCCTCCTCTGCTGCCTTCACTTGCAGTATTGTTTTGGCTTCTACTGTTTTATTTTTAAGTGTCTCTGGAAGCTACCAGGTAGCCTAGTGTTCACCTTTGGCTTTATATGGCATTCAATATAAACATGCACGCCTTGGGGTTTTTCTGTCTTAACTGATTCCTCCTTCCCTTTTATACCTCTATTTCTCAGTGTCCTGAAAGGATGACTAAACTATCAGAAGCCATTTGTATTCCCAAATATTACCTATAAGTGTCTTCCTGGAACCTCAAAGTCAGTTTGTCCAAATGTTTCTTTTTCTGTATTCACAGTTAGCCTTTCTTCTGTTTCTGTTGCTGAAAGGACAGTGTCTCTATTTTCTACCAAGTCACCAAATTGATTTAGTCCATTTTGGCTTCCCTTAGATTGGTACCCATTTTCCAGTACCAGGAAATATCATTGAAGGATCCATAACTAATATGTTCCGAGTGATTTCTGCATAGCAGACACTGATAGTTCTCCATGCAGTCCTTGTAACAGCCTTGTGGAATACATACCATGACTAAACTCTGTTCAACATGTCGAGAAAGTGAGACTCAGAAGTTAAATCACTAGCTACAGGCTGTCGGGCTGTAAATGTGCTCTTACAGTGTGTGGTTTTGTCTGTCTGTATCTTGAGTCTCACTGTGTATCCCAGGCTGGCCCCCAAATCACAGTTCTGGAACTACAGGTTTGCTCTACCATGCTAGGTCTGTAGTACTTGAACTGGCCTGTGTCCTCCTGCAAGTATTTTCCATCACTTATGGTCATTATGACCATTGCATTGCATGAGTAAAAAGTATTAAGATTGCTTACTCTTCATTCTGTCATGTTTATTATATGCAGTCCTATTTCTAAAGAAAGCAGCAGCAGCAAATAAGTAAAATTACATTTGTAACATGTGGATTTAGAAATATGAGCATCCTACACACATGGGAGATGTGAGTTATTACAGATGTATTTCAAGGCATAAGGGTCTGGGGATGTGTGAAACGTACTATGACTATGATTTTAGCTTTTCGTGTTTAAAGATGTGTAGTTCATGCAGTTGATTCCTAGCTTACTTGGAACAGGATGGAACTGGGCAGGAGTGAGCCCAGCAGGCTGGCCTATAACATACACATACTTTTGGATCCAGTCTGATTTGATTCCTATGGATAGAAGTTATCAGTAGGTTTGTGTTTCAGGAAAGGGAGCAAAGACTAGCTAAGAGGAATAGTGTTTACCTCCCTGGTACAAAAAAAAGGAAAACAACAAAAAGAGGAGAAAAAGGGAAGGGACCAAGGAAGAATGAGACAAGTTTGAGATTAAAAAGGCAAAGTTTGGGCTGGAGAGATGGCTCAGCGCGTAAGAGCACTGACTGCACTTCCTAAAGGTCCTGAGTTCAAATCCCAGCAACCACGTGGTGGCTCACAACCATCCGTAATGAGATCTGACGCCCTCTTCTGGGGTATTTGAAGACAGCTACAGTGTACTTACATAAAATAAATAAATAAATCTAAAAAAAATAAAAAAGATTACTTTCTAAAAAAAAAAAAAAAAGGCAAGTTTTGTTTGGGTTCAAGTCTTTCCAAATTCCTTTTAGATCGTTCTGCAGTGGGAGCGAGTGAGCGTGGAAGCTGTGCGGCAGCGGAAAGATGCGGAGCCTCGAAAGGCAGCTCAGTACTTCTGTGAGAAATTCTGTTTTGGAGTTTTCGCTCTTGGGTTTTTACACTCTTAAAACAGTTAGCCCATCTTCTCTCTGTAGGAAAATTAATTGTAGCAGTATTAACCTATTATGATAACTAAGACAGATCATCCCCTCAGCATAGCTCACGGTGCAAGCGC
This sequence comes from Mastomys coucha, assembly GCF_008632895.1. Taxonomy (NCBI): domain Eukaryota; kingdom Metazoa; phylum Chordata; class Mammalia; order Rodentia; family Muridae; genus Mastomys; species Mastomys coucha. The sequence goes on along the minus strand of NW_022196900.1, from coordinate 66,538,133 downwards.
TTCCTGCCGTCAGGAAGGTTGTTGCTTATTACTTATTTGTGTCTGTCTCGCTCCAAAGAAGTTTGACGGTGGCACAAAAGAAAGCAGAGCACAGACAATTGAGTGCCACCAACAGATGGGAGCAGGACTAGGAATGCTGTTCAAGGGTTTCTTGCGTGGGCAAGGCCATGTGTTCAACATGAGAGGGAAAAAAAGACTTATAAGCCAAGTGTCCTGCATTAGACAGGTGGGTTAACAGAATGCAGTGTTCATGTACAAAGGAATATGATCCAGTCTTAAATAGCAAGGATGTGTGGGATAAACAGATGACTCTCTCAGTGGTTAAGAGTGCACATGCCCGTCTAAAGGACCTGAATTCCACATCTGGTGGCTTACAACACCTGAAACTCCAGCTCCAGGGGACCCAATACCTCTGACCTCCCAGGTGCCGCCATTCATGTGCACATATTCATATATTTACATGCAATTAAAATGATATAAATCTTTTTTGTTTAACTTTTTATTATTCATTTTATATGCATTGGTGCTTGTATATTGGTGTGAGGGTGTCAGATCCTGGAGTTATAGACAGCTGTGAGCTGCCATGTGGGTGCGAGGTCATCTGGAAGAGCAGCCAGTGCTCTTAACACTGAGGCATCTCTCCAACCCCAATCCTTTTTTTTTTTTTTTTTTTTTAAAGGTAAGGACGTTTTTACATGAGCATTGAAGATGTACTACATGAGATAAAGCAATCATGAAGGCTGCAGCTTGTAGTAGAATACTTGTCTAGCATGCACAAGGCTCTGGGTCCATCAGCTCTGAAAATAGTAACATTCTGGAGATAGGTTAAAATGTTCGTTTTGTCATTTTAAACAAGAATTAAGTGATGGGCTGAAGGAAACAATAACAAAATCAGAACCACAGGGCACACTAGATACTACAGGGCCAGAGGTCAGAGTCAAGTCCAGGTTCTAAAAGGAAAAAGGAAGCCAACAGCCTATTAGCTTTGGGGGTGTGACTGACACTGTGCCCTTATATGCATTATTTTATTTATTTCTGTGTCATTCTAGATTTTTTACTTATAGGGAATTGAGAAAATTAATTCTTGAGCTATTTGTTAGATTCACTGAACCCAGTAAGTGCCCACCTCTCCCTCTGCCGTGACAGTGTATCTGCCACTCCTGCTGCTGGGCATTCAGTCCAGACCACCACAGGGCCTTGTCTTAGTCCTGGGTGGGCTCAGACTTTGGCAGGCCCTGGCCCACAAAGCACAGAAAACTCACCTACTTCTTATTCCTACAGATCAGAAGCGAGCTCTCACAGAAGCTTCAAGGAAATGTCCCCTAGCAGAGACCCACATGAACTCTTCTGGAAAGCTCCAGTTCTATAGGGAGAAGGCTCCGGACTGCCGCGAGCCACTGTTGAGCCAAGAATCAAAGAAGAGCAAGAAGAGAGCTTTCGAGGAGTCGGAGCAGGAGCAGAGCTCCCCACAGTCTGCCAAGCAGAAGTGTGTGTGTCTAGCTGTGGAAGACTGGGATTTGCTCAATTCCTACTGACTGACACATACAGTCGACCTCCCCTCAGCACACGAGGAGAGGAGACTGCTGGGGATTCCCTTGTGGTTTGGATTTACCTATGGCATTAGCATAGCAAGCAGATATTTCTACTTTTGTGGTGGGGGAGGGAAGGCTATGGACGTATGTAATTTCTAATGTATATTTTCAATACATAGTAATTTTTTCAAATAAACTCTTTTGCTCTCGTTGAATTCTGCTTGTGGACTACAGATTGGAGCCACAGGAGGTGGTGTCATGTAAACTAACAAATTTGACATGACCTGTTCTTGCTACAGTTTGGAACAGCTGATAGAATGTAGATGTGAATGAAGCTGCTGGTGAACGTATGCTTCCCTGGGCCATGCCCTGGCCTTGGAGAGTACACATGAAACTCACCAAAATTCAGAGCCAAGAACATTCAACCTCAAGTTAAGTGGCATGTTCAATGTCACAGAGCTTACTATAGGAAGTGAGAGTTTACACTCCTTTCTAGTTGGCTGCAAAGCCCATTCTGTTCTGTTGCCTTCTCAACAATCATTAGCATTTATTGAAATCCTAGCCATTGACGGTATTCCACCACAGCAGTCTTGGAAGTAATGGGGCAGAAGCTTTTCCCATCCTAAGACTTACTGGGAATGGCCTAATGATAAATATAGTAGGGTTTTCAGGTCACAAGAATTTTTTTTTTTTTT
>NW_022196900.1:66530614-66535868 GCF_008632895.1 Mastomys coucha | reverse complement strand
TCTCTGTGTAGCCCTGGCTGTCCTGGAACTCACTATGTAGACCAGGCTGGCCTCAAACTCAGAAATCATCCTGCCTCTGCCTCCCAAGTGTTGGGATTAAAGGCGTGTGCCACCACTGCCTGGCTAAGAATTTTCTTACAAATACCCTGCTATACACAATATGGCTGACTGCCAGTACATTTTTTTGTTTACAAAGACAGGTGGCTGGCAGATTAGCCAGAGTTTGGGTGTATGCCACTGCACCTGGCAGGCACCAGGAGGCTCTTCTTTAAAAGCGAGCACCCTTGTGAGGACTGCAGTTTCAACTTCAGCTGGTCTGGAGTAAGGCTGAAGATTCAGAATCTCTAGATGAGCACAACATACATCTGTCAAAATGTGGAGGTGAAATCCAAATGATCAGGAACTCAAGGCTAGCTTGAACTACGTTAAAAGATTGAGCATTTTCAGCAAGTGACCAGAAGATCCCAGTGAGTGTCAAGGCTCTAACTCCTAGCTGTGTAAGTACTGGACACTGGACAGAAAAGACTTTGATCTGGAAGCTTGAGTGCAGAATGCTCCCCTGTTCAGGTGTTAATGACCTATTAAAATGTCGGTGAAAAATACTTGAGTAGAGGTGATGACACAGGCCTCTAATCCACACTTGGCAGACTGAATTGGAAAATTGAGAAGAGTTCAAGGTGGTTCTCACATAGTGAGTTCCAGGCCTCCCTGGGCTGTATGAGACTGTCTCAAAAACCGTAAAAAAATAAATGCCTGGTTTTATTTTTCTAATTGTGGATACTAGGAAAATTTAGATGACATTCATGATTTGGGTTTGTGAATTATCTTTTATTTCTGTCTCTATACCAGAGTTTTTCAACCTTCCTGATGCTACAATCCTTTAATACAGTTCCTCATGTTGTGATGACCTTCAACCATACAATAATTTTGTTGCTACTCTATAACTAATTTTGCTAGTTATGAATCATAATGTAAATATCTGCTGTGTGACTCCCAAAGGGTCACAACCCACAGATTGAGAACTGATCTAGACATACCCATGTTTTAAAAAAACTGTTAACAGCAAGACTTAATAGGCAACTAAAGAGAGAAAATAACTCAAGAAATTGAAAACATTGATTTAACATTTGGAAACACTGGAGGTTAGCCAAGTTTTTATTAAAGGTAGGTCTTGGTTTGCATTTGCTATTCTGAGCCATGCATAGTGCTATGGCTATAGAAAAGACCACCCAGGGACACAGCAAAAGCTTGGACTTGGGAAATTTGTGACAAGGTGAATTCAGAGTGTGTTAGGGATTGGAGGTTCTTGATGTTTTGAGACTCTGTTTTGTCTCACTATGTGGTCTAGTCTGGGTTACAAGTGGGCACCACCACACTAAGCTTAGGATCTTAAATGGACCCAAGGTTCAGATGTTGAAGGCTTATTCCCTGAAGCTCACATGTGGGCTTTGGGAGGTGACTGGATCATGAGGGCACCAATCTTGCTTATGGATTAACCCATTTGTGGGTTTGTGTCTTAATGGGTCTGAGTTGGAATCTGTTAGAAAAGCCAAGCACTTTTTACTCACTTGATAGCAGTTGAGCCAAGCAGCTTTCATCTCCTGTGTTTCGGGATAGCCACCAGAGAACACTGCTCAGACAAGGAGTTAAGCCAATAGGAAGTATTTATTAGCCAGCTGGCGATTATACTGGTTTTTTGGGATCCCAGTGTAGCACTATCCTTTCTCAGCGTGAGCTTTTAAGCAGAAAAACCAGGTTCTGGGTTGACATACTTCAGTTAACAAGAACAGTTAGCCAGAAGCAATACTACAGAGACTAAAAAAGCAAGGCTAATGCATTTAGAGACTTTTCCCAGAGCTATGGACTTTGATGGTTTAGATCTTTGTTTTACTGTAGGCAGGTGATGCTATGTCTTGAGTTTTATGGCCTGTATGGTGCTTCCATCATAAAGTCAGCTATGCTAAGTTCTGAGGGCCTATTAAGGCCTGGGGCCATGTTAGACATTCTCTTGTATGTGTAACACATTCTTAATATTACATACTCTTTCCTTGGTATCCTGTCTCACCACAGGCCTAAGAGGACTAGCAACTGTAAACTAAGACTTGTCAACTGTGAGTCATAATAAGTCCTCCATTTGGAGGAAAAATATGTGCGTGTGTATTTAGGCACACATGGAGATGAGGGGACAACTTTATGAAGTCACTTCTCTTTCATCTTTTATGTGAATTCTAGGAATCAAACTCAGGTCCACAGGCATACACTGAAAGCCACCCGATGAACCATTTGGCTCACAGGCATACACTGAAAGTCACCCGATGAACCATTTGGCTAAACTTTTTTTTTTTTTTGGTTTGGTTTTTTCGAGACAGGGTTTCTCTTTATACCCCTGGCTATTCTGGAACTCACTCTGTAGACCAGGCTGGCCTCGAACTCAGAAATCTGCCTGCCTCTGCCTCCCAAGTGCTGGGATTAAAGGCATGCGCCACCACTGCCCAGCTGGTTTTCTTTTTAAAACAGGATCTTACTATGTAATCCAAGTATGCGTGTAGGTAGGACTGAATTCAGACTCATAGCCCTCTTGCCTCAGACTTCCAAATGAGGGATTATAAGCATGTGCCACCTTAATGGCACCTAGCCTGCCTGGTCTTAGCCTTTCTTCTTTGAAGTTAGTATACTGCAGGTTTTTGGGGTATTTTGTTAAAGCAATGGAGAGCCAACGCAGAAAACTGGTGCTAGGAAATGGAGTCTAGAGCAGGAGATGTGGCTCAGTGATGTAGAATGTGTGACTAGCATTTGTGAGAGCCTGGGTTCAAGCCGCAGAACCACAGAAACAGAATGAAGGGTGGTGAGTGTCTGTAACTCAAGTACTTAGGGGGTAGAGGCAGGAACGTCAGAAACGATCATCCTCAGCTATTTAGCAGGTTCAAATTCAAGGCTTCAAAAACAAAAAGGGAGGTACACTTTATTATAAAGTGGAGGTCTCTCCTCTCTGGCTGCTCGGAGGTTGATGTGAGGCTTTGCGCCATACACACTCCCCGTGTGATCCCTGACTCAGAACATTTGAGCCAAGGCACTGAAACAGTAAGACAAGTGCATCTTTCCTTAGGTTGGTTATCTCGGATGTTGTGTCAGAGAAACACAGCTGACCAGCACAGTGCACGCTGGATTTGTGCACAGAAAGTTGAGCTTTAAAATGTTGTTTGTGAGCCTGGAGAGATTGCCAGGTGGCTAAAACTATGCTGCTCTTGCAGAGAGAGGACTGGAGTTTGATTCCTAGCACCCACACTGGGTAGCTCAGGCCTGCCTGTAACCTGAATTCCAAAGAAATCTGATGCCTCTGGCCTCAGCACCTACACACACACACACACACACACACACAAACATTTTAAAATAAATATTTAAAAGTTGTCTTTAAAACTTTATTTAGGCAGACAGTAACAGACAGTAACATACCTTACCATATTCCTAGTACCAATAACTTTGCTTGGCAAACACAGTATATATTGTCAATCAAACCTGAGCCTATTTTGATCACTCCACCCCAAATATACACCATCACTGCCTCTGCCTACTGATTGCTGAGATTAAAGGCGTGTGCTACCACTCCTCGTTTAAAGAGTTCCCTTTTAAGAATCCTTTGTTTTAAGGGTCTCACTTTCCTATACTGATAAGTCATTTAAACAACTATTAAACAGTTCATTTTGTCTTTCAAGTGAACACCTAGGCTTTATTCTAGTGGTTGAGGAGCAGGTCAAGAGTTTCTGGCCAGCCTGCAGGTGTTCTTGTTCCTGCCTACTCAGTGCTCCTGTGGTACATAGAATCAGTATCCCACTCTGGCATAATATGGCCAAGGCAATTACTTCCTATTTGACAAACATGGGAGGGTCAGCCTTTTGTTTTTTTAACTTCCTAGAGCGATGGATCAAATCTAGGGCTTTATATATGCCAGGCAAATGTTCTATCATTAAGCTATATCCCTGGCCCTTAGGATAAGCAATGCTTTACCTTAAAGTTGTTAGTGGTTGTTTACTGCTTGTTTTATTTCTTAGTTTGATTTTTGTACTGTTGTGTATTGTGTGTGTGTGTGTGTGTGTGTGATGTGTGTGAGTGTACATTTGTGAAGGTAAGAAGACTCCATTTGAAATTTGTCCTTTGAAACTCCATTCCCTTCTACCATTGATTCATTGCTTCATGTGTATGATTATTTGCCTAAATGTATGTAAGTGCCCCGCATGGCTTACATGCCTGGTGCCTATAGAGGCAGGAGAGAGTGAGGGAGTTACAGGTGGTTGTGAGCCACCTAATGTTCGTGTTGGCAACAGAACTTGAGTCCTCAGGAAGAACAGATGATCTTAACCACTCAGCCATCTCGAAGGCCTCCTTCCGTGATGTGTGGCGCACAAAGTGGCATGGATATGTACCCTCAGTGGCAAGCCTAGCAATAGCCTCCCATAAAACCTGGGATACACTGCATGAGAACAGAGACTGGTGATATGCCTAAGGGACATAAATCAAGAAGGATTACATTTTAATGTGTTGAGGGTAGAATCCAAGGCCTGTGCATGCTAAGCAAATACTTTGCCACTGAGCCACATCCAAGCCCTGGATGAGATTATCCCAGATTATCCACAAGGATCTCAAGGATCATTATCAAGAGGAGGCAGAGAGTCAGAATCAGTAATAAAGCATGTGGTGATGGAAGTGAGGGGCTAAGTGGGCTGAAAACTGGCAAGGAGGTGGGTCACCCCATCACAAACCTGGGGCCTGGAGGAAGTTCAGAAGAGTAGGAAAGCAGAGCGTGTAAGGACGAGCAGGCCTTGGCTTTAACCACTCAGCTACCTTCTTTTCCAATCATGGTAAGCCTGGGGCATGTGGCTTCCTGACAAGCCTGGCATAGGTGGTTTGCAGATTGCTTTCTGATCTGAAGTTTCCTCCTCCTCTATCCTTTTAGAGTTAAACCTAACTACTTTTCTTTTCTTTCATTCTCTCTCTCTCTCTCTCTCTCTCTCTCTCTCTGTCTCTGTCTCTCTGTCTCTCTCGGTCTCTCTCTGTCTCTCTCTCTCTGTCTCTCTCTGTCTCTCTGTCTCTCTGTCTCTGTCTCTCTCTCTCTCTCTCTCTGTCTCTGTCTCTGTCTCTCTCTGTCTCTCTCTCTCTCTGTCTCTCTCTGTCTCTCTGTCTCTCTGTCTCTCTCTCTCTCTCTGTCTCTCTCTATCTCTGTCTCTCTCTCTCTCTCTCTGTCTCTCTCTCTCTCTCT
>NW_022196900.1:66521710-66530604 GCF_008632895.1 Mastomys coucha | reverse complement strand
CTCTCTCTCTCTCTCTCTCTCTCTCTTTCCGAGACAGGGTTTGTCTGTGTAGCCCTGGCCATCCTGGAACTCACTCTGTAGACCAGGCTGTCCTCAAACTCAGAAATCCACCTGCCTCTGCCTCCCAAGTGCTGGGAGTGAAGGTGTGCGCCACCACTGCCTGGCTAACCCAACTACTTTTCTGGAATGTTGAAAAGAAACAATCATACCAAGTCAGATGAGCACACCACATCATCAGAAGCTGTGCTGTGTCTAGTCCTTCCACTAAAGGCTTCGGCAGCCACAGTCTGACAGAAACATGAAGGCCTAGCACGATAGATTGGTATGAGAACATTTTGTCCTATGTGACTCCAGACAAGTAGAGGAGAGCAGTGGCTCAGATTTTCCAGATTTAATCTACATGGCTGCCCCCTTTACTTTTGAAAATGATACTAGACCCCAAATTAGTTGTTTTTGATCCACCAGGTGTCAAGTCCTGTCTATACTTGTACTCTCTTTACTAAAAAAGAGAAATTACATTCAAAAGTTCCTGAGATGGGCTGGCAGGATGGCTCACTGGGCAGGAGTGCCTGTGTGCTGGACTGAAGACCTGGATCCCACAAAGTGACAGCATAGAACTAATTCCTAGGAGCTGTTTTTTGACCATCACATGTTCACCATGTTCACATGTTCACCATGTGATGGTCAAAAAACATGCCTGCACTCAAACACTTGTAAACACTAAATAGTAAACAAACGAGCTGTAGAGAAAATATCTTAAGTATTATATGGATGCATCACCTGTCAATTAAAAAAAACCTATGTATGGCCTATAGGAAAGGGTAGAATAGAAGGTGGGACATCCTGAAAGCAAAAAGAATTCTGGGATAGAGCCAGGCATAGGAGATCAGTCCAGGGAAGATATGAGACTGTAACTTAGAATAAATTGGATAATTTAAGTTATGGTCTAATAAGAGGAAAACCTAGCAATATGGCCAAGGTATTCAAAAATATGTTTTGATTCTGAGTCTTATTGCTGGGAGGAAAACTTCTACACAAGCAAATAAACAAATAGTCCCAGGCCTATCCTGACATCAGAGTGATGACACCAGGCTTAGTGTGTAACCTGGTCAGCTCCTGGTCTGGTCAGTTTCCTTTCTTCCATTTTGAAGATGATTCTTCAGGCCCAGATGGATCAGTTCTAGACTGAGAATCAGAAAATACAGTCTAGTCCTTCTTTCTTCTACTCAGTAAATCTCTTTCCCTCTCTACCTTGGTCCCCTTATCTGTAAAATGTAGTTAACAATGGACTCCCAGTTGTGAGTGGGAGCACAAGCCTGCCCCAGATATTACAATTATGATTTCTCTGGAGAATCCTAGAACATGATAACAACTATTTCTTTTATAAGTGGGGAAGCCAAGGTTCATTGTGGTTGTCAGCCTTGCGTCAAGGTGACTCAGATATGGCACCCAGATGTGATCAAACACCAGCCTACATGTTGCTTTGAAAATTCATTGTTGTTTTCTAAGGATCAAATTCAGGGCCAAGCAGTGGTGGCACACGCCTTTAATCCCAGTGGTTAGGAAGCAGAAGCAGGTGGATTTCTGAGTTTGAGGCCAGTCTGGTCTACAAAGTGAGTTCCAGGACAGCCAGGGCTATACAGAGAAACCCTGTCTCAAACCCCAGCCCTCTCCCCCAAAAAATTCAGAGCAACATATTAAGCATTCACCCTGAGCTACATATCCAGCCCCAATTTTTCTTTTTAAATTATAATATAATTACATCATTTCCCACTTCTCCTTTCTTCCTCTAAACTCTCCCATGTGTGTCTCTTTGTTCTCTTTCAAATGTATGGCCTCTTTTTAAATATTGTTTTTTATATATTTTAATACATCTTTTATACATACTTATGTATATATATTATACATATATTCCAAAATATCAGCTCCTTTTAAAAATATGAGCTTAACATTGAAATTATTAAATGTTGAGTAAAACAGATTACCCATCAAAATATGCATATCATGCAACCAGCTTTAGAGAAAAGACCAAAACCCCATGAAGAAGGGAGACTTGCAGCCTGTTAGCCTGCCCCAAACACTTCAGACTTGCCAGCCCCTATATCTGCACAGGCCATTTCATTAAAAGAAATCTCTTAGATATGTAGAGATAAAGAAGATTGGATGGATGGATGGATGGATGGATGGATGGATGGATGGACAGATAGGCAGACAGAAGAATGGATAGGTGGACAAAAATACATACAGAGAAACACCTGCTCTGCTTCTCTGGGGAAACCTGGCCAGCACAGTCATCCCTTTACAATTATTGCACACCTAGAGCAGTCCCAGGTAGGCAGAGCAAATGAGACAATTCCTGCCCTCAAAGAACTGTTTTCTGCCTGATTTTATTCTCACCTCTGCCTTCTGTTCTTCCAGTCACATCGTCCTCTTAATTAAGAAAAACAGACAAGTGACTTTCTTCCTCCCACTGAGTGTAGCCAATACTATGAATTTGCTTGCTTTGGGAAATGTGAGTCCACAGCAAGATGTTCAAATGGGCAATCAAAAGCTGTGAGGCGAGAATGTTTCCCAAGTGATAATGATGCCCAAGTGGGTTTGAAGGATGAATATGAGCTAGCAAGTCTCAGAGGACAAGGGCCAGGCCTTCAGGGCTCTATGGAGTGTGGAAACTGGTGACAGTATTTCCACATGTGGAGTTCAGGGGAGCTGTGCGTGAGTAGAGATGTAAGAGTGAAGAGTTGTATGATAAAGCTAGAGCCATCAGCAAGGACCAGTTCCAGGAAATCATAGAGTGCTGAAGAACTTAGCCTGGGAGGGAAGGAATCGTGTTTCAGAAAGGGGGATCCATGTTTCAGAAAGGGGCCTCCAAGGCTGATGTAGAGGGCAGGCCACAGGAGAGCAATGTGAGAGGTGAGGAGAGGCAGAGGGATGCAGAGCAGAGCATGCTCCTTCACTCATGGTAAAGCTTAGTGGTGAAAAGACAGAATAGACAGATACAACAGCTGGGAGAGGTGGGGTAGTGTGCCCATCAGTGATGAGTCTGGAAGAACAGAAGCCAGAGGTGAGAATAAAATCAGGCAGAAAAACAGCTTTCAGGCTAAGAACCTGGAGGTATGTGTTAAACATTATGGGTTTAGAAGGGAGTTTTTCTCTCCAGTCTGTGGTGAGGATCTGCAATTATCCTCATATTCCAAAGGGAAGAAAGGAATTCCTCAAATAGATGGCTAGGGATGGGGCCCTAGAGGATGGCATCTAAAGGGAGGCAGAGGGCAGGTTTAGTGAGAAGAGAGAGATGGTTAAACAGGAAGACAGGACAAGCCGTTATGGAAACTGAGGGAAAGAATGACCAAGAGGTGGCAGTGCTCAGCTACCGCTTCTGGGCAGAAAGGGCACAGGAGACAGGAGACAGGCAACTTGCCTGGAAGTAGAGAAGGCAGTCAAAGGGGCTGGTGAGATAGCTCAGCGGTTAAGAGCACTGACTGCTCTTCCAGAGGTCCTGAGTTCAATTCCCAGCAACCACAAGGTGGCTCACAACCATCAAATTAAAAAAAAAAGAAAAAAAAGAAAAAAAAAAAAAGAAACCGACAGGAGAAGGCAGTCCAAGGAAAACCTGATGTGTGGGGGCTGTCCTGAAAAAAAGACTGAGACGGGAGGGACCCATGTTGGTATGCTACGAGGAACAAGCCCAAGAAGAAAGCAGCCTGGGGCCATCAGAGCTCCAGTCATACCTGTCCTTATTTTCCAGGACAGTAGTGGCCACACCAGCTCAACAGTAGCTCCTTTCCAGCCTTGTCTAGGTGGCTAAAAACTAACCCCACAAGGAGCAGCCAAAGGCTATGGGACTGCAGCTTGAGATGCCTCTTGGGTCCCCAGGCTGCAGAGGAAGGTTTTCCTGGAACCAAGGGACCAGATACATTTTCTGGATCTAGACCTGACAAAATCTGAAAATCTAGTAGAATCAACTTCCCAGAGCCACAGTGGTCAGGAAGGAGTCAGTCCCTCATCTTTAGAAGCATGCAGAGACTCAGTGGCTCTTTCTGTAGGGTTGGTATGCAGGAAATTTAGTCCTCAGCTGGGGCTTGGAACTGGTGATCTTAAGCAGAAGGTGGGGGAGAGACATGTGCCACCTCAAGACAGACAAGGGATGGGCCATCTCTTCCAGGTCTATAGCCAGCAAAGGGTGGGGCCAGCTCTCCAGAACCAGAGCCAGCTCTCAGATGCTGCCCAGGCAAGAGGCAGGGCCAGCTCTCCAGGGTGTGGTGGCGAATGAGGGGCGGGGCCTGCTCAGCACAATGCTCTGCCATCAACATGGCCTCAGGAATACTCCAGAGCAGGGACATCCACATGACCTTTGGTGGTAACATGGGCCTAGGACATCAACACATATCCCAGCTGTGATAGGACCAAAAATCCAGACATGACCCCTGGTAGAAGCATGGCCGTGATCATCCAGGGGGCAACACAGGCCGCTCAGACCAGTTTGCCTCCCTCCAACTCCCTCAGCATCAGCATGCCCATAGAACATCAACATGAGCAGCCCAGACCACTGGCATGCAGATGGCCTTAGGTGGCAACACAAGCCATAGATATCAGTGTAGACCCCAACTGAGGTAGGGCCACAGACCTCACATGGCCCTTGGCAGCAGCTTGGATGCAAAGGTGATTGTGCCAGCTCTCCGTATTTGCCTGTTCCTCATCCCTGCTGTTCTCCAGTTCTGCCTCTTTCCACAGTGCATGAACCATTCAGCTTCGCTTCCCATCTCTCTAGCAGATGCTCCAACTTTCCCATCTCTCCAACATCACATATTTGCTCCTCATAGTGGCACCGGCCGGCTGGAGGGCTAGGGTGAGTGCTGGGGTGTCTTTCTTCTGGCCACTCAAAAGCTGAAGGGCCCAGGCAGGCCTGCTGGTAATTCTTTCAATGTTTCATTTACTTATTCTGTGTGTGTGTGTGTGTGTGCATATACACGTATACTCACATACTACTGTATACATGCATAGTCTCATACTCTCAAACTGTGGGGATCAAAGGAGAATTAGTTTGAATCAGTTCTCTCCTTGTACCATGTGAGATCTGGGGGTCGAACTCAGATCTTCAGGCTTGGCAACAAGCACCTTTACCCCACTGAGCCTTCTAGCCAGCCTCCGATGCATTGAGGTAGTATACTGTTTGTGTTCATGTAAGTACTATCCTATGGAACAGTGGCCCCACCAGGCTTGGTGGCACATGCCTACAATCCCTGTATTTGGGAGCCTGAGCCAGGAAGATTGTAAGTTCAAGGCCAGACAAAGCCACACAGCAAGATTCTGCCTGTCTCAACAGAAAGAAGGAAGGCAACCTAGTTCCCAAATAAAAGTAGTGAACTCAGCAGCTTCATTTTAGTACGTTGCTATAATTTATCATTAGTTGTTTTTATTATGTGTTTTTAACTTTTTTTTTTCAAGACAGGGTTTCTCTGTGTAGCCCTGGCTGTCCTGGAACTTACTCTGTAGACCAGGCTGGCCTCGAACTCAGAAATCCACCTGCCCCTGCTTCCCAAGTGCTGGGATTAAAGGTGTTCGACACCTCTGCCCAGCCTTGTTGAGACAGAAATCTCTTCCTTCCTCACCCACCCCCACCCCGTGTGTGTGTGTGTGTGTGTGTGTGTGTGTGTGTGTGTATGTGTGTGTGTGTGTTGTGTGTTGTAAAGAGTCATGCCAGACTTGAATACATAGTGAGTTTGAAGCCATCCTGGGCTACATGAGACTGTGCCTCAAAAGAAAAAGAGGAACAAAGGAACTCTGGGACACAGACATTACTTGTGTGGCTCTGGAGTTAGTGTGGCCCCCAGAACACTATGTTAGCCACTGGGCAATGCAGCTTTGGGCCAATCCCTGTCCTCTCTGGGAAGTAGTGTCCTCTTGTCAAAAGCCTGCCTGAGCCTCCTATGGGCTCTAGCAAATTCCATTCTGTGAGCTTAGGGATGAAAGGAGAGCCCCGGCAAACAGAGATGGCAGGCACTTAACCCAGAGCAGATTCTCAACCCAAACCCTGGGGCCCAGCTGGAGCCACTTTAAATTCCTCCATTCATCTAGCCCTTCAAGTTTGCTCAGCAAAGAACCTGTTGTATCTATAGTCTTGATCTTGGGGCTGAGGCCAGGGAGGCGGGGCCAGGGCAAATATTGGCACTGGCTGCTGAGCTGTCTCTCTGGCTGCTTTGCGGCCTGGCGCCAGGGTTGGGTCAGCTTGGCCCAGGCCCCGGGCCTGTATCTTCCTGGAATCCCTTATAGAGAATTGTTTGGGTGGTGGCTATGGCACCCGCTCCTTTATGAAGTACCAATAAACAAGAGAAGCATACATGCCAGCTACCTCCTGTACACCTTCTGTGTTGCCTGCTAGGTTCCAGCTTCCCATCTGTGGAGACCTGGCTGAAAGAGCATGACTTCAGGAGGCATAGAGTAGCCGTTGGACTTGAGGCTGTCAACCTTGAACCCCTGGCTCTTAAAAAGCTGTATGATCTCTGTCTGTACTTCTGCGAAGTTGTGTCCAACGATACCAGATCGAGTGGTGGTAGGCTGGAGCTAAAATGGGATCGATGAGGCCGACTGATAAGGCCTTACAGTAGTGTGCAGTGGTACAGGGAAAATACTCACAGACAACCCCCTCCCCCATTGCTAATGCTGGGGAGAGCCACAGGTCCTCTGGGCACCCCAGTGTTCTGCATGAACCTTTACAAACATACCTCCTCTCAGTGAGCCTGCAGAATAGCCTGGACTAGACCCTGACTCCCCAGCCTCCCTCTAAGTCCCTCTTCACATGAAGAAATCCAATGTATTCCTCCTGCTGAAAACAAACTGTGGCCTGCAGCCAAGACCCCTGTCAGAAGCCAGCCCCTAAGGCTGCTCTGTAAACTCCAGGCACTGAGACTACCGTGCTCAGGAACAGTGAGACACTCCGTAAGTGTCAAGCTACACAATCTGCACACGATGCTTTGCTCTCAGTGTCGCAGTGCGCAGAAGCTGCCTTGCCTCTCCCAAATAGGTTTTAATTAATCAAGTTACTTACTGTGGATGGTGCGTATGTGTGTGTGTGTGTGTGTGTGTGTTCGAGCATGCATATGGAGGCCAGAAGTTGACACTGGGTGTCTCCATCAACCATTCTCCACCTTATTTATTTTATTTATGTTTCCATCTATTTTTGTGTGCGTATCTGGACATCTGCGTCAGCAGAGGACAATCCCCGGGAGATTGTTCTCTCCTGTGGGTCTCGGGGGATCAGGCTTGGTAGCAGGGGTCTTCTTCTGCTGACCAGGTCTCTGTAACCCCACCATCTCTTTTGAGAGAGGGTCTCTCACTGAACCAGAGTTCCCCAGGTTGGCTGATGGCTGTTCGGCCCCCAGGATCCTGTCTTCACACTGTATATCAGTACCCCTAGCACGAGCGGTACGGTTGCCACCCTCACACCTGCCATGCCTGTAAGTGCTGAAATCTCAGACTCAGGTCCTCATGCTTACACAGAAAGCACTTCACAGGCCAGGCGGTGGTGGCGCATGCCTTTAATCCCAGCGCTTGGGACGCAGAGACAGGCAGATTTCTGAGTTCAAGGCCAGCCTGGTCTACAGAGTGAGTTCTAGGACAGCCAGGATTATACGGAGAAACCCTGTCTCAAAAAAAAAAAAAAGCACTTCACTAAGAGACAGGGGTTATTTATTTATTTATTTTTGTTTGTTTGTTTGTTTGTTTTGAGATAGAGTTTCTCTATTTAATCTTGACTATCCTGGACCAAGCTGGCCTTGAACTCACAAATTCACCTGCCTCTGCTTCCCGATCCTGGGATTAAAGGCATGCACCACCACTGCCTAGCAAGAGACAATTTTTAGATTCTGTTAAAACAGTTCACCTTCCGAGCTTAGTTTCCCCTATGGCACCCTCAGTGGCCACTGCCAGCAGGATGAACTAAGGCACTCCCTGCATTGATTCTCGCTGCCTGTATTGATTTACTTTCTCCCCACTACTGTGCCCCCAACACACACACACACACACACACACACACACACACACACACACATACACACACCTTGTAAGAGAAAATTGATGATTCACTTTTGAAGGTGCCTTGAGCTAACTTAGTCCCAGTGAAAACTGGACAGAAAGCACTGGCCCTCTGCTAATGCGCGCTGCTTGACATGCCCTTACCCACACTCTGCTAAGCGACACCCCCATCCATACTAAAAGTCGAGAATAGAAAATTACACATAACCAAGTTTGCCTGCATCTGATAAGCCTTGAAACACACAGGATATAAAACTGATGAATGCAATCAAATGTAAAGGACAGATGAGACCTCAATGTCTGTAAGGTTGTCCCCCCCTGATCATTCACAACGGGAAGGGTCATACGTTAGGGTTTATAAATACCTTCTGTACTCACTAGGTGAGCCTGTCATTCTAAGCTGTCCCCCTTGCAAGGTCACAAAATGCACTGATTTGTTTTGCTGTTCTGAGTTTCCAGCACTCTTACTATGAAGTGAGGATCTTTGTTTCCTACATACGCCCATGCTTTGGCCCCTCCAGCCTGCTGAATAATCCATAGCTTAATCAGAACCGTTACATGGTTCATATGGGCCAAGCATGAATGCCCCTCCTCCTGAAGACAGCCCCCACCTTCTACAGAGAAACCCAACTGAAGGGGCATTGCTGAAGCGGACCATCCCTCAAGCCGCATCACGGGGATCCCACATTTCTGTTGTCTCACTCATCCCTGCATGGCGTGAGATGGGCTTTCTATAAGACCCCCTACTGCTCATGTGCCAGGACCCAGACCTCTTCTCTGGGGGGTCCAGCTCCCAGCCTCCAACCCCCAGCCCTGGTCCCCCGCCATCAACCCCCAGTCCTATCCCCCAGCCCCAGCCC
>NW_022196900.1:66516261-66521688 GCF_008632895.1 Mastomys coucha | reverse complement strand
CCAGGCCCCAGCCCCCAACCCCCAGATCCCTGCTCAGCTCAGCAATGACTGAAGGAATACTCAAGTGGTGAAAGAACAAATGAATGGCCAGGGCCCAGTTGCTCCTGGGATGCCATTTTCAAACCTCACAAGATACTAATGTAGAAACCCAGCTCTGTTAGTTTCTACTGGGCTGTCTCTGTCTTTTCCAACAGGAGCCCTCCATAGCCAGACCCCAAGTCTGTCTTTCAGGATAAGGGCAAGATACCTTTAGTCCTCTTTAATACTCACCCCCTCCCCAGAGAGCCTCCCGTGGCCAGGCTGTGGCTCTGTTCTTTAATAGTGGGGGAGGCCCTGAGGTCAGAGTTCCCCAGACTGACTTTGAGTCCCAGCCCCAGGGCCCACCCTGGGCGAGTTCCCCAGACTGACTTTGAGTCCCAGCCCCAGGGCCCACCCTGGGCGAGTCATCCCCTGGGCCTCTGATTCCTCATCTGTCTAATGAGCACGCCCATCTTGCCTGCCTAGGTGTTATGATGCTAGAAGGGATGCAGGGAAATGGCTTGTTCTGGCTTCAGGACTGAAATATAAACCTGCAGGTGAGTGTGGGGTGAAGCAGGACTGAGGCTAAGGCTAAAGACATTGAGGGGTTCTTCTAAGCTGCACTTTCTCTGGGTCTTCTATTCTACAGCCACAAGCCTCCAGGAGACTGGGAAACTAGAAAGATACCAGGTCCCGAATGCCACGTGCAACCTCATGATCAGTGGGGACTGCTGGGGAGTTGAGCAACAAGCTACAGTGGCCTTGAACTCAGCAGTCTCTGCCTTAGGCGCTGAATGACAGAAATGTGTGTTTTGTTTTCTACCCATGGGGCTAAACTCACTTGGCATCTAAGCCACACATTTATCTGTCTCTTCAAGGGATGACAAGATTGGAGCTTCAGGCCTGCTCTGGAGCCAAGGAGCATGTCTCCTCTATGTGGTCCCACTGACAGGCCTAAAGTGATGGAGGTGGATACCTCATCTTGTTAGAATCTGCCTAACACGGTGGTGAGCTCCGTCACTGGAAGTGCCCAAGTGGAGGCTGAGACACTGGAAAGGAGGAAAGACAATTCTTGTTCAAAGACAATGGGGGCCGGGTGTCACTGGTGGATGGCAAAGGTCTCTTCCTGCCCTTGTGGTCTAGGGTTCGGTGCTCTGGTGAAAGGATCCGGGTGCCAGCTTCCCTGCTGCAGAGGGAGGCTCACTCAGGGTCCAGGACAGGAGTACTCATCTGACCAATCAGAGCAGTGCTGCACACCATCCCGGCACAGAACCCTTGGGACACAGCTGCAGTACTTGAACACAGTTGGCGTGCAGTGCCACCACCCTGGGCCACAAGGCGGGCACACAGTCACTGGGGAGACAAGAGCCAGTGGAAGAAGCGGCTGTTTGATTCTGGGATCTCCAGACAAGAGGGTGCTCTCTAGATCTGCAACACGAATAGCTCCTGAAGCCTTAGGCTGTCTAGGGTGAGTGGCTGTGTGGGTTTCCCTGCAGCAGAGAGAATTGTAGCTTCACAACTCATTCATAGGCCGTGGGACCTGCTCGCCCGGCTAAGCCTCGTTGGTTGAGCAGAGGAAACCAGACAGTGCTCGGGAATTAATGGATGCAGAGATGCTGTACACCCAGCTCAGCTCCACTCTCACTCCTGCCTTAGCAATCCCTTGGATGCTCTGGGGGTGCCTCACTTTTCTGTCCCTTGGCCTGTACCCGTAGCTCCCCTATTCTTCTCTACATACCAGC
Organism: Mastomys coucha; assembly: GCF_008632895.1. Classification (NCBI taxonomy): domain Eukaryota; kingdom Metazoa; phylum Chordata; class Mammalia; order Rodentia; family Muridae; genus Mastomys; species Mastomys coucha. Next base: position 66,519,928 of record NW_022196900.1, on the reverse strand, counting down.
CCTGATTGTTGGCCCCTGTTCTCTATGGCCTGTTCTGTGATTGTCTTTCCTGGGGTATCTGGTAGATTCTCCAAGGTCCCAGTACTTCCTCTTGGCACCAGAATGGTGTGGTCCTAGGGATGGGCCTGACTCCTGACTCTCCCTTCCAGGCTACCTCAGCAGTGCTCAGAACATGTTTGTTGATTTAACACCGGGCATAGAATGTATGTGCATGTGTGCCCACGTAGGCATGTACATATATGAATGCATGGACACGTATATGGGCACTTGGGTGGAGGCTTAAGGTCTACAGCGTCTTCCTTGATGGTCCTTCACCTTTTGTCTTTTGGGACATAGTCTCAGGCTGGCCTTCATCTATGAAGCCAACGATGACCTCGAACTTTTGACCTTCCTACCTCTATTCTCAGTGTTGGGGTTATAGAGAAGTACCTATAGCTCATTTATGCCATGCCGAAGATCTAGCCAGGGCTCGTGCACACTAGGGAGCCACTCTACCACCTGAACTGCGTCTTTAGCACCCTACCTTTAATTTTTTTAAATTATATTTATTTATTGTGTGTGCGAGTGTGCACTTGACATGGTACACATGCAGCATGGGGAAGTTAGGAACCTGTAGTTGATTCTCCCTTTCTATCGTAGGGATGGGTTTGGAGCTTCATGTTGTGCAGCACTTCACTGACTGAGCATCTCCCCAGTACTGGGAAAAGAATGTAAAGACGTCTAAGGAGGTCATTTACTCCATAGTCCCTTCCCGTAATTGTCTTCTCCCTTCTTGTTGCTGGTGATTGCTCACATATGAACTGGGGCAGTGAGTCCTGCCCTGCCCTCCTCTTAGGGTTCTAGGCGGTGCCTAGGACAGAAGACTCAGATCCAGAAAGGCTGTGCAGTCTCTTTGCTCAGTCACCCCCTGGGTCCTAGTGTCCAATCAATGCCCTGGAGATAAGCATTCTCCACTGAAGAGCCTCTCATAGCTGGCACATCTACACAGAGGTGTTCAAGTGGGAGGGGGAATTTCCTTCCCAGGATGCAGGGACAGTACCCAGGGGACCATGCCCTTGGCCGCTGTCCACCTGTGCCCAGACCCCCACCTGGGCTCAGCTCATCTGAGCAGTCCCCACAGTTGTTGACACCATCACATTTCTGGTCTGAGTACATCCAGGAGCCTGGGTCTCCACAGGTGCTCAGGAGAAAGCTGGGGAGGCTCTGGGGCACATCTCCTATACAGAGACAAATAGGGCAGGATAAAAGTCACCTCTGACCACAGTACTTCAGTCACCTGCAGCTGGATCACCGTGTCCTACTGCAGAGTCTCCCCATTCATTCTGGAGGTCTTCCAGGAAGGAGGTCGGTTGTACTCTGTGCAACCCTTGTGGGGTGACAAAGGGTCCCTGAGAGTGTCCCTTGTATGTCCCCACCCTCAGCATTATGTGCATACTCACTGCAGAGGTCACCTCTGCTAACCTGCCATCTTTAATCTAGGGTCAAGTTCCCTCCAGGAAGCCTCCGCTCCTCAGAACATAGCAGGTAAAACTGGATTTCTTACACACAAGCCCCAGAATGCCAAAGTAGTGTCTATGTCAAGGAGTTGTGGACAGGGTGACCCAAATTCACACAAACCAAGGCCAGCCTCAGGTAGTGAGCTCCCCATCCTGGAAACACATAAGCAGAGGCTGGGCAAATCTCTCTTGGCTTGCTGGAGTAGTGCATGGGATAAGGAGCTGGAAAGTGGACCCAGTGATGCTTTTTGTCGTTGAGACAGGGTCTCATTTAAGCAGGCTGGCCTGAAATTTGAAACGGATGACCTTGAACTCCTGATCATCTGCATTGACCTTCCAAGTGCTGGAATTACAACGTGCACAGTGACTCTTGGGTTTGGGCTAGATGGTTCTTTAGAGTCCAGCTCTCAAGGATCTGAGGTGCAGTGCCCCCTTCCCCTGCCCCAGTTTATAGCTGTCTCCCTGCTTCCGGTCTCCCCATGAATTCATACTTTTGTGTTTAGTCAGGTTGCGTTCTCCTAAGAACAGGTGTCTAAGGCATGGGGCCATGTGGTACCAGCAGACCCTACAGGGCCAGGTTTTCCAATTCGTTAATTCACATGCTCATTCATTCAGAAAGTCATTCCAGACACCCTTGTCCCAGGTACTGGGACCCCAGGATCAAGCAGATCAGAACAGTCCACCGCAGAGGCATTCATAGCCAGATGGGGTGACAGATGTGATGCCAGCGTGACTAGGGACACAACACAGGGAAGCAAGGGTCTGTAAGAGCCCAAAGCAGGGCTATTGATCTCTGGCAGGACTCAGGGAAGGCTTCTATGAAGGATAACCACAGGTGCTGAGTGGAGATGACATCAAAAGATCCCCCAAGTGTGCAGCAGAAGGTCTGGGCTGAGGTACCATTTCACCACAGGCGTGAGGACATGGAGGTGGTACCTGAGGATGTTCCACGGAACTGCAAGGGAGTCAAGGTGGTTGTGGGGATGAAGAGGGGCGTGGGATTGAGGAGTACTCACGGCACAAGCTCTCAGCCTCGTCCTCACCATGAGGACAGGTGCGGACACCATCACACACGGCATGGGCTGGGATGCAGTGCCTTCGGTCATGGCACAAGAACCCCGTTCTGTTGGCCAGTGTCACACAGGAGTGAGTCTCTGTGGGGACAAGAGAGGCCCTAGAGTGAAGGTGGAGCTCATAAATGCAGCCTTGGGATAGGCAAGGTGGGCACTGCACAAGGTCCCTCAGGGAGCTCCTTTGAGCTCCTGAAGGGCCTCGGGCAGCAGAGAGGCTCTGAACTTCAAGGCATGTGCGGAGTTGAAGCTGCCACTCTGCCAATGCCACAGCATGGCAGGCATAGATGACCTGGCCTCCTCCAGCCTAAGGTCCTTTGTCCTTAAAAGAGAGGTATGTGGGATTATCGGGAACATGGTTGTTCTAGACACTGGCTCACAGAGGGGTTTGGTCACACAGGAAGCACTAAGGACAGCGTGCCATCTGTCACACAGTTTTAATGTTGGATCTCCTGGAACAGGTTAGCTGGTTGGAAGCTATATATTTAGCTATCTGGGGACAGCATGTCACAATCCCTTCCATCTGGGTATATCTTAGAAGTCAGCAAATTTCCATATTTTTTTAATTTTTCCTCTAAATACTTGTAAGAAGTGTTACCCTTAAACCATACCTGAAGAGGAGGGATACTCACCCCTAAAGGTGACCCCAAGATTTGAAGGAGAAACTGACTTAAGGAGATGGAGGTCATAGGTGGTGCCTATGGGCGTGTGTGCAAGTGTATTTGAGTCAGTAGGAGTCATGTCTCTGTTCCCAGAGCTACTTCAGCTATTCACAGGAGGCATCCTTAGGGACACACATTGTCACAGATGCACACAGGAAAATGAACACATTCACATGCACTCACATGCACACACCTGCACCTTCATGCACATGCTTATAGCAACAGATGCACACACAGACACCCGTACATGCACTGACACATATGTACACAGACATACTGACATGCACACTAACATATACACAGGCAGGCAGGCACCTGCACATATACAAGCACTCACACACATGTACAGGCAGGCACCTGCATGCACACAGGCACACACACACACACACACACACACACAGGCAGGCACCTGCATGCACACAGGCACACACACACAAAC
>NW_022196900.1:66509129-66515874 GCF_008632895.1 Mastomys coucha | reverse complement strand
AGGCACCTGCATGCACGCAGGCACACACACACACACACACAGGCAGGCACCTGCATGCACACAGGCACTCACTCACTCACACACACACACACACACAGGCAGGCACCTGCATGCACGCAGGCACTGATACACATGTGCACACGCAGGCCCATGGCTGCAGCTCCCCCTTCTGCACTGCCAGTGGAATGCTATGATTTCACCTTTCCTCTTCCTCATCCCTTACAGCAGCCCTGGCTGGCCACGCAGCCATCTCTCAGATAGCTAGGAAGAAGGACGGGACAATCCCCTCCCTGAGCTCCTGGAATGCGACCTCCCTCCCAAGGGCAGCTTTTTGAGGCCCTAGGCACTGACTCCACTGGCTCACATCCACTGTCTTCTTGCCCACTCTCCTTCTCCTCATGCTTCCTCCACACGCACTGCTCCCTATGCCGGGGATGCTATCCCTTCACTCTCTGCTAACCGATCCCGGCTTTTCCTTCTCACCTCATGTCCATTCCACCTCCCACAGTGCCTCCTACCCTAACTCCCACCACACTGATTGGAGGAGAGCCCTGGCTCCAGACTCCCGATTCCTCATTAGGCCTGAGTGTTTATTGGATCAAGCTCCTATAGTCCTCTAAACTGCTCCCTGAAGTAGGGGCGGCATTGGGCAGTTCAGCACTGAAGCTAGACTGCAGGGGAATTCTAAACACAGCCTGATGTGTGGTTGAGAGTACTGACCCAGGGTGGACAGCAAGGAGACTAAGAAATGCAGTGGCTGTGGGGGCTCCTAGCCCAGCTTGGGGGTCAGAGAGAATTCTTAGAGGAAGTAACATCAAAACCAGGAGTTCTCACCGGGTGGTGGTGGCGCACGCCTATAATCCCAGCACTTGGGAAGCAGAGGCAGGCAGATTTCTGAGTTCGAGGCCAGCCTGGTCTACAGAGTGAGTTCCAGGACAGCCAGGGCTATACAGAGAAACCCTGTCTCGGAAAAACAAAAACAAAACCAAAACCAAAAACAAACAAAAAAAACCAAGGAGTTCTCAATAGATCACATTGGGGCTAGAGAGATGGTTCAGTCAGTGGTCAGTGGTCAAGAGCATTTGTTGCTCTTCCAGAGGACCGAGGTTCAATTTCCAGCACCCAAATGGATGCTCACAACCATCTATAAGTACAGTTCTAGGGAGTTCTGCCATCATCTTCTGTCACCCCTGGGCACCAACCACACATGCAGTATAAACATATATATGCAGGGAAAACACTCATAAACTTAAACTTTATGTTTATTTTATTTACATAAAAATAAACTTTAAAGAATAAAAGAAAAAATTATGATAGCACATGTCAAGGATATATATGCAAATGGCCTGTCAGACTTATATCCATAGACACAGGTATCTCTGCTTGCACTCCAGCCACTCTGGGAGAACCCAGGCAGGGCAGGAGCTCCCATCAACCTGAGCCTCTGTGCCTCCTTCTTGTCCCCTGACCTGGTGTTCGGGGTGGATGTCCGAGGATGGTGACCACAATGAGCAAGATGGCAAGCACGGCCAGCAGAAGGAGCAGTAAAATGGAGAGGCAGGCGCCACGGCGTGAGCAGCAGAGGGGGCCACAGCCTGTGGAGGGGGAAGGCAATGAAGAGGTGAAGGGATTCCTCCAAGACCCTACCCCAGCCTGCAGGCAGCTCTCCCTAGTCAGGGAGTACTAGGGCTAGAGGAAGCATTTCTAAGCCTTCTATGATGCTCTCTGGCCCTACCTATTCTCCATCATCACCAAATGCCATCAGGGGCTAGCCTCTGCTCCTGTCCTTCCTAGCCTATCCTCATGACCAAGGGCATGTGGACATCTGTATACCTAGAGGAGCTTTGGGGCATGCTTTTGAGGAGAGGGGTGGGATGGGGAGGATTATCTTGATTGTATTCATTGCAGTGGGAAGATTCATTCACTGTGGGCAATACCATTCCCTAAATGGGATGCTGGGCGGCCTAAGTGGGGAAAGAGCGGAGGAGCAAGCACTGACTGCATTCATTCCTCTCTTTCTCATTGCGGGTGTGACATGACCAGCTCTTCCAGCTCCTTGAATTCCCTGCCATGATGGACTATACCCTGAATTTTATTCCTGTGGATGACAAACTGAGGTTCAAAGAAGCAAACGTCCTGGTTATCCCTGTTCTGGGCTGAGGTATTGAAAGACCCCTGGGGGAGACCCCCACTCAAATCTCAGAAGGGCGTACACCCAAGGAATCATGAGAGACGACATCTTGATGTAATTACAAGAGGTATATTTTAATTTCAGGACGCCCTGGTTCGGCACCACACCTATCTCACGCAGGAGATAGTGGAGCCGACCACGAGGCTTGAAAGTTAGGGGTTTTTATAGGGAAAAGGTCTGAGGGAACAAAGGGATCAGTGTGGTCATACATGATTGGCTAGTTCAAATATTAACTATTACGTGCAGAACAGAGTGGAAAATTCCTAAGGTTGGTGTTAATCTGAGTCAACAGAGCATCTGACCTTAAACCATATCTGAGAGGACCAGATGGTCCATTACTTAGTGTCTGCCAGGCACGTCTTTGCAGGCCTAGGCCTTGGACATGTCCTCGTTTGCCTAGACATGTTTTCCTCTATGTTTATAGTTTTATGTCTTCTTGACCCGCCAGCTCTTATGATATCTAACAACTTGTTTGCTCTTTCCCAGGCCTATGTGGGCCAACTTGTGATGGATTCTTAGGCCCATAACTTTTCTTCCTAATCAGCACAGGTTTAAAGCTTTAATTTTTTCCTTACAGTATGATACCCGTTTGATGCCACAACCCAGACCCTTTGCTCACTTCCAGCCTCTGTTCTCGTGCCCCCCCTCTCCCAGAATGTGGCCTGGAGTCCCACCTCCATGAATTCCTAGACGGGCCACACAGTGAGCCATTTGCTTCTCTGTGTCTCAGTCTCCTTGAGTGCTAAGCTGGTGCCACGAGAGTTACTGTGGTTTGCTGGGAGTGGTTTGTTGAATGATTATTCTAATACAGCAGGTGCTAAGTGTGAGCTAAGTATTGGCTGTGCGTCTACCAAGTTCCACACTCTCTCTAGACATTGTGGAGACAGCAGTAATGGGAGCAGTAGGCTAGAATTGTGCTTAGCTCTCCTAATTCTTATTGTTTCTTTTGTTTTTCAAGACAGAGTCTCTGCCAGGTGGTGGTGGCGCACGCCTTTAATCGCAGCACTTGGGAGGCAGAGGCAGGCTCATTTCTGAGTTCAAGGCCAGCCTGGTCTACAGTGAGTTCCAGGACAGCCAGGGCTACACAGAGAAACCCTGTCTCAAAAAACCAAAAAAAAAAAAAAAAAAAAAAAAAAAGACAGAGTCTCACTATATAGCTCTGGATATCCTAACTCACTATGTTCAGCCTGGCCTTGAATTCAGAGATCTGCCTACCTTCGCCTCTCAAGTGATAGGATTAAGGGTGTGTACCACTATGCCTGGTTTACTTCCCCTAACTCTTGTTCGCTGGCAAAATGAAGCAAAGCAGCTTTATTGGGGTGCCTCATGAGCGCCTTGCTCTGTAGAAGGCACGAGAGTAGCTTTCCTCCACCTCAGAGAGTTCTCAGCCTCACTTGAAGGGTCAGATATGGTCAAATAGGAGGAGGGTAGGGACTAAGCCCCCTGGGTCAGGCCACAGAAGGGCAGAGGCAGATTTGATTCATCCCTTGGGCTCTTAGGTTCTGAGATAGGCATCGATCTCACTGGTTCTGGGGGGTGGGGCAGGGTGTGTGTGTGTGTGTGTGTGTGTGTGTGTGTGTGTGTGCGCGCGCGCGCGTGCGCACTTGTACATGTGCAAGCTTGCAAACTAGAGATACAGAAGACAAATGGAGGATCCTGATTTGGGTCATCTAATTTGCTCCATTCAAGTTTCCAGTCACCTGTCAGCAAGACCTGTGCCTGCAGTGTCAAATGAAAGGTGGCTGGGGAGGTGTGGACAGGACTCTGAGGAGATCTGGGTTATATAGAGACCTCGGGAAAACCAGCTGATTTGTAAGGTGGGGCAGGGCAGAGGCCTCAAAGAGCAGGCCTTCCAGGGAGAGGGTACTGGAGGAGAGGCCTGGTGGGTGGCTGGTGAGGATGAAGGCATGTGGGTGTGGGTTGGTAAGGAGACAACAAGCCTACAGGAAGCACAGTATACATCAAAACCTAGGCTCCTAGAGCCCTGGCTGGTGGTTCTTTGTGGTCAGCAACACAGAGTAAACTTGGGTCACCAGGGAGATTGTGTTGATACTAGGCAGCAAAGCCAGCTGAGTGGTTGCTTCTCAAATATTTGTGCAGTACATGTTGTGTGCAAGGTGGAGTTGCAAGCAAGACTGGAGCCGCAGGCAGAGCTCTTGCCCTGGTGGAGATGCCTACTTTAAAGCCACAAATTTCAGAAACTTGCCACCCAGGGCAAATGAAGAAAAACCACACCTATGGCTAGCCATACTGAATAACAACTTGGAAATAGCCACCAGTACGGAGCATGACCCTGAAGCTTAGCAACCAGGGACCTCCTTTCCGGTGCCACATTACCATGACCTGAGTATCCAACCTTTCTTAGCTTCAGCTGCTTCTGGTACCCCACCCACCCAGGGTTGTTCTGAAACCGAGGTCTGTATACAGCTCCAGGGATCTGAGGCAGAAGGGTCTATAAAGGGTTATAGCCCTTCTTAGCATCTATCTGTTTCCTCCTTGATCAACTGTGGGCCAAGATGGACCCAGAGAGACACAAAAGTCCTGGCTGCACAGGAGTTGGGGAAATATAGTAAGTACAGGTGTGTGGTCCTAACCAATTCTATCTTATGATCAACAGAAGCATCCAGATTGGGCATGGGATGCAGAGGTTGATTCGGAGATCCTTGGTGTTACAGGTTCAGTGTGGTAGCCCAGCAGGCACATAGTAGGTACTCAGAAAATGCTGGTAGCTAGAGAGAAAGAACAGTTCTATCCAGCAAGTAGCTGTCAGTATGGCTGGCCAGGGAGCTGAGTGTAGACGTCACCACCCACACTTGGGTAGAAGAGCTGCAGTAGCCTTGGACTCTCCCAGCCTGACCCCCACCTCTGTCCTTACCTTCATCTCCAGGACGGGCTTTCCTTCCAGTGGCCGCGTTGCTCTCAGCATCTGCCTGCTCAAGAGACCAGAAGCAGCTGGGCAAACTTCTAGTCTCTCACAGCCCAGGTTCATCCTGCCTGCTTCATGTTTCCACACTTTTACCCATACAGTAGGGAGACTTCCACCCAGTATGCACTCCTTCTTTGTCCCCCAAATTGACTGAGGCAGGTCCTCCTGGTGACAGTGCCCTAACACCCCTAGGTGTTCTGTGCTGTCACTCAGCACTCCTGGCTCTCACTTAGAGCAAGTCCCCAGGGCAGGTAAATGTGACCGTAGGTCCTAGGGTCCCCCTCTCCCAAGCCCTTTCCATCTCTAGGATGGCCCCCTAGGTCAAGAGTCAGTTTAGGCCCAGGCAGCTTTTACCTGGGGGGAGATTTTGTTCATAGCTCCAACACTCATCTCCAGGAACTGGGGTGGAATAAAGAGAGCTCAGTGTAGAGTTCTCTGCCTTGTCACCAAGGGCAGCCTGGGGGAGGGAAGGACAGCAACAGGCTTTGCCAGGGCTGTGCCCTCCCCTGTGGCACTCTCCTCCCAGGCTGCCTCCCCCACAGAGGAAAGGACAGGGGTCCCTGCTCCTACCAAGTCTTTCCCTAGGCTGAAGTTGATCAGCGACACATCCCATTCTGCTGGTGTTTGTGCAAGTCACACTATACATGGGAGAGATGAACCAGGGCTTTAACACATTTTCCTCTGCATCAACAGACTGCAGAATTGCAAGCCCTCCCCCCGACCCCACCCCCGTTCCCTCCTGCTGAAGGAAGCCACAGGCAGAAGTGCCATGAGTCTTGGTTCAGTGGCTAGAAGGTAAAGTTCCCTTTCTCACTGATGAACTGTTCATTAAATAGGTAATCTAGATCAGAGGAATATGCACTTCTGAGGGCCAACAGGATGGCTCAGTGGATTAAGGTGCCTGCCTAAGGACCTTTGATCAAGTCCCAGGATGAATGTGCAGGTGCAAGGAGAGTGCCCACTCCACAAAGTTGTCCTGACTCCATACAAGCATGCGTGCACCCCTATCACGCACATACATACATTAATAAAAAAGAGAAATAGATATTTGAATTGTTGAAAGCATGGAGATGTATATTTTTAACTTTATTGAGATGGTATCTGGGTGGGAGGTAGCCACTTTCCAGAAGAATATCTTCTTTCCCAGCACAGAGCAGATTCCTTAGCAACCCAGTCTATGGAGGAGACAGAGGCCCTGGAAGCAGATGGGGATGCTCAGAGGCCTACCCCAAGGGTAGTACCCACGCTGGGGCCCACGCTGTAATCCTTCATATTTAGTGTTATGTATATGAAAACATAATTCTGAGAGGGGGTCCATAGACTCCACAAGATCTCCAAAAAGGTCTGTGGCACAGAAGGAGGTTAAGAATGCCTGTTCTAGGGGACTGGGGAGATGGCTCAGGAGATAATCTGCACGAGGACCTGGGTTCAGATCCTCAGCTCCTACAAAGTAGGGTGTAGTGCCGCAGGCCAGTAATTCCAGCCAAATTGTTGTGCTCCAGGTTCAGTGAGAGACCCCGTCTTAAAAATAAGGTGTACATAGCCGGGCAGTGGTGGCTTTAATTCCAACACTTGGGAGGCAGAGGCAGGCAGATTTCTGAGTTCGAGGCCAGCCTGGTCTACAGAGT
>NW_022196900.1:66478164-66509003 GCF_008632895.1 Mastomys coucha | reverse complement strand
CCAAACAAAAAAACCAAACGTGTACAGCAACAGAGGAGGAGATTGATGTTGAGCTCTGACCTCCACACATGGATACACTGGGGGTACACACATGTACACACATGCATTCCCCAACAGAGCATCCCTGTTCTAAACAAGTTTTCAAAATTTCAAGTAAGGTAAGAGATGTGCCTCAGAAGCCACCTCAACTGTCCAAGCCAGCTTTCCATAGAAGACAATGCAGTGTCCAGGGCCTCAGCCTTTAATGCAGGCCACACCTTAAACCCAGACTAAGGTAGAACAAATAGTTAAGGAAAGATTAAAACAGTAACTGTAGCTGATGACATTCAAGCAACTGGAAGCCCACGGGAGGGGCTCAAGGGCAGCTGAGGTGAGCCTGCCCCGGGAAATGTGTAACCGAGCATAGTGGTAAGCCAGACTGGCTATGTGACAACGTGGCTTGAAAACTCAGCCCCACAAGAAGCAGTTCGTGGGTGGATGTGTGTTCAGCCTTTTGTTTCGCCTCACTTAGAGCAGAGATTCTAGGCCTTCCTCATGCTGTGACCCTTCTCTAAAGTTCATGCTGTGGGCCCCAACCATAAAATTATTTTGTTGCTACTTCGTAACTGTATTTTTGTTACTATTATGAATCCTGATGTAAATCTCTGACATACAAGTCATCTGATATGCCACCCCCAAAGGGCTGTGACCACAATGCAGGGTCCTAGGCTTACAACAACATTGTGGGGAACAAGGTCTAAACAATGTAAGTAAAGAGAACAGGACTGTAGTTCACTTAATAAAAACTAGATGGAATAAAGTGCTTACCTGTAAGGAATTCCAGCACTTGGAAGGCTGAGTGCCTTAGTCAGGGTTTCTAATTCCTGCATAAAACATCATGACCAAGAAGCAAACTGGGGGGGCTGGCGAGATGGCTCAGCAGGTGAGAGCACTGACTGCTCTTCCGAAGGTCCTGAGTTCGGATCCCAGCAACCACATGGTGGCTTACAACCACCCGTAATGAGGTAAGACGCCCTCTTCTGGTGCCTCTGAAGACAGCTACAGTATATTACGCCGGAGCGAGCCGGGCTGGAGCAGCCACACACGACAGCTCACGGCCATCTGTACAGCTACAGTGTACTCATGTACTCATACACATAAAATAAATAAAATAAATCTTAAAAAAAAAAAGAAGCAAACTGGGGAGAAAAAGGTTTATTCAGCTTACACTTCCCACATTGCTGTTGATCACCAGGACTGGAATTCAAGCAGGTCAGGAAGCAGGAGCTGATGCAGAGGCCATGGAGAGATGTTTCTTACTAGTTTGCTTCCCTTGGCTTGCTCAGCTTGCTTTCTTATAGAACCCAAGACTTCCAGCCCAGGGCTGGCACCACACACAATGGGCCCTCCCACCCTTGATCACTAATTGAGAAAATGCCTTACAGCCAGATTTCATGGAGGTATTTCCTCACCTGAAGCTCCTTTCTCTGTGATAACTCCAGCTTGTGGCAAGTTGACACACAAATCCAGCCAGTACACCAAGACAGGAAGATCTGGTTCAAGGCTTGACTGAGCTACACAGAGGCTGTCTTAGAAGTCCAAGAGCCAGGCAGTGGTGGTGCATGCCTTTAATCCTAGCACTTGGGAGGCAGAGGCAGGTGGATTTCTAAATTCGAGGCCAGCCTGGTCTACAGAGTGAGTTCTAGGATAGTCAGGGCTACACAGAGAAACCCTGTCTCGAAAAACAAAAACAAAACAAAACAAAACAAAAAAGAAATCCAAGGGCGAGATATAGCTCTACTGTAGAGCACTTACCTAACATGAGCAAGGCCCTGGGTTTGGTCTACAGTACAAAACCAACACTAGGGCTAAGCTATAGCTGCCTCTGCCTTTGCTCCCATCCCCAGGCTGCTCCACATTGCTATCTCAGAATCATTCTGAGACCCACTCTCCAACAGACCCTGTGGCTTAACTTCTTTGCCATGACTCTCCATTATGTGCAGGACCCAGGCTTACTGAGGTCTTTTATTATTCATATCTACATGACAGCTTGGCTTGCTGAACAATCTGCAGTGCCTGGCTTCTTGCCTCTCAGCTTAAGCATATTGTCCCTACTGCCTAGAACACTGTTCCCTGATCTTTCCTAGCTTTCCCATTTCCCTCCAGACTGAAGTCATCCACTACTTCCTCCCAGAATTACTACTGCTCCCAAGTGTTCTCACAGTCCTCCAGGCTTACCCAGGTTCAGATGTAAAATGCTCCCACAAAAGGCACATATGTTGAGACTTGGCCCTCGGCCTTCTGTCTTCCAAATCTAGACACACTATCTTAAAAACAAAGCCTATAATTTGTGACCAACATCTTCCCTGCTTAGCTGTCAACTGTATTTTCTTGACTTAGAGAAACCTGACAACTGCACCACAGTCAGTGTGAGGCCTTCCAGTGACAGACAGCTGCCACTCAGCTCTGAGATCAAGGATGTTAGTTAGCAAAGGTGTTTAACATTTCCTGTGTGGTGACTCAGAACCACATTAAGATCTGGTGTAAGATGATATCTGATTTTGCCCTTATTTTAAATCTTTATTACTAGGACTGGAGAGCTGCCTCAGCATTAAGAGCTGAAGTCTGATTGCCAGCACCCATGTGGCAGCTCACATGTCTCTGTAAGCCCAGTTGTGAAGGGTCTGATATCCTCTTCTGACTTCTGTGGGCAACAGACACACAAGAGTGCACATACAGGCAAAACGCTGATGTACAGGAAATAAATATCTAAAACATCAATAATAATTGTCTACCACTGATGGTAAAGGAAGGGCAACACTGTCAGTTTCTACCAAGTCAAATCTATACTTAACTCTACATCACAGGAGAATAAGTTTAATGTTAAAATGCCATTTTCTCTAAAAATATCTTGATGTGATTTTAAAGAGGTCAAACAGCTTCTTTGGAAAAATTCTTTCAACTCTAAGCTGTGCGAAAACCACATCAACTGGGACTTCAGGAGAGATGGCTGAGGGGCTGAAGCATTAGCTTCAAAAGCCCGACAAAAATTCAAAAGCCTGAATTTGTCATTAGAGTCTCTGGAATAAGCCAGAGGCTCTCAGCCCAGCCTGCCCAGAGTACACAATGCAGCAGCAAAAATACAAGGAGAGGACCCATCTCAACCTGGTAAGAGAAAGAACCAATTCCTGAACACTGTTCTCTGATCTCCATACACACGCTGTGGCATGCAGATGTCCTCCCCAACCAACACACACACACACACACACACACACACACACACTTTAAAAATCCCATCAAATGTCACTTCTGAGAGAAGGTCATTTTTGCTTTAACCGCAGCATCAATCGACCTGCCATAGAACAGCAGACACACAGCAACTCATGACTCTTTGTACTGGGAAAGGGTGAGAGGGAAGAACAAGAAACTCAAGTTTCAGTACATAATTATTCAAATAAATTTTAATGATTTCAATTCAATACAACTGAAAATGTAGTGTCATTAAATAACATTTTCCGCTATAATTCAGAGTACAGTTTGGAGGCCATTTCCGGGCAGAAGCGTCCCATCCTAAGTTTTCAGCTTATTAAGTGAGATGACAGGGTCATGGCAGGGGCAGGTTGACAATGATCAGCTCATAGAATTTGGCTAAGAGAGGAAAAAACCAAAACCAATGCAACTAACAAAGTAGCTACAGATATTAGTAAAATAAAAATACAACCCAATGTCCATCTTAAATGACTACAAAAATACAGGTAAAGTTACAGCAAATAAAGTCTTCACAGAGTTGGGTAACTTTATTTGCATTTCATAGTGATTTCTTAAGGCCTATGTCCAATGAAACCATTTTAAAAAGCTCTATGAGGAATGGAAGTTTGTGTGTCGATGACACTTTCTTTAAAAAGCTTAGATTTCTGAGTGAGCAAGATTGACCTTGGTAGGCAGGGGTCCTGCCTCCTCATGCTCTTCACTCTGAGACCTAACGACCACGAGAGAAGGAGCTGGGTATCTGCTCAGCTTTTGTTCATTCATGAATTCCAAGTCACCATAGATACTCAGCTTCTGAAAAAGAAAAATCAGCACATACCATTAACTTAGACGCTCAGGAATCTTTCCACCTAAGTTTCCAGGCAACAGTTCAATCTCTGGAGTTGCATGGTGATGAATTCTGGTGCTCAGGAGGCAGAGGAAGGAGGCCCCCAGCAAGCAGTAGGCCAGCCAGGGCCACATTGTAGGATACAGTCTTAAAACAGAAAACACACAGGGCAGTGGTGGCAGACACCTTTATTTAATCCCAGCACTTGGGAGGCAGCGGCAGGCAGATTTTTGAATTTGAGGCCAGCCTGGTCTACAGAGTGAGTTCTAGGACAGCCAGGGCTACACAGAGAAACCCTGTCTCAACTATCCCCCCTCCCCCCCCCAAAAAAAACCCACAGAAAACACAAAACAAACAAAAGAAACACACAGTTGATCTATGGACATTTGGTTTGAGAAATTCTATCTATATCTTTGAGACTGGAGAATGTTTATGGATGAGGCTCAGTCCCCTGTACATGGCCCGAAGGAGTGTTCTAACATGTCCTAACTTAATCCTTAGAGGCAAACAAACAAGTACCAAGTAAACATGCTTTGGTTTAAATAAAGTTAACATGGCCAGGCAAAAAGGTCAAAGGCTTTGGAGTTAAACTGAAAGCCTGCATCAAACATCTACCATGAACTTTACTCCAGCTTCACTGCTTTAATAGCTAACCAACCACAGAAGCGTTACCTAGCTTTTCTAAGGCTGCTTACTCATATATAAAATAAGACCTGCTGTGAGTCAGGCATGGGGGCTGGAGAGATGACACAGTGGTTAAGGCCACTGGCTTCTCTTCCAGAGGACCTAGGTTTGATTCCTAGCATCCACTTAGTGGCTAACAACCATTTATAACTCCAGTTCCAGGGGATTTAGTCTTCTGGCCTCTATGGGGGCTGCACACACATGGTGTGCACATGCTGGCCTACAATGCTAGTCTTAGATCTTGTTTCAAAAAGCAAAGAAAAAGGAGGAAAATCATGCAGTAGGATACTGCTGGATACCTGGTTGACATTCAAGAAAATACTCTGCAAATCTTAAAGAACGACATTGATGCTAGTTAGCATCCTGTCCAGTTTCCAGGCCTCTATTTGCTGTACATGCAGTGACTCACCACACACTCTACTGCACTTCCCTCCTTGCTCTTCTCCTGTGGTATTGTAGACACACAGAACTCTCACTTGTTTCGGTTGGATTTGATGTCAACAGACATTATCCCACATTTAATTATATAAGTAACTTTCTTTTCTTGGAAACCAAGTTGAATCAGGAAATTACAGCTTTTTCCCAAACAAATATCCTTTGCCTTAACAACTATATCTTGAGCCAGTTAAATTTTAATTACTAAGGAACAAAGTCATAATCTCTTTGAGGTTAGCTACCAAAACAGAGGAACTCAGAATCAAAGACTTTCTTAGTTTCTAAAACAGCATTTATGGCAATTCATAATCTTAAGTGGCTCCACAAGCCCTCTCTCACATCTCAGCTTAGAGAGCAGTACCAGCGTTTCTCTTCAGTCTCAGAGAAGCAGTGAGGGCGCTGTGCTCGAGCCCACTGGCACATAAGTGTCAGTGCCCAGTGGGAGCCAGTGTGGCTGGGCTTACAAATGTGGTTTTCATATGGGCCAACCTCACCTGAGTAAAACCATCAAATCTCTCATTCTATCAGCAGGGCCTTATTTTTCTAGTTAAACAGGCACTTAAATTGGTTATTGATGTGGCTCTTCAAGTAGCCCAAGGGTTAGAATTAGACTTACCTCAGGGGGAACATACTGTTCCACAGCTGTAGCAACAGCTGCACAGCAGATCCAGAGCAACACCATCACCGAGAGGACAAGAGTCATGGTTAAAATCCACCCAGAGTTACTGCAAAACAACATAACAATCAGTCACACTGCCATACACACACAGAATACAAAACTCTATATACTGTCTTTAAAATTACTTAACAAAACATATTTATTATAAGGATAGTATTACATCTAGTTTATGAGGACAATTTGATGTTCTTTCCTCTGTCTCTAAAATGTCTGTAGCATGGCTACATAACTATTACAATAATAGTTAAAATGAGGAAATCAGACACACAGACTTCCTACTATGTATATAAAATTTCCTCAAATTGTTTGGCTTGGTGATAGACACCTTTGATCCCAGCACTCCAGAGGCAGAGGCAGATGGATCACTGAGTTCCAGGACAGCCTAGTCTATATGAGTTCTAAGACAGTCAAGCCTATACAGTAAGACCCTGTTCTAAAACAAGAACAAAAAGCCCACAACACCAAAAACAACTCCCATCAAATTACTGCCAAGAGCATTTTAATTATTTACTTTTGAGACAGGCTTCATGGAGATCAGGCCTCAACCTTGGTATGTTATAAGGTTGGCCTGGAGCTCCTGCCTTCCTCTCCCTAGGATTGCAAGTTTAGACCACCAAACCTGGAGAATACATTCTAATTACTAAATTAGACAAAACAAGCAAGTACCCCATAAAGTGAGCATCATTTTTTTTAAATTTGTAGGCTATTGCAATAATACTCATTTGAGAAAATACCCCTTAAAACTTAAGGTATGAAATGATTATGAAATGATCATTTGTTTTGCCTAGAGCTCTAGCCAAGGTATGGTTTTGCCAGCTACAGATAAATTTCCGTGATTGTGTGATGTTTGGAATTCTGCAAACTTTTCAGAGGGTACATAACTGCTAGGGCCCCGAGAGGAGGGGTTGGTGGTTGGTCAGGGGGTAGTTGAGGTTGTAGTTTAGTAGTAGCTCAAAGAAGAAACAAACTGAAAGAAATTACATTCAGAGAGTTCTATTTCTCTCTCCCCTCTTCCCTTCTTTCTCTCCTACCCAGTGATAGGGGATGAAATGGGGGTGGAGGATGGGGATAAAGGGTGGGAAAAAGAAGAACATGCAAAGAAGCACAGTCTGGCTACATACGAGGACATTTAGGACTCTCAAAGTCTGTGACAATCCCTAATTCTCATAAGTTCACTCATGGTCAAAGGATCCATACCATAGAGGCCCAGTGAGCCATTCACTTTTTGCCACAGCCTAAGGAAATGGCATGCCACTCATTGTTTGTCTCCCAACAAAAGAGGGCTGTTGGAGACTGAACTGAGCTCTATTCCGGGAATCTAAATAGTTAAAAGAAAGGATTGTCCTCTTATCTTTATATATAGTTTCTGTGCCATACACACTCAATCAAATAAATAAAATATTTTTATGTTTACTTTAAAAGTAGACTTCTAGAAAGCATGCTAAATTTTAAATATTCCAATTTTTAAAAAGTAATAGAATAAGAAATGATAATAAAACACATTCACTCTCCTTTGCATGGTCCAGTCCTCTCCTGGACCTCAGGAATTCATTTCCATGGGCGAGGACAGATCTGATATTTGGATTGCAGCAATCAGTACAAACAAGAAATTGGGGCTCATCTTCAGGTATATCTTTTTCCTCAACCTCCATAGCAAAGCAAAGTGGATCCTGTAGATGTCACCCATCGCCATGACTTCCCTGGCCATTGCCCTAATCTCTCCTCATAAGTTCCTGCTCACAGCTCCCCAGCCTGATTCCTTAATCCATTATATACAGGACTGTTCCTGACACTCTTTATTCAAATATAGGATATATTATAATAACCCATGTTTGTACACAGAAACGTCTAGAGAATAAACTTCTAGTTAAGTTAGCTGTTGGCCAGGCGGTGGTGGCACATGCCTTTAATCCCAGCACTTGAGAGGCAGAGGCAGGTGGATTTCTGAGTTCAAGGCCAGCCTGGTCTACAAAGTGAGTTCCAGGACAGCCAGGGCTACACAGAGAAACCCTGTCTCGAAAAACAAAACAAAACAAAACAAAAGTTAGCAGTTTTCTAAGTAAAAAATTCAAAAGATTACTTTTAAATTGTTAGGTTAGGGCCAGTGAGTTGGCTTAGCTGGCAAGGATGCTTGCTGTCAAGCCCTGATGACTTGAGTTCAATCCCCAGAATTCACATAGTGGAAGGAGAAAACCAACTCCCACAAGCTACACCCCCTCCCCCCCCACACACACACAGAGACTCCCTCTCCCTCTAAATACAATGTAAATATTTCACTGTAAGTGTCATACTTAACCAGAATGGTTCCCCTAGAATAATGTATTGTAAAGCATAATGGCTTGCAGCTTTATCAAAATGCTTGGTCTAGTGCACAATACAGTAGAAAATAAGATGCATGGCCCGACTACCTTCTTTTGTTTTGTTTTTTCGAGATAGGGTTTCTCTGTATAGCTCTGGCTGTCCTGGAACTCACTCTGTAGACCAGGCTGGCCTCGAATTTAGAAATCCGCCTGCCTCCCAAGTGCTGGGACTAAAGGTGTGCGCCACCACCGCCCGGCCCAACTGCCTTTTTTTTTTTATTCCTTTCCTTTTTTTTTATGGGGTGAGGGGACTGGGAGGGGCTCGTATAGGCACCCCTATGGTGAGTAGATGTAACTTTGATAAAATTCTCTTTATCCATCAGAATGCCTGACAGCCCTTCCTTGGAATGAGGCATATGGCAGCCCCACCACTCCTGCCTCCCTGTTTTCCTGTGCCCCCTAAGAATCCCTGGCACAGAGTTGACATCCCGTACCTCTTCTTAATCTATAGTCCTTACCCATCCCTTCTAACTGCTTATCTGTTCATGCAGATAAAAACCCAATCCTTAAATTATTCAAACATACTTTAAAGTTGAGCTTTGTTATTTTGTTTATTTTTAATTTAGTGTGTGTGGTGGTCAGAGGACACCTTATGGGTACTTTTCTCTCCTTCCATCATGTGGTTCCCAGGACTGAACTTAGCTTATCAGGCTTGGTGTTATCCCCTAAGTCATTAAAGCCTTACTGACTAAGGTCCCAATGGAGTTTAATTTAAATGTGTGGGTAAGACAAATCAAGGAATTCTAACAAGAAGGCACTTGTACTGTAGAAAAATATCTGTTCTGTTTGGGTTTTACTAAGCAGCAGAAAGAGAAGGTTAAGAGAAGAAGCTGGTCAACAGGTAAATGAGACAAAAGGGATTTCTGCCCTACTGTGCGACAGTATGACCACAATTAACAGTAATATATTGCTTGAAAATAGCTACAGAAAAGGATTTTCAATGTGATTTCAAAGAAATGTAGACGTCTAAGGTGATACATATGCTAATTATCCTATTGATCATTACATGAGGCATACATATATTAAAACAGCAAGCCATATCCCATACATTTGTATAAGTACATGTCTATTTAAAAAAACAGTACTCAGCCTGGCAGTGGTGGCACACGCCTTTAATCCCAGCACTTGGGAGGCAGAGGCAGGTGGATTTCTGAGTTCGAGGCCAGCCTGGTCTACAGAGTGAGTTCCAGGACAGCCAGGGATACACAGAGAAACTCTGTCTTGAAAAACCAAAACAGTACCCATATTACCTTTATCAGACTAATCATTCAAAAGTACAAGTTTAAGAAGGAATTTGAAAATACATTTAGTTTTTTTAACTATTAAACTTCTAATTTAAAAATGACTGGCACGAGCCAGTCTTTATCTTGTGTGTACATACGAAGAAGAAATACATACAGAGATAGGCATCTTAAAAAGCCATCACTCTCTTCCTCTTCAAGGTAGTTCCTGTGTGCTTGCGAGTTTCTCATCTGCAGATCTGAAATAAGAAGGCATGGGCTTTGAATGAATATCCTAAATGCCAGTCTCATTCTCTTCCAGATATGCACATCCTGCAAGGAGTTTTTCTAAGTGTAATCTGACACATTCTACATGTTAAAACTCCTTTGGGACATAAGTATTCTACCATATTATGAATTTCCTGCCTTACTTTTAAATGTTGTTTATTTTGTAGCCCAGGGTAACCTCGAACTCACAGCCATCTGCCTGCCCCTGACTCCTAAATGCTGGAATTAAAAGTGTGCGTTATCATGCCTAGATCAAATGTTTTTGATACTGATGTCTCCTGTTGAATTACATGTGAACTTGAGTAACAGAATTTGTTTTATTCTATCCTAATTAAAACATTCTATGTAAGCATTATCTACTCATTCCCACTCAACAATAAATCAGTAAGTTAACTATATCAACAAGTAAAATATGGAATGTAGAATGTTATCAAAGGCAAACTGCTTTAGCCTGATGTTTGATGTTCCTATGATTTAAAATTCACATCTAACATGGAAATAAAAAGAGAATAAGGAACTCATACTTTCAAGGTAGTGTCACTATTAGGCTTATTGGGAAAAAAACCCTCACTACTTTGTTAGTTCACATTCGAAACTTAGAAATGGTGTTTAGAACAACAGTGCATGGTCCCCACGCTAACAGCATTACCATGATGTGGAACTCATTAGAAATGCAAACCCCCAGGTAGATGGAACCAGACCCAGTGCACTGGAAGTCAGAGTGGGCAATTACAACAGATCTGACAGCCAAGATTTATCCATCTACTTAGAATAAAACTTACAGGACATTTTGCTTAAAGATGATTCTCTCAAGTTTGCAGGCTCCTGCTCCAACTGCGGTGCATACTGAATTTCTGGCTTAGACTAAAATGGTGATGAAAGCATTACGTCATTTATACCTCAGACACTGTTTTTAGTAACAAGTTCTAGAATACACCATCTATACTATCAACATTTAAATTGAAAAAAAGTCACAGATAAAACACATCAACCACAATACTTCAATATTATTTATCTAGTGAAAATGAATTCCAATTTTAGTTGATCAGAAATAATTCTGCAGCCTACCTAAATTTTTAACCAAATATATATTATATATCATCCAGATTATAGTATAATAACATGTTTTAACCAAATACAGATTATACATATGACCTTTTCTCATCTGGAACATTCTGTTCTTTCCTTAACTCTAAGCATCTGACACACTACAGCCACACATTCTACACCTCATATCTTCAAGCCTCTGGAAAGGGACTTTCTCCATCCAAGTTACACTCAGTTGACATAGGCTTGAGAGAAAGAGATAATCTCTCATCTTCTGAGGCTGCTTTTATGTAAGTAGCTTTAGGACACAGAACTTATCCATAAATATAAGAAGACACTGTGTTTTCTTGCCATCAAATTAAGTACAGAGGTCCCAAACTTAATGCTAAGAATCACAAAGTAAATACAGTAACCACTCAACTAGCGGTAATACTTAAAAAGCTGCGGCTTACTCCTTGAAAGCCAGATGGTGTCACAACACAATCTGCTGACTGAACTAAAGGCAATAGGATGTGAGGGTGCTCTATGGGTGTGGAGCCTAAAATGCTCTGAGTTTGAGCTGAATATTACTAGTAACCGACAGTATGTCTTTAAACAAGCTGGATGCACAGCTTCCTCATCAACAAGCAGGGGTAATAGAACCTCATGAAACTGTCTAGATGTAGAGACTTCAGATAACACAGTCAGATCTCTATGCCCACGGGTTCTATGTCACTGTATTTCATATCTATGATTAAATCAATCATGGGGGAAAATCTGTACTGAGTGTGCACAGGCATCTCCATCATCATTAAACAATATGATGAAAGTTATTTGTGCAGATTTGTGCAGAAAGTTATTTGTGCAAGCAACTCAGGGGTGATTTAAAGTAGTCATGCACTGCATGACTTTTCAGCTAACTGACCAGATATTTGACAGCAATGATGTAATAACATTACCACCAAGTGATACTGTAGCCATCTCAGGTCAAGAATACTGTATTGTTAAAATGACCCATAACTGCACAGGGAGGGAGTTTGCAGCTTATATGTAAATGGATGTCATTTTATATTAGGGAATTTACCACCCCCAAATATTAGTATCCTCAGAACCCTGGAATAACCCCTCACAGGTGCTCTAAGACAATTGTACATAACTTTTATATTAGCACTTGTTAACATCTTATCACAGTCAATTACTAGACAAGGGAAAATTTACCTCCCTAGAGGGCAAATGCACCTATACCACATTCTTACAGGCAGTTAGAGAAAAACTACTATAAACTTCCTATTATGTCACTAATGCCTTTTCCAGTGTCTGTGTTATATGACACTATTCATGTTCAAGGTACATGATTCTTACCTCCCATCTAAATTTCTCAATCAATTTAGTCACTATAAAATCAAGAAGACCAAATAACCACTAGGCTTGAGGTAAGGCTTTCAAGGGAAGACTGAAAGGTAATTACATTGTGTCCTGCAGCTCAGGGTTTCCGCAAAGGCCAGGTAAGCAGCGTTACTTGACAAAAACATTTAGGTGACTGATTACACGGTTCTATGCCAAGACTCTCATGTAAGACATGACACTGTCTATTGCTGTATTTAGGTCAATGTGTGAAACACAGTTGTCACCTGGAATATAACTATTTTTCCATCATCGGCTTGGAGATAAAAAGTCCATGAAGAGGTTATGAAGCTCTGTGCAGAGTCCATCATGTCACTCCAGAATGACCTCACCAGAGTCAGAGGGAAGAGGAGATGCATTCTTGGCATCAAGGACATGAGCTAAACAAACAAACAAAACTTTTAAGTAATAAGGAATATACTATTTATGATGTGTATATGCAAGAGAACAAATCTTCCTGGGAGAGGTTACAGATAATTTCACAAATAGTCACAATCATCAGCATTAGACTACACTCTGATGCTGATGCAAATTAACTATGGTAAAGCTAACATCCCAGGGTACTCAAATTTACCAAACCCTTTTATACACAGCCTACAACTTCAATCAGTACAACAGGTTTTGAGCCAAGCCCCAAACATGGACACTCTTATGGACCATCAAAAGACTGATCTGAATGTGAAAGGAGAAATCATATCATTCTTATCCTTAACATTTCTGGGAGGGGAAATCATGTCTTAATCAAAGGCAAAAATGTATGCAGAAAATACGAGACTTGGTTACACTGAATGCTAATGGATATTCTGTGGTATTAAATGTAAGTGATGGGTGCTGCTGACAAGATTTTAACACCAACTGGACAACCTCACTCAACCCCAGTTCTGACTTCTTAACTTACTAAGTGGCTCTGACCCTGGAGCACAAACTTGGGATGCAGACTACTGAGCTCTAGAGATAGCTTTGGCTCATTTGACATCAGGAGACACACCACCAAGAGCTAGTGCAATGCAAAGAACAGCTTTTAGAATAAGAAAGTCTGTACTCAGGGTCCAGTTTTCCCACGTAATAGCTAGGAGACTTATCACAAGTCCACTCAAAAGTATTTATTGAGGTTACAGGATTAAAGAGATCAGAGACCAGATATTTCTGGTCTTATTTTTTGAGTTAGGGTATTGCTATGTGGCCCAGGCTAGCCTCCCACTTGCAATCCTCCAGGTTTTGCATACTGAAAGCCGAGGTTACAAGCATGTCTACTTACAGTATCTATTTTAGCCATCAATGTACACCTATGTTTAATCAGAATACTTTAATTAGGAATGGAATTAGCACAGGGCAGCATGCCTATGAAAGGAAGGAAGCCTACTGCAAGCCAGGGTGAGGGGAAAAGAAAAGTGATTGCTAATGGAGTGAGATTTTATTTTGGGGCGATGGAAATATGTGGAATTAGATAGAAGTGTTGATTTTTTTTAATATGTGAATTATTTGTCAAGTTAAAAAAAATTTACAGCCAGGTGGTGGCGGCGCACGCCTTTAATCCCAGTGCTTGGGAGGCAGAGGCAGGCAGGCAGATTTCTGGGTTCGAGGTCAGCCTGGTCTACAGAGTGAGTTCCAGGACAGCCAAGGCTACACAGAGAAACCCTGTCTCGAAAAAAAAAAAAAATTTACAAATTCCATGGAGGACAACTTTGCTCTATTCCTCAAAACTAGAACTGCACAAACTTCAGCAATTCTAATCCTATGTTCTTATTTTATGATATACTCACAAATGTTCTTATTTTATAGGTATACTCACATATGTTCTTATTTTATAGATATACTTACAAATGTATGAAATATATAATATTTATAAAAGAAAAATATTAGGAGGAACTTTATGTTCACTAACAAGAGGCTGCTTTAGTTGGGCGTGATAGCTCAACCCTGTAATTCTAAAATCCAGGGGGAATCAGGAGTTTCATCCATATACCAAGTTTGAGGCTAACCTGGACTATGTGAGATCTTGGCTACAAACAAACAAACAATCAAAAAAAAACAACCCCCAAACAAGGGGCTATTGATACCATGATGCATACATATGAAATATCATTTAGTGAAAGAAGATAAGCTTTACATGCTCACATTAACAACAACAAAAAAATCACTTGCATATCCTTGCACACATATAAAATACTTCAGTATGAGTAACCCTGGCTGCATAGTGGAGAAAAGCAATGCTCCCAGGGGAGCAGCCTCAAAGGCGTCGAGTACAAAGGACAGAGACACACTCTCCGAGTTGCAAACACCATGTCTTGAGCTTCATACAGATTATATTGCTTATGCACAAAATTGAAAAATTACTGTCTAAAACTAATTAATAAAAATTTTTTTCCCTAAAACTTAAGATCCAGCAGGGTATGGTTGTAGACACCTTTAATCCCAGCACTTGGGAGACAGTGGCAAAGGGGATGGAGAGAGAGACTCCAATATCACCTTCTCTTAGCCAATTTGGGGTTTTTAGGGTTGTTTTGCTTTTTTGCACATGTAAAATGGAGGTACCTTATTGGAATGTGAGAAAAAACAAGATGAGATTATAGATATACTATTTTACAAAAAATATTTTTAGAAAGTATTACAGTAACTTTTCCATCTACAGACATAATTTTGATGGATGGAAAGTAAGTATAAAATCTAACAGTAAAAGAAGACCACACTGGCAATCACCATGTCGAGTAACCCAAGTCGAACACATAAGCAGGTAGCCTGGAAGGGCAGGATTGTCTCTTACTTGTTCTTGTCTCAGTTCAGCAAATGGCAACTGATCCTGGCAGCCAAGATGGCAAGCATACTGCTCATCAGGTTGGGAATATGCTTCTGTGCATGCTGAAAGAGGAAACGGCAAATTCTTAGAAAGAGGAGAAGGGTGGTGAAGACAAAGGCTGCAAGAGAGATCTGGCAAACTTCTAAGGCTGGAAAGATACGAAGACACACTTCCGTATTTCATCTTCACGAGCTGCCAAACTTGGCAAAAGCAGAAAATACTTTAATAGAATTCTTTCATCTTTCTCCTACAAGTCCAATGTCTCATGAACGAGTGTATTAATTTCATACCTGGGCTCTGGCTATAAGATGACCTTCACATAAGGTATCCTCACAGCTGAAAAGTTTGTAGAGAGGGAAGAAACAGTTTGATATCCCCACGATGCCACAGAAAGTTGAAACCCACCATTTCTTGGCTGTAGCCCTCAATCTGGGTTGAGGGACTAAACCTCTGACTGCTGATTTTATTAAGCCTCCTTTTTTCCTCCTGGGTCATATATGAACTAGACAAGTATTCAACCACTGAGCTATATCGCTAGCTCTTCTTTTATTTTGAGACAAGTTCTCTCCAAGTTACCCAGATTGGCTGTGAACTCACTCTGTAGTCCACTCTGAAGCCTTGAACCTTCCTGCTTCAGCCTCCCAAATAACTAGGAATACAGACTTGTGCCACCAGGCCTAGCTTGATTTCTGGAAGACTACTACCTAATATATGAATGAAACAATGCATGTTAGTTTTTTTATATAAATATTGTGATTATTCAGTTGAGAAACAAAGGTGCCAATACAGCAAGGGGGGAAATAGACTAATCAGTCTATTATGCTAAATTCTAAGAAAATGGAACTAGAAAAATGTTCTGAAATGGGGAATTGTAAAGGCTGAAATAGTTCAGGAGCACAACTCTGGGCTGGCATACAGTAGGTCCTGGGCTCGGTCCTCAGCACTCCTAAGACAAGCAGCAGCTGAACCCGGCCCTGTCGGACACACTCACATCCTCTAGTTCACAGCTCATTTCTTTCTTGTGATGTAACAGTTCATCACTGCTGCAATTTTATTTTCTTCTCACTCAGGTAAGTAACATACTTCTCAGAGGCACTAGATAAGCTAACATGGCACTATGAATATACAAAGATGACCAGTGAGGAGGAGCCTGCGCCACAAAAATAAGGTCACAAAATCACAGAATAGTGTGAGAGAGCCACCTCAGAAACAGCTGTGTCCTGCCACATGGAGTATACTGTGTGTGTGGGAACACAAGCAAGATTCCATTACCATTCTTTACAAAGGTAAATGTTCCCTCCCTGTGTCCTGGTTGTACGTTTCTCTTATTAAACACGTCTCTTTCACCAAAAGGTAAGAAGAGTAGTTAAATGGTGACAAAGCCTCTGGTTATTTTCACTGGCATGACTGATAAAGAATACTCTAAAACACTTCAGAGTCAAAGGTCTGATTCAGTAAAAACCTTGGAGATATGTCAACCAGCCGACTGATGGAAAGGCTTAGGGAAATTATACTATCCATGAAAAGTTAGTGGTGAATTATGAGTTGGATAACTACCTCTGCATTTGTCTAAACAGAATGCTTGGTTAAACAAAGGAATCCTATCCACAGCACAAAATAAACACTGTCTCATCACAGATGGATTAAAGCCCATGCCATTTTTAGCAGCATCTATTAAAACTCTAATTTTATAATTACAATATGGTGGGTGAACTAGTTTAAACAGGATGTCTGTCTTTTCTAGGAAAAATATATAAAAAGCATAACTCAACTCAAAGAAAGCCCCAAAGTTATGCACGGCTGATGTCATTAGCATAGTCTCTTACCAGATTCACATTCCAGTTTGGTCCGATTTAAATCAATTCCATCATCCACAAACTGGCAAATTGAAAACAGCCTGCAGCCTCTCTGGCATGCGTATAACTCCTCTTCCTGGGAAGTTGAAGAACAAAGAAGATTACCAAAAAATAAGATGTTTCTTTCAGTTGGAAAAAAAGGTCAAGAAGAAAGCAGAGTTAGTGTTTGTTTTAAACCATACAATAAGTTTTGTACTAAAAGGGAAAAATTTTAGTTCCTAATTTGAATCATTCAGTTATAGACATGGTCTCTCATACACTAGGTTAGTTTCTAACTCCCTGTGCAATAAATGATGACCTTGTTCTTTTGTTTTTAAAGAATTATTATTTTTTTCTTTCTCCTCCAGGCATCAGATCTCATTCTAGATGGTTGTAAGCCACCATGTGGTTGCTGGGAATTGAACTCAGGACCTCTGGAAAAGCAGTAGGTGCTCTTAACTGCTGAGCCATCTCGCCAACCTGTTTTAAAAGAATTATATATTTTTATTTTATGTATTTTGCCTGCAAGTATGTCTGTGCATTGCCTTCATGCAGTGCCCATGGAGGCCAAAAGAGGCATTAGATGCTTGGAACCAGGATTACAGACAGTTGTGAACTGCCATGTGGGTGCTGGGAATGGAATGTGGGTTCTTTGGAAGAGCAGCCAGTGCTCTTAATTCCTGAGCCACCTCTCCAGTTCCCGAGTTTGTACTTTAGATCCTCCTGCCTCTATCTTCCTAATGCTGGGATTTCCTGTTCCACCCCACCCGTGATGCTGGACATTGAGAACCCAGTAACTAAGCCACGTCCCCAGCCCCTATTTCCTTATTTTAAAAGAGACACTAAGAAAAAAGTCAAGTGGCTAAAAATACCACCCTGTTTGCATATTCTGTGGCCACAACAAACAGGCAGAAAGATTGGAAATAGAACTAAGAATGACAGAGAGAATCCTGCATAAGGCAGAAAGGAGTTAGCAAGTACCCAGGGGTCACTGGCATGTTTCTGCTGTGCCCAAGTGCATAACCATCAGCTCATTATCAAAAGTATCAGGACCAGCCTCATAGAGCAAATGGCAAAACAAAGGCCAGAACAAAGATGAGGTGAGGTATCTACACAAATATTCATGTGGAAGGATTTTTATATGTTTAAAAAAATTTTTTTTAATTTGTATGTATGCATGTGGGGCCCATGTGAGGACCCAAGTTCCATGTCCATACAGGAGCCTGAGGAAGCCAGAAGAGGACATCAGAACCCCAGTACTGGAGTTAACAGGAAGCTGTGAGCTACCACACAATCGCAGGGAACAGAACGTGGGGTTTCTACCAGAGCAGTAAATGCTCTTAACCACTGAGCCATCCTCCAGCCCCAAGAGTTTTTCATTTTAATTTTTTACTGGCTGACTTTAACTGAGAATACAAACAAAACCAATAGGGTGACATACGGGAGCAGTTACTGCAATCAGCTAGACCAGAATCAAATTTTTCTGGTTAAAAAACAAAAACAAAAACAAAGCCTGTGCAAGTTACTTTACTTGTTGAAATCTCAAATTTTCTCATCATGAAATAAGACAACACTATTCTGGGAGACTGCTAATCTTACCAAAATGTATGGGACACATGAGGTGCTTAATAAATATTAGTAGTAATAACAATCACAATAATAGTCTTCTCTTTTATAGCAATATGTTTTAAAAGTAGAAAATAAAAATTACAAGCATTGAGAGCTATGTGTGAAAATCAAAATAGGATTGTTTTTCTTTTTTCTTAGGAGAGTTCTTCACACTTAGAAAATAGTTGTATGCATGAGACTATAAACAATGAGATCAACAAGCTTTTCTTTCCTTTGATGAATACAGTATAAAAAAAAAGTCTTTGTAACAGTCTGTGTGATCTAGTCTGCACAAACTGTCAGGCACCCAATGAAGAAACATGCACATATTCCAGAAGTAATACAGCAGTGTACATTTCTTTTCAGCAGAAGAACTAGTAAAGCTAATGTAGCAGCAATAACCCATGTGAAGGGATGACTGTAAGTCCTACATGAAGTTTTAGTATACAGCTTTGGAGGTGGTACACTTTCTGACCTTGGTTCTAAGGTTCTAACTGCATTAGTTGCTAAGGCAAAAACTACATTTCATTTATCAGCATTTATAGTTTATAGGCTTTATAAAACAGCAAAAGAATTCTCCTGTTTTTGGAATGCCACATATTTCCTTATACTGCACAGTAAAGAGCTCATTACCATGAACTAGAACAGATGACATTTTACTCTCAGATATGCTTGCTCTATATCCCAAACTGGCCTGGAACCCCTAATCCTCATCTTATTCAGCTTCTGAATATTGAGATTGCTCACATGTGGCAATACACCTAGTTCAGATAGGCTTTCTTTTGTTAAACCAACCCCAAAAGACACCCAGAACCAACGTCAGGAAACCATATGGCATGCTGAGAATCTAGTGGGTCAGGAATCAACCCCAAAAGCTGTCTTATCACTTACTCTGAACAGCTGTGGGCAAGTTACTAATCCGATTCTCAGTGTTATCTAAGTTGTAAATAAGGATACACTCAGATTAATCTTACACACTAGGAATGTTATAATTCATATTATGTTCTACTGATAGATGTTATATTAGTAATATAGTCAATAAACACCCACAATGTGCCAGGCTGTCCTGGTTGTATGTTAACATTTAATGTATTATACAACACCCATAAAGAGTAGGCTGGAATGCCAGAGCAGGCGTGGGGGTGGGCTGGGGAGGGAGGATAGGATAGGAGATTTAAGGGGAGACCTGGGAAGGGAAAAACATTTGAAATGTAAATAAAATATCCAATAAAAAAAAGAAAAGGCTGCAAAGATGGCTTAGTGTTTAGGAGCACTGGCTGCTCTTCCAGAGGACAAAGGCTCAGCTCCTAGCATCCACATGGCAACTCACAACAGCCCTAACTCTAATTCCAAGAAACCCATATCCTCTTCTGGGGTTTGCCAGCACTGCACTTGCATGGTGTAGAGACAGATATGCAGGCTAAACATCCATACACATGAAATAAAAATACTATTTTTTAAAAGCAAAAAAAAAAATCATATTCTTAGTTCAAGCATTTTGTATTTTACAGAATATAAATTCAAATATGGTAAACATTTCAGTTCTATGCATCTCAAGTGACTGACAAGCTTATAGAAAATATAATCTCCTAACAGAGGAAGAAAAGGGTGCTTCTCATCATAATGAATATCAGCTAAGTAATTCAAGGTCCTTTAACAACAATGTTACCTAGACAGCTTTCATATACATTTCTTACCCTCAGTTTACGTAGCTAAATCAATATACCTACCCTCCCTTGCTTTGGCTAATGCTGTTTGTAACATGGTAGTCCAGGCTGACCGCATACTCACAGCAATCCTCCTACCTCAGACTCCCAAATGCTGGACTATATGCATGAGCTACATGCCTGGTCTTAAGTATCCTCTTTCTCAGTACTACAAATGCAAACGTGCACAAACTTGACTGCAGAGAAATAGCTATCTATGGCTGTGTTAGGCATTGCCCTGAAATCGTCAAATTATCTTCAATCTTCATACTAGCTTGGCAAATATGTGGTTTTCCTATAGTTTACAAAATTAAATTCTAAGAAATTAATTGATCAGCAGGAATACAGTTAACAGTATAGCCAGAATGGACTACAGGCTTGCACGATTCTGAAGCCTATGTCCTGTAAAAACCTGACCACAGACTAGTTATTAACAATATGGCTTATGTTCTTTACATTTGAACCCAGACATCATACAACTAAATCTTTGACAACAACGGGCAAAATGTATTAATTTTAGAATATCTACTCTATGTCTTTACAATACTATATGTCCTTACAATAAATAAAGTCATTAAGAAGAGATTTTTTTATCTGCCACTTATCAGATGAAGAGACACAATGTGAGATTTATAATTAATTTACTTTCTTATTAACACACCAATTTTTGCCTGCACCACAATGCACAGTAACTCAGTGAGGGCCTCTAAAAAATAGTGAAAGAAGTATTTGTAATGCAACTTCATTCTTCGATGGCAACAGCATACACAGGGCAGCCAGCTTGAAGACTCAATTTCTACTTCACTACTTCTTAGTTATAGGATCTTGGCCAAGACACTTAACTTTTTACTTTTTTAAAAATTTTCCTTTTTTTGTTATTTTTGTGACAGAATTTTTTTGTGTAGTCCTGACAGTCCTGTAATTCACTCTGTAGATCAGGCTGGCCTCAAACTCAGAGATCTGCCTGCCTCTGCATCTTGAGTGCTAAGATTAAGGTATGTACCACCATGCCCAGTAGGAGAGTAAATTTTGAGCTGGGTGCAGTAGACAAGACTATAAATCTCAGCCCTTGGCACTTACTGATAGAGGGAGGAGAACAGGAAGTTAGCTGGAGACATCTTGGACTGTAAGTCAAGACACTACCTCAAGCAGTCTAAAATATGCAGATAATCCTAGAATTCAGAGGGTGAGGCAGGGGGACTGTCTTGAGTTTTAGGCCAACCAAAGATCCTGTCTCAAAAAAAAACAAAAAACAAAAAACAAAAACAAATTTAAGTCCAGGACAGACAGGGAGCCAATAATTTTGGAGTTCTGGTTAAGAACAGCATTAACAAATTAGTGAAAATGAATTATCAATATCACATCAACTATTGGCAACTAGTGACTGTTATACTGCCTAAGGCATCTGACTGGCATGGTGCTACAGGTCTGTAACCCGGGCAGCACTGTGAGACCTGAGGCAGGAAGACTGAGACTGAACAGCCAACCTGAACTGTGGGCAAACCCTGCCTCAAAAACAAACACATCCAAGAAATATGCAAAGATTCCTGGTATCTATATCTCTCAAATTATTTATGTCCCCAGTATCCTGGCTTACACTACAATCTTACTAGGAAAACCTTAAACGAGGGAATCAAACACTAACATAACATAAAGTAAGACTTAGCCTAATTCTAGGCCAATCAGTACTGATGAACTTTTGTGTAGAACCTTTTGATGGTGCAAGCTTTATTGACTGAAGTCTAAAAAATCCCTCTCACTCCTTAAGATGAGCATGGCAAGCCTTAGACTCGTGACCCTCTGACCTCGGCCTCCAGCAGGCTGTAATTACAGGTGTCCATTACCATCCCAGCTCTTCATTTCTCCCAATTATTTATTAATTTCTAACAGGAAATTTAAGGCTAATCCCACTACAATTTTGTGGCGCCTTTTATGTTTTGCTTGTAATCGATGACCCTCAGGTAGGTAAGGGGGACAAAATGCTGGAAGGGACAGAATTTACAATTTTTCATATCAAAGACACGAAAGTACTTGTCAATATGGAACATTCTAAAGTCACTGGGACTGCCATTCTAGCTACTTTGTAGCTTTAGAAGGTAAAGAGGGATGGCCACAATGGTTAAGCAAATAGCATACAGAAGACGAAGGAAAACAAGGATAAAAAAAAATCCACCAGCATCAGCGAAAGCCCTTACAAAGCCAGGTGGGGAGGGGTATAAACCCTAATTATATATGGAAAATGGGTGGGGAGAATCACCAAGCAATTTAGAATGTTGAGTAAACAGAATTCATAAGAAACTGAAAAACAACTTAAGGCAGAATTAAAGGCTAGGCGGCGGTTGAGAGGAGGGACCAAGGGTAGGGATCGGTCCCTCCTCTAGCTACACAATATAGATCTTCAGTAGGACAGACGAATTTCTTGATCCACTCTACGATTCCTTCATCTTCTGCACTAAGTGACGTTTATTTTTACTTTATTTATTTATTCTTTTTGAAGACAGACCCCTAGCTGCTGCCTCACAAAGGCATCCAGTTCCCTGCGGCAGCGTCTCGCACACCCTCAACACAGACAGGAAGTCCTCCTTTCTAATGTCTCCTAACTACTGAGGCTGACTTCACACTTCAGACCGCAAAGGCATTGTCAGCTTCTCCGACTCGCGGAACAGAACGCGCTTCGTCCCAGAGAGGCGCGCAATTAACCCAGGCTGGAAGGCTGTATTTCGTGCACGCGTGCGTCCGCGCCTTCCTCCCCACCCCCGCGCTGCCAGTAGGTCAGGACCTCGCGTTCATCTTCAATCTACCCTAGCAAGTGCTATACTCCCTTGTGGTCCCGCAGGCTCCCAAGGGTTCGCCTATTTCGCATCCCACCCCACCCCCCAGCCTACAGTCGAGTCCTGCAGCACAAACTTCCGGCAATTACAGCAGGAGCAAGGAAAATTGCAGCTACGCCGAGCGGGGAGCAGCTGAAGCGCAGATTCACCACTAGGCTCCCGGCGCTGACACCGATGTGGAAAGACGCGAGCTGGGGCACCGAGGGATGAGGGGAACTCGGTGTCGATGGGCCCTACCTACCTTCGGGTAGGTGTGCAAGGGGTAGGTCAGCTGACAGGCCCGGTGACAGGACGCTGTGTCTCCCAGGACCGAGTCAAACGCTTCGGCCGCTGCAGTCCCCGAGCCTCCGGCCAGCGCCATGGTCAGCAGCAGCAGCGGCGGGAGCCCCAGCTGGGCCTGGACCCAAAGCTTCCCCTTTGGCGCCGCCATCTTGTTCCCCTCTGTCACAGCAGCTCGAATTGTTGCTGTTTTCTTTTCAGGGTTTCTCCTTCTTCCGGGCCAGCCCCTTTCCCCGCCCCTCCGGCCTGCGCTTCCGCCTCCGAGAGCTCCGCGGCTCCGCCCTGGCCCGCCCAAGCTGCTGCCTCCCGGCCTGTCTCTGAGACGGAAAACCTCTCGTGGGCGGGCTTGAGGACCCGGCCGACCATCTCAGCCTTGGGCTCGGAGCGGCGCCTGCCTCTTTCCCCGTGCCAGGCCGACTGGGGCCTGTAGTTCTAGGCTGCCTGGAGAGAGCTGAGGGGTGTTGCTTCCCTCAACCACCACCTCCGCACGCCTCGCAGTGCGTTCTGGGAAGTGTAGTTCCTGCGAGTCCCTAGCGAAGAGCTAGGCCCGTGAAGAAGAGTGCAGACGTTACAACGCGTGGCCGGGCCGGAGGTCTCGAGGGGTCAAGGGCCCAGGCTGTAGGCAGGCTGACTTTTCCGGTGGGTCTCACGTCGAGCTGTGGTTGGATAAGCCCTTTCCAGGCCTCCTAGTACTGGGGGCAAGGGAAGGATGGGATCCTTGCTCATGGTCATGGTTGGGGTTCTCGGACACAGAGCGGTAGTTTCTGAAGCTGCTTCTGTATTGTGCCGGGGTCTGGAGATGGTTGTTGTGTGCCTTAGAGTAATTCTTAGGATTGGGGCAGCCGCGGAGTGGTTGTAAAGAGGGATTCACTGAGCCCAGTGGAACCCTTACTCCAATACAACTCAACCTAAACTGGAAAAGGGTTTTTTCAGAAGTCACCCCATTATCCCGGGTACTGGAATCCTATTCCCTTCATAGCGTGCCTTTCTGGAAGCTAGGAGCCTAACCCAGGAAGTAAACTTAACTATAGTTTCAGTTTTTCAGAAGAGATTTCCTCTTTTGAGAAGACATCTTACTTCCTGTAAATAACATCCAAACACAAGGAGTGTTTAGAAAATCCAGTCGTGTCACTTTTGGGAATACACATCTCAATCTTAATAAAGTTTCACCCTGTTTCTTGAATAGAATACACCTCAAGCACCTGAAGGTAGTCGGAGCCCCCAGCAATGGATAAATTCGTCATTCGAACGCCTAGGATCCAGAATAGCCCGAAGAAGAAACTCGGGGAAAAGGTTTACAAGCAAGCCACGATTGAGTCTTTGAAGGTGAGAAGGAATGTGGGATCAGAGAAAATGTGCAAAGGACTATCATAAAGAGACAGGACCAACGGGTTCCATTGTAGAGAATTAAGCATCCTTGAGGGACTATTTTTTTCTTTCTCACGTATCTCGAATAGACTTTTATCAATTCCTGAACCTCTGCTACACTGAATTAACCCAATTATTCTGGCTTTAGGATATGGTTGCTAGCTGATAGGATCACTACCACCCTTGATTAAAAAGTTGGTTTTTTTTTTTTAAAGATTTATTATTGAATTATTTATTTATTTTTGGTTTTTCGAGACAGGGTTTCTCTGTATAGCCCTGGCTGTCCTGGAACTCACTTTGTAGACCAGGGTGGCCTCGAACTTAGAAATCCGCTTGCCTCTGCCTCCCAAGTGCTGGAATTAAAGGCATGCACCACCACTGCCCCGCTATTATTTATTTATTTATTTTGGTTTTCACTCTGTAACCCTGGCTGTCCTAGAACTCACCTGTAGACCAAGCTGACCTAGAACTCAAGAGATCCTCCTGCCTCAACCTCTCAAGTGCTGGCATTAAAGGTTTGTGCTACCACTCCTGGCTAAGATTTATTCTTATGTGTGTCTGTGTCTGTGTGTGGGTATGTTCACTAGAGGCTTTGGATCTCTCTGGAGCTGTAGTGATTGTTCGTACACTACCTAAAGTGGAAACTTGAGGTGCTGGAAACCGACTAAGGTTCTCTGTAAGAGCAGTGTAGGGCAGGAATTCTAGTAGAATCATTATATCTACAGTGAACATTAGAATGGAATAGCTGTTGTTTACTATGTCTGTGGTAAACTTCAGAATGAATGACTGTGTTCTGGAAGGACTTGGACCTTGAAGAAATCACTATAGAAAACAGTGATTGTTGTTATCTGTAGGGTTGTTTTTCTGAAGGAGCTGTACAGCCTTGGTCACAAGACGATCCTGGCACACTTAGAATATCCTGCACTATCGGGCATTTCAAACAGTATACAATAAAGACTAAAGTTGCAGGGGGTGTGATGTTCTCCTTGGCAAAACACATAGACTAGATGAGGGGCTTTGGCATGAGGAACTGGTTTCACCAAAAAACAACTGTTGTTTTTGCTTTTGTGTGGCTTTTCAAGATTCAGTCCACAGAGGCTGGATTTCCCTCCTTCTAGCAAAGCCTTAACATGTCCTGCAGTGTCTCTCTTTCTCCAAATGACCTGTGAGACTCAGAACACTGATAGCAGTACCTGCTTAGTACCCTGAGCCATCATCTCTTCAATCCCAAAAGTTTTTCTCAGGTATATTAAAGTTTCAAGTAGGATTCTGTATACCTGTGGGTCAAATGACCCTTTCACAGGGGACACCAAAGACTATTGGGAAAACACAGATATTTACGTTACAATCATACCAGTAGCAAAATTACAGTAATGAAGTAGCAATGAAAATAACTATGGTGGGAGGTCAACACAACATGAGGAACTGTATTTAAGGATTAGGAAAGTTGCATTAGGACGGTTGGGAGCCACTGCCCTAGACAAACCTAGTGTAGTGTAAATGATGGTGCTTTCCAGTGCTCTGGCACTTACATGTCATGCTTTGGCCAGAATCGTAGCATATTCATGACTTATATGGCTCCACAGGTCCGCCCTGGACCACAGAGACTTAAATGTACTGTTTGCTTGCTGGAACTAAGCTTGATTCCAACTAGTTAGGAAGGGGCAAGCACTAGTTACAAATAATTAGTCAAGCTAAGTGTGCTCGTGCACACTGATAGGCCTTGCACTTAGAGGGCTAAGGCAGAAAGATGGAACGTTCAAGAACACAATGGGTTAATAGCATGACTGTTTCAAGAAAGGGAAAGACCTCTGTCAGGGTGTGGCTCAGTGAGGAAGAGGGCCTACCAATATAGTTTTGGGAACAGATCTGGGGATCAAACTCCAGGCCTCTTGAATGCTGAGTAAGGGGCTCTACCATGGAGCTGTATCTAGATCACCAGCCCCCATACATCTATAATCCTTTTGCTAGCAATATTCTTACTTATTCCATTATCTTGGAAGCAGTATAGTATAGTGATTAAGAATATGCTGGAGCCAGGCAGGCAAGATGGCTCAGCAGGTTTAAGGTGCTCATTGCCAAGCCTGAAGATTTTAGTTCAATCTGGGGAACCACATGGTAGCAGGAGAGGAATAACTCCCATAACTTGTGTGTCTGTCTGTCTCCCCGGTACAAAACCACTCTGACAGAGGAGGATGGTCTTTGTGTCATTCGAATAACTTAAATATGTTCTTCTTACTGCACTTCCACTTTTTCAGAACTGCTTCTTTGCATGTGTGGGTCCTCTGCTTCTTGTACTTTGCTTCAGCTGCACTCTGAGCTTCTTAAACACATGTGCCCTCTTGGGTTTGTCCCTACTGCTCGGCACAGGACCTGACATGTAGGATATCTTTCTGAACAACCAGGCTAGAACTCTACAAGTTTTGGCATAACACATGAGATCTTTCCTGTTTGGTTCCAGCATGACTTATGCTTGTAGCTCTCCACTTATGTGAGGACATTCTGACCACACCCCCTTTTTTTCTCTCTC
This sequence comes from Mastomys coucha, assembly GCF_008632895.1. Taxonomy (NCBI): domain Eukaryota; kingdom Metazoa; phylum Chordata; class Mammalia; order Rodentia; family Muridae; genus Mastomys; species Mastomys coucha. The sequence goes on along the minus strand of NW_022196900.1, from coordinate 66,481,878 downwards.
TCTCTTTCTTTCTTTCTTTCTTTCTTTCTTTCTTTCTTTCTTTCTTTCTTTCTTCTTTTTTTTCTTTCTTTCTTCCTGTTTGTCTCTTTTAAGCTGTTAGGGCTTTCTTTTGACTTGATGCTGGTCCCTTTTCCTGTAAAATCTTTCTCTTTATTTTTATAGAATTAATTTCTCATTTATCTACTCAATCAAGAACTACTTTCCTTGGAAACTTAGCTCATAAGTTATATACAGGGACTCTGAGATATTTGCCTCTGTGCCCTCAGAATATACTAGTGCCTGATATATATTAAAGAGCTATTTAGCATTTGTTAAAATTGAGCATTGAAATGTCTTCTGCCTCCTCTAAGGGAGTTGACCCTCCATCTTCAGTTCTTTGTCTCTCTTTAAATGTTCATTTTTAAATGTATCTGAGTATTTTACCTGTGAGTATATATGCACTATATGTATCCAGTACCTGTGGAAGCTAGACAACAGCATCAGATCATCCAGGATCTGGAACTTCAGAACATCATCAGCTGTCCTGTCAGCTGCCCCGTGGGTGTTGGGAACTGAACCTGGGTCCTCCAGAGGAGCAGACAGTTCTCTGAACCACTGAGCTATCTCTCCAGCCCCTTATAACAGTCTTGACAGTTCTTCTACAACTATTATTGTGAAGCAGCTTTATGCCCAGCATAAGAGAAATGTGAGATCAAAATATAAGCCTCATGAGACTTCCAATAAGGGTGTGAGAGGTAATAATAATATAAAATAGGATTTATTACAAAATTATATAGGCAATGAAGAAGAGAGCAAGTCAGGTGTTGTGACAAATGTCAGTAATCTACACACTTGGGAGATAAAAGCAGGAAGGTCAAGGAGTTTAAGATCATCCTAGCATGCTTAGCAAATTCAAGACTAGCCTGGGCTATATGAAAATAACTGTTTCACTGGTTAGAGAAGCCTATGTGACAAGTACCTTAAAGGATGGAAGGAAGGCTTGCCTAAGTAAAGGGAGGCTGCACACAAAGTCACAAGTGTTCGCTTCTCATGTGTCTCTGTGTGCTCTCTTTTATATGTGTACAGTGGCAGCATTTTGTATTAACTGTGTGTGATTTGGAGAATTTGCTAGATCCACTCTCTGTCAATACTTATTCCCACACACCAGCTTTAGTTTTTATTTGTCTAGAGATAGAGCATCACACTGTAGCACAAGCTGACTTGTGATCTGCCTGCCTGGCCACCCTGTGTTGGGATCAGAGGCACATGCCACTGTGGCTGACTAGCATCCTGGTTTAATGGGAGAATCTGCTGAAGTTGAAGCCTGATTTTCCTCGTCAGTGTCAGGAATAACTCCTAATAACACCCAGTCTGCAGAATTGTCGGAGAACTCAAAAAGAAATGCTTAGTGAGAGGGCTGATTGAGCTTTATGCCTTACATGTAGTATAGATACATAGGTTTGGGGAGGGTTTGTTTGTTTGTTATTTTTTGTTTTGTTTTGTTTTTCCCCAAAGCACCACCAAAATGACTCAGCTGGTAAAGGCACTTGCCACCAGCACCTAAATGGTGGAAAGAGAGAACCAACTTAAAAGCTGTTTTCTGACCAACACATATGCCCTGTGACTTAAGCATGCACAAAATAAAAGAATAAAAAATGTAAAAAAAAAGTTTAAAGCTCAAGATAGGATTATTATGATGATAATAATGACATTTATTGAGCCTGTTTTATAGGCTAGATGTTATGCTAATGCTCTGCAGGTATTAACTCTTGTCATAGTAACAGCAGTGAAAGGTTCAATCATTTACAGATGAAGATTCCAGGGGCTGGAGACATGGCTCAGTGGTTAAGAACACTGGCTGCCAGGCAGTGGTAGCACATGCCTTTAATCCCAGCACTTAGGAGGCAGAGGCAGGTGGATTTCTGAGTTTGAGGCCAGCCTGGGCTATACAGAGAAACCCTGTCTCAAAACAAAACGAAACAAGAAAACCACAAAAAACCAACCAACCAAACAAACAAACAAAAGTGTTCTGGCTGTTCTTCCAGAGGATCAGGATTCTATTCCCAGCACTTAGGACAGCTCACAACTGTTTAGAACTCTAGTTCTAAGATATCTAGTTCCAAGATATCTGACGCCCCCTTCTGGCCTCTGAGTGCACAGGCATATACAAGATGAACAGACATGCATGCAGGCAAAAACCCATACATATAATTAGAAAGAAAAACAAGGCAGAGAGATGAAGTGGTTTGCTTAAGGCCAGTGCAGCACCGCGTGGCAGGCCTGGTATTTGCAATAGGCAATCTAGGTCCATATAGTCTGCCCACTCAAACTAAAAGAAAGCAGAGGTTTCTGAGTGCCATGCTGGGAGGCATAAAATCTTAGGATCATTTTACTTCTGTTATCAGCGTATTGCAAGTAATTTCACCATAGTCTTATCTCATTCAATAAAAGAAATACTTGGTGGAACTCATGTCGTGCACATTTAAATGGTAAAGGTTAATTTGGTTAATCTCATCTTGCTCCTTTAGGAAGTGATTTCTTCTATTTCAAGAACACTTTTTCTTTTTACTGTTATTAAAAGATAGAGAATATGCCAGTTCGATCAGGTTTAGCACTCCGAAGTACTAATGCTTTATGAACCCTCCCTTGTAGGGCTAACCAGCCAGTGTGTTGTCTCCTGCCCCAGCCACTGGAGTGGTGTGCACTGCTTATGAGTCATTATTTTCTGTGATCTAGCCTGGCATGGCAGCCATCCCCAGGTGTAAGACCAGATGAGAAGCATAGCTTTCCAGTGGTAACTGCTCAGTAGTCAGAATAGCTCTCCCAGTTACAGTCTGCATCCATTTCTCTGTGTCTGTTTGTGTTCTAAGTAATCTGGTAAGAATCTGAAAGACCTTTATATGGATGGATACAGTGGCTGTGGCATATGCCTAGAATCCTGTATCTCCAGCACTCTGAAGGTGGAACTTGAAGGTTCAAGGCTAGGAACCTGGCTTACTGGCTTATGACATACTATGTCGCCCCCCACCCCACAAAGTGAAAATACTCATAAGAAAATATTTCTGTGATATCTGTAGAATTCTTTTTTTTTCCCTGTTTCTGATTTTTGCCCTTACTTTTCAGACCCGAAACTATTATAACAGTTTTGCTTCTTTATACCCTCTCTGCATTAAAGATGGCAGATAAACTAAGAAGAAGTTGTTCTGACTCTCAAGTTGTAGTCTGGTGAAAAAGGTAGTCATGTTCATGAGTGCATGCAGAAGGAAGTATAGGTACAGTAAATGGAACACAAAGAGGGATGTTGTCAAAGGCTGTAGAGAAGACCTCAAGGAAAAGTTGATGCTGCGGAGAGTCTCTGAAAAATGGCTGTCAGGCAAAGGAAGGCCATCCTAGGGAGTGGGAGTGAAGTGCTGCTGATGGTATCTAGAGCATATGAAGAGGCAGACAGAATCACAAGTCATGGAAGACCTTTTATATCAAGTGTAAGAGTTTAGACTTAAGCCTCCTCCAGCACTTAGGAGGCAGAGGCAGGTGGATCTCTGAGTTCAAAGCCAGCCTAGTCTACAGATCAAGTTCCAGAATGGCCAGGGCTGTTACACAAAGAAATCCTGTCTTGAAGGGAAAAAAAATGTTTGGACTTGTTCCATAAGTCAAAATGATTTGACTTGGGATTCCTAACCTGTTTCCAACCATGTATAGATCCTAGATTAAAAGTCTAATAAGACAGGCATGCCA
>NW_022196900.1:66446150-66478130 GCF_008632895.1 Mastomys coucha | reverse complement strand
GAAAAAAAAAAAAAAAGACAGGCATGGTAGCTCATAACCTTTTTAATCCCAGCACTGGAGAGTCAGAGGTAGGCAGATCTCTGTGAGTTCAAGGTCTACATGGTGGGTTCCAGGACAGCCAGGACTACAAGAAAGAGAAATCCTAAGGTCTAAGAAGAAACAGGAAATTGAAACCTGGAGCTGTAAGTGGACAATGAAGCTGAGTTGTTTGGGGGTGTTGAAAGTGGCTGTAATGCTTAGATCTTGATGTATGGGGAAGGCCTTAGAGCCTCATCTGTTGGGAGATGAAGCTGACACCCATGCTTTCAGTGGAATTTGGAACTAAAAGAAGTCTGCCATGTTTGTGAACAGTGAGCAGAGAAATTCCATTTGCCAGGTAAAGAAAACAGTGTAAAGATTGCCATCTTTTTGGGGTCTTAGATAAAAGAAGAGTTGACTGGAATACATTAAGAACCACATACCTTTCACCATGCACATAAACTGAAGTGTTAGTATGAAGTCTAATGTAAAGCCAGGAAACTCCAAAAACACAGGCAAATGTGAGCTTCCCGTTAAGACACTTCACATCCTAGAGCACATAAGACTGCAAAGAAAAGCAACTCTTTAGGGAAGAATTCATGGTTCAAATGAACCCTATGACAAAGTAAGCTACAAAGGCAGTGAGTGAGTGGATAGATGTAATAATTTCTCTATCTCAAAAGATGGGAATTAGAGAACAATCTGAAATCTTAAGTATGCTTGTAATGTTCACAGAGATTTTAAAAAGGAAAAGAATAGAAATAAGAGTGAAAAGAGAAATAGTTTGTCCAATGAAAAATACATGTCTGTTGAAGCAGAAACATACTAAACAGGTTAAATAAAAGTAGACAGATTAGTACCTAAAGAGAAAATGATGGATTGAAAGCTTCGTAATGCTGGGCGATGGTGGCTCACGCCTTTAATCCCAGTGCTTGGGAGGCAGAGGCAGGTGGATTTCTGAGTTCAAGGCCAGCCTGGTCTATAGAGTGAGTTCCAGGACAGCCAGGGCTACACAGAGGAACCCTGTCTCGAAAAAAAGAAAAAAAAAAGAAAAGAAAAGAAAAGCAAGCTTAGTAATAAGGAAATAATTTAGAAAACATCACACAGAAATAAAAGAAATATGAAAAAACAATAATTTTGAAAGACAGTTAAAAGATCAGCCCAGATTTCTTTGAACATGTGTTCTAAAAATGGCAATATTTAAGTGAAAGAAGTACAATTACTTTTAAACTATGAAGAAAAAAATTATAAAGAAAACTCAGAGCCAAGGGTGATAGCGCATATCAGTAGTCCAAACAATCTAGAAGTTAAGACGAGAGGATGGAGAACTTGAGGCCAATGTAGGGTGCGTTGAACCTATCTCAAAACAAAACAAATGTAGTTTATTTAGCAGACGATAAGAAAGGAGACAAAAAGTAAAGGAAAAATATTTCTAGTTTGTAGTAAGGTGGACTAAATAAGGATATTGGAAACTAGATCCTTAGATTCTCTGGGACAGGGGTGGGAGAGCAAATCAACATAGCGCAGCACCCACTACTCAGAGCATGAAGATACAGAGAAGATAACAGGTGGAGATAGTGTACAGAGGAGTCAGGAGTTCACCGAGACAGTATTTATAACAGTAGAAATACACAGGGAAGAAACTCCCAATACCTGTTAGGGAATAGATTTCAAGAGCCTAAGAAGTGTGTATACAATAGTAGGATTACTATTCAATATTGGTCAGATTTAACAATAAATATATTACTATGGAAACGTCAATAAAATATACTGAATGAGAAAAACTTGATACACCTTCCAATAGAAAATAGCTTCTTAAGTGGCTTAGGTTTTGTCTTTTTTTTTAACCATTTAATAGTAATACTAGTTTATACTGCAATAGCACATAGGAAAAGGTTTTTCTCTCAGTTTTGACTGAGTCTCCTAGGGCCGAGGACAGAGTAGATGTAAAATTGTGTTTTCAAGTGACAGTCTCAACCATCTCTCTGGAACATGTGCAAGCAGCACACGAAAACTAGTTTCAGAATCCTAAACCCACCACCTGCTGTAGTCCATAAAGAAGGTGGACGTTAACAGAAGAGGCAAGTGTGCTCAGTCGTCTGTGTAAAGTGGGAGGCTTCTGTGGTGGTTTCAATTGGAGAACTCAGCTCTGTTCCTGGGCTTGGTCAACACCTAGAAAAGTGCAAAGACAGTGGCTGGCTAATGCCAGAGGGAGAAGTGGAAGCTGTCATCCTTGGGAGGTTTCTAGGACAAAGATCTGGGCAATCATAGGAGAGAATGCTTGGTAGCCTGGCTTTAAATAGAGTGGCTGGCTTCACAGGATCCTTAGAAGGGCTCTGGGATCCCTCCAGAGAAAGTCTGTGGACGAGGTTGCCCAAACAGGAGACTTTGATCTTGTATTTACATACAAGATCTTGTATTTACATACAAGGTGGACTCTCCTTTCACCTTGACTTCTAGGCTAGAAGCAGACCCCATGTTCTTCCCCAAGGAAAGGAGTTAAGATTTTATGTCTTTATAACATGGCTATATTGAAATTTTATGTGGAAAACTGTACAGATGCCAAGTGTGGTGAGGAACATCCTTGATGTAAACATCAAGATAAATATTACCAGAACCCTCATAGCTCCAAAAGCTCTTCCTGACCTGCAACTGCCCCCTCCCAGGGTAATAGACATCCAAGATAAGATCGATCTTTCTTTCTTTCTTTCTTCTTCCTTTCTTTCTTTCTTTCTTTCTTTCTTTCTTTCTTTCTTTCTTTCTTTCTTTCTTTCTCTCTTTCTTGCTTTCTCTCTTTCTTCCCTTCCTTCCTTCCTTCCTTCCTTCCTTCCTTCCTTTCCTTCTTTCCTTCTCTCTTTTGGTTTTTGAGACAGGGTTTCTCAGTGTAGCCCTAGCTGTCCTGGAACTTACTCTGTAGACCAGGCTGGCCTCTGCCTCCCAAGTGCTGGGATTAAAGATGTGTGCCACCAGTGCATGGCTTAATTTTCAATTATAAAGGCTACTTTACTTTTTTACTTTTTGTCTGCCAATTTTGTTCATTAAAAAGTCCATAGTTTATACCAAAACTACAGAAAAATCACATAATAGTATAAAAGCTTTCCCATCTCCTTTCCCCATATTCCTAATCCCTAGCATTTAATGGAAGTGTGAGAATCAGCCTTAAGGTGGCAGCTTCTGGGAAGGACAAAAGGAGGTGAGATTATGAAGGGTGCAAAGGGACTTATGTCTTATAATGCTTTATTTTATGAGGCATGGCAAAATAATAGTAATCTCATTAAGTAGTGGGCTATTCATCATACCATTCTGTGTGTTTAAAGTTTTTTGAAAAAGAAGTTTTCTTTCTCTCAGAAAAAAAAAAATGTTTTCTCCTCTGGGAAGTGGAGAACTGTTCATGTGGTTTTTATTGTTGAGGTAAACATGGCTTTATGGCTTCTCTGCTCTCCACATGTAAATTAGGACACTTGAGTGAGCTGTGAGGTTGATCCACCTTAGCACCCACTACTTTCATTTCCCTCTGCTCTTCGCCTTTCCCGGGAAGTGCTGTGGTGCCGGCACAGTGAGATGAGAAGTTGTACATTTCCTAATAGATGCAACTCTTCAGAGCTGCAGTAGGCAGGGCCTGCTCCTAAGCAATTACCCCTCATTTGGGGCCATCAGATACACTGCTTTGGTTCAGGTCATAATCAATAATTCATATGTCAATAAGAGAGCCATTAGCTCAGGTGGAGGCAGATGTCTTTCTAATGAAAGGTTCCATTTTCCAAATAACTTTTCTTTTTCGCAGAGAGTTGTGGTTATAGAAGACATAAAAAGATGGAAAACTATGTTGGAGCTTCCTGATCAAACCAAAGAAAACCTCGTTGCTGCCTTACAAGAATTAAAGAAGAAAATACCCTCCAGGGAGGTGCTGAGCTCGACAAGGATAGGTATGCTCCTGTGCTCTGAAAAGTGCTTGCAGAGTGTCTCCCTTCCTCCTGTACACCAGGAGTTACCTCACCCCATATGTGCTTGTCACACTTGCTGGAGGGGACCGTTGTTTAGAACAATTTACTAGCCTCAAGCTAGGAATTTATAGTAAAAAAATAGTGATATATAGTAAAATATAGAAATATAGAGTAAAGCCTTTTTAAAAATGAAATGAAAATACACAAAACACAGTCCTCAAACTTTTAAACCTTTTGTTTTCATTTTATTGTGTGTTGGGAATGGGCTTGGGTTTGTGTTTGCCACAATGTATGGAGGTCAGAGGACACATTAGTGGATGTTTGTTCTTTCCCTCCAACATGTGAGTCCTGGGATCAAACTCAAGTTGGCAGGCTTGGTGGCAAGCACCTTTACCCACTGAGCCACCTTGCTATACCTTCCCTACCTTTTGATTAGTTAGCAGAGTTGCTAACATAAAATAACAGTTATCCTATAAGGTTTTAAAAGCATGTGTCCAGTGTCTATACTTACCATATAGACTACACACAGGTAACATTTTGAATGCACTTGATGCTGACTGTGCAGAATGATTAAGAATGATTGGTTGTGACCTTGAGGAGCTGAGGGTTTGGTAGAAAGGCGATGGTGTAGACAAACAGCAGCAGTACACTACAGTAGCTATAAATAAGCACATGTGACACTCTGTCCACTCGATCTGGAGAGTCTGCATGTGATCGGAAAGGATAGGGCAGTCGCTACAATCTGGGGACTTCAGAAAGGCTTCATAGAGGTGGTGATTCAGTTAAAGCTTGAAAGAAACTCAGCTTAATCTGTCATCAGTGGCAATAACTGGTGAAGCCTGGTTTATAAAACAAAACGATAGCAACATTTGCCACCGTGTCATTTATTATAGCTTTGGAAATATTTCAGAGGTGAGTGAGGGAGCTCGTTGAATTGCCGTTTTAGTACAGCACACAACTGTGGCTAATATGCAAGAGAAGAACAACATGTGTTCCTCAAGCTGCTCTCAGCTCCCCAGGGAGCCCAGGGCAGTCCTTTACAGCTGCTGCTCCTGCCCTCACTAGTGCAGCCATTGCCTCCTCTGCCTCCCCTTGACCTCCTGTTCCTGAGAAGCAGGAGAGAGCAGCATCACCCTGTCACTAACAGCTGGGAAGAGCTTTACAGAGTCCCCGGGGAGCCCCCAGGAGTCTTAGAGTTGCACCCCTGTAATATAAACCAGAATCTGAGGAAATTAGATGCTTAAAGAATATAAAACCCTATCATTATAGCCATGGAGATGCTCCCATCTGCTGCAGGATTGGCTGTCTTTATAGGTTGTGGTCACTAGAGGGCAATGCGACCATTCACATGAGCCTGTAAGGTCTTTCCACCAGTAGAGGGTACTAGTGTTTAATATTTTATGACCTGTTTATTGATGCATGTATGTATGTATGTGATCCTGTTTAGACATATACCACAGATGCCACACGTGATCAGATCTTAAATCTCAACATAATAAGCTAGGATTGTCCTAAAAGATGGACAGGGATGGGAAGGATTTTAAAAACCATTTGTTTGACCACTGAGTGTAGTGAGTGTTTTCAAGAATGGGTGTGTCAGGTATCCAGAGATTACAGCCAAGGGCCGGAACAGAACTACCAAGAGGTTTGACTTAGCAGGAATTGGAACCCATCCAACTTTTGAACCCTGACCTTACTCGAGCCTTCCTTCAACTTGAAATTGCATGGGATGCAGAGAGTTCTTGGCTCCTTTACAGTTCTATCAGATGAAGATCTTATTTGGATCATTTCCTGAGAATGTTTATGCTTCAACTTTTAGCCTTCCTGCCTCCCTACCTTATGGGATGTAAGCACCAAGCATCTACAGAGTGCTTCTGTGTGCTGGAGCTTCGGGGTATAACCAAGACAGGAATCGCTCCTTTCTTTCTGGAGCTTCAAATCTGATGGAAACAGGCAGTTTAATAAGACTTTGCTCTGTAGCTTAGTATAGTGCTCTGACGACGATGGGGAGAAGTTAGCCAAGTGTGTGGAAGTAGGGAAGAAAGTGTTGAGGGATGTGTCAGGCAGAGGATGCGTCCTGGGAGCTGTGTGGAGGGTGGAGGTGGGAGAGAACATGGTCATGTTCCAAAACTCCAAGTTGTTAGGTGTGTTTAAAATGTAACATGCCAGAGAGTGTGCAAGAAATGCAGCTGAGAGACAGGCTGGACCAGATGGAGAAGGCTTTCTGAAGCAATCTGGCAATATATTAGTTATCTATTACTATATAAAATTCCCCTAAAATCTAGCAGCTTAAGAAAGTAGTGTTTCTCTCTCTCTCTTTTTTTTAAAGATTTATTTATTATTATATGTAAGTACACTGTAGCTGTCTTCAGACACTCCAGAAGAGGGAGTCAGATCTCATTATGGGTGATTGTGAACCACTATGTGGTTGCTGGGATCTGAACTCAGGACCTTCGAAAGAGCAGTCAGTGCTCTTAACTGCTGAGCCATCTCTCCAGTGCCAGTATTGTTTCTCATAGTGTCTCTGACGGTCAGCAATCCAGAAGCCAGTTTATTGGAGTGGTTCTGGCTCAGAGTGGGTTTGGTTTGGTGTGATTTGGTAGGGGCTCTTACAGTCAGTCTGGCTATGACATTTACAATGACCTTGAGCTCCTGATTCTCTTATTTCCATCGCCTAAAAACTGTGATCAGAGGCGAATACTACCCCTCCTTGTCTTTTAAGAGCTTGTTATTAGGCTGTTGCTTAAATCAATGCTTCAGTCATTTGAGGGGCTTCCTAGATGCACATTTTAGAGGCTTGCTTAGAGCACGCCCTCGCCTCAGTTCCTTATGGCTGCCCCTCACAGCAGCTGAAGTCCCCAGAGCCAGAGATCCAAAAAGGACAAGAAAGTGAAACAACCAGTACAGAAGCCACAATTTGTTGTTTGTTTCATTAGTTGTTTTTTTTTTTTTTAAACTGAGTTTTATTGTGTAGCCCAGGTTGGCCTGAAACTCACTATGTACCCAAGCTAGCCGCAAACTTGTGATTTTCTTACCTCAGGCTCTCAAGTCCTGGGTCACAAGCACAAGCCTCCACACCTGACTTATAACCATGCTCTCTTCAAGTGTGCTTTTATTTTCTCTAGTCCCTCCTGAGAGCCTACAGGTAGAACTCTGTTAAACCTGTTCTTCATATTTTTATGTCATATTCTTTATCCTGTTATTCTGGGCATTCTGGGTAATTTCTTCAGATACATGTCTTCCAAACTACTAATTCTCTCTTCTGCTGATTCTAACTCATTCATGAGCTCTTTATTTCAAAGCCATTTTCATTTTTTCCCATTTCCTATTTCCTATTTCCTCTAGAACTATAGAACATCCCAGAGGAAATGTCCAAGAAGATGTTGGATGCAGCCTTTAATCCCAGCAGTCAGGAGGCGGGAGTGGGGGGTGGGGGGCAGGGGAGCGGGAATCACTGAGTCAAGGGCAGCCAGGGCTACACAGAGAAGCCCTGTTTCACAAGATGAAACAAACAAAACAGAAAAGGTATTGGATGGATAGAACTGAAACTAAAGAAAGACTGTAACCATTTCAGTGGGAATTATTTATTTATTATCAACATATAGCTAGGGAGTGAGGAGACAGAAATAGATATGCCTTTGCAGGGAGACTATAAGGAAAACAAGGAGCCAAGTCCAAAATCCTGGTGCACTCAGATATTTAAGGGATTTATAGGATCATACTGAGAAAGTTGGCCAGAGAAACAGAAGAGAATGTTGGCATTGAAGTGAAAGGAAAGAATCAGGGTTTTCATGAAGGTAGGGTCAGCCATATCTGAGATTATCACTGTGCCAAATAAGCTTAGTCTAAAAATGGAATAGTTTATATTTGAAAAGAAGTCATTAGTAATTTCAGGACAGTCTCAGAAGCAAGGTGGGGGCAGGAGCTTGAGGAGCAAAGGAGGGTGCAGAAAAGAGAAAGTGCTTTTGAGAAGTTTGCTCTTAAAGGGGTGACAGGGTGAGGAAGGGAGAGGAGATGGATGAGAACAGGGTTTTAAGAGAGGAGAGACTCTGAATGTTGAACACTAATGAGAAGGATCCAGTCGAGTGAGAGGAGTTAGCATCGGAGGAAGCTTACAGGCCGAGGTCTCTGTTAAAACTAATGAGCAGCGTGTGTGACGATTAGCGCCTTGGATCGTTTGATCTGTATTTTATTTTCAATCTAGAATAATTCATTCACTTGACACATATCATGGACCTTAATATACCATGCCTTATGCCGAGTGCTGGAGAATGATGCCTAGTCAGTGTTTGTAAGATCCTCAGTTTACAGCTTTCCTTCCTTAGAAAGGAAACATGTGAGTGTCTACTTACAACTGACCTTTGAAAATCAAGTCAGGGTGTGCACTGGAGCCTGTGGGAGTGCAATAGCACTCTCCTCTCTCCATGGAGTGGGAAGGGTTTTCACAGACACGTGCTTTCCATAGGTCAGAATGAGCTCCTGTTCATTTCAGGCTGAGGCATGAGGAAGGAAAGGAAAGCCTGAAATCCCAAAACAGAGAACTAGAACATGGATGCCTGGGGAGGGTGGCAGCAGCAGGTCTAGGTGGGCTTGCCTGTGAAGAAACTGGACAGCTGGACAGACAGCTGCCTCTGGACTTTGTATCCAGCGTCGTGCCTTCTAATGTGTATTTCCCAGAACTCTTAGAAGAATGGTTCTGGGTTCCTGTCTCCTCTCTACTGGAGATTTTCATCCTAATTTCTTATTCTTCCTCCCCGTTAGCTGCTCCTTTCTTCCTTTCCCAGACACCTGTTTCCCTTTCTAAATGCTGGCTGGGCACTGTGCCCTTCTTTGGCCTCTCTCTCCCAGCGGGCTTCTCCCACACTCGCACTTCTCTCTCAGGACGCAGTGATTTTGTTCTGTCCGAACCCAATGTCTTGTCTTGGTTCTCATCTTCCCAGACCTGTGATTTGAAACCATTGATTATTTTCCTTTCTCTTGGCATAAGTGACACTGAACCGGCTGCTACTTCTGTATTTTTAACCGGTTTCCCTCCCAGCTCTTATCTCGGTTTGTAATTACTTATTTAATTATTTGTTTCTTTATTTTCTATTTGCTGAGCAGTAACTCCATGCCAGCAGGGCCGTGCTGCTGTATGTACTGTCTCATGCCTCACTGCTATAGAACTGGAGTGTAGAATGTACTTGTCCAAGAGTGGGAAGGGACAGGATTCAGCGGGATTCTCCATGGCTCTGCTTGCCTCCCATCTCTGTTTCTCGCTTTCCCCAACAAGGATGCTTCTTCAGGAAGGGCAGCCCAGCCTCGAGCTGCCAAGCTACCACACTTAGCCCTGGGCAGGGCTCCAGCTTACCCAAGGCCTTCATCTAAACTGCCCTGTGTGCCTCCTGTCTTTTTTTTTTTTTTTTAAGATTTATTTATTTATTTTTTGTATATGAGTACACTGTAGCTGTACAGATAGATGGTTGTGAGTCTTCATGTGGTTGTTGGGAATTGAATTTTAGAACCCTGCTCCCTCTAATTGGTCCCGCTTGCTCAGTCCCTGTTCATTCCGGCCAAAAATTTATTTATTATTATAAATAGGTACACTGTAGCTGTCTTCAGACACACCAGAAGACAGCATCAGATCTCATTACGGGTGGTTGTGAGCCACCATGTGGTTGCTGGAATTTGAACTCCTGTCTTGATCTGTGTGGGAATCTTAGATCCTAGGAACTTTGTCCTCATTTGCATGCCTACACTTTTCTCAAATCTCAGTAATCCAACAGGCCAAAAAATAAATAGGTCAGAGAAACTGATTCTTATTTTTGTTTACTAAGTAAACTAAGTGTTTGTAATAGGCTTGTCAGCCATTTGTCCTTTTGCCTTTCTCTTCTCTCTCTTTCTCTGTCTCTGTCTCTGTCTCTCTCTCTCTCTCTCTCTCTCTCTCTCTCTGTAAATTGTTTGTGTTCTTTGTTGGTTTACTGGTAAGAGTTCATCATTTTGGTTTTTGAGACAGGGTTTCTCTGTATAACAGCACTGGCGTCCTGCAACTTACTTGTAGATGAAGGCTGGCCTCAAATTCACAGAGATCCTCCTGCCTCTGCCTCCCAAATGCTGAAACTAAAGGTGTGGTGGCACACACTCAGCCTGCATTTTGAATTCTTCTATAAACTCATTTAATGGAAATGCCTAGCTCAAGTGAGACTGTTAGACTAGAAATACATATTTGGAAGTAAGTCACAAAAATGAGTGAATTCTCTGAGTTAAAGGAAGGACTAAAAGGCCAAAGGCTTGAACCTGGAAGGAAATTCATGGTAAGGAAGTGGGAAGAAGGCCAGCTATAGAGAGGCTAAGAGACTGTTGGGAGCAGGAAGAAAAGCAGGGCAGGAAGTACCATGTGGACCAGGGACAAGCGTCTTCAGAAACACTGGAAATGAGTGGCCCCAAGACTCTAATGTGGTCAGGGAAGGTAAGGGACAGCTATGAAGAGGCCTTGAGCCTTGCAGTTATTGGGCCTCTGTGAGTGGATTCCTTATCATAAAACCAGTGGGCAAGAGGCATCGAGCAAACTGAAGATGGCCAAGGATGGAGGCTGGCAAGCAGGCATGCCCACCTGCAGTTCTACATGTGAGAGTCCAGGGAAATGGTTCTGTCTGTTGTAGCAACCACATTTCAGAGATGCCTTGCAGCTTTAACTCATGATTGGTTAACTGCAGTAAATAGCTACTCATATTTATAAAGTGCTGTCACATCCATGACCCTTTTGACCCATGTAACAGTCCTGTAAAGTCATTATAATTATTTTCTCCATTTTGAAAATGGGAAAATTGAAGAGTTTAAAGTAACTTGCTCTAAGTCAGACAGCCAAATGACGAGCAACAGTACCAAGACGTTCTTTAGTGTCTTCCACTTCTGACACCTGAATATCTGCAAAGCTGAAGGGAAGGTGTTGACGGGGTCACACACCTTCTGAAGGCTCCTTAGAAGCCACCTGCATTCCTTAGCTTGAGTCCCCTTTCTCCATCTTCAAACGAGTGACGTAGAACTCTCCTCACATCCAGAATCTCTCTGACTCACTCTTCTGCCTCTTCCACACAGACAGCAATTCAAGGGGCTCATGTGATTACCTTGAGCCCACTGTGGAAAATCAAGGCTTATCTAATCTCAGGACCTTTAACCTGAATCACACCTGTAGGCCCCTTTGCTGTATAAAGCAGTGCAGTCACAGAGGTGATGCGGGCGTCTCTTGGCACCATTTTGTTTACCACATCCTCACTTATGCTTACTGTTTCAGGCTTCCATGTTCTTGCTCCCTTATGCTAGTCTTATCTCCTTGAGTAATTATCAAGACTCAGGGCAACACTGCCTCTTTTGTGGTGTTCCCTGGCTGGTTGAGTTGACTCGTTTGTTCTTTAGGACCTTTGGAGACCCTTTTCAGTAATACTCTAGAGCCCGTAAATAGCATCATGAGTCAAAGTGTTAGTCCCACCTGGAGATCCTTAGTGCAGGGCTCTGTTTTGCTCAGCATTCTGGCCAGTGCCCAGCCTGGGCCTTCAATATACTTGGTATTTAGTAATGTTTGTTAAATCAGCAAAGGGCTGCTTCCTGTGGAGAATTTGTCTTAACAATGTGTTAGGATGCAGAAACCCTTTAACCTTAAACCCAGGGGACCTGACCCAGGTCATAAGACCAGCAGTGACACTGTTTACTTTAAAATATAAACTTCATGGAGCAAATAATGACTTTTTGCAGATCATTAACTTCCTTGATGTAGCTACTGACCAACTTGTAACCTTGGGGAAAGGTCATGGAACCTCATTCTTTTTTTCATTGAAATCAGAGAAGGTAGGACTGTTTGATCACCAGAGGTGATAAGACAGGGCAAACGCTGGGCCGCTTACGTATGCCCTTGACCACCAGCCCTGCTTTTCACCAGGCTTCCCAAGTTCCCTCAGAACCTCAGGGTCTTTACTGCAAGACTGGGAATTGTTGTTGCTTCTTCTAAAGGTTGTTCTGGGCTTGTAGGAGTTAAGTTAGATTCTCTGTTGGTCAGCTCTCCATTGCCATGACAATACCTAAGAATACCAGTTCAAAAGAGAGGAGATCCATGTTAACCAAGGTCAGGGTTTCACTTGACTCTATTGCTCCCAAGCCGTGGGGAAGCAGAGATCATGGTGGAGACTATGTGTCTGTCTCCTCACTTCATGCTGCTCATCTCACTCTGTGAGAAGGCATAAAGACAGAAGAACATCTTCCCTTCAAAGGTTTGTCACCATGATCTTCCACTTAGTCCCTCTTTCTACAGTGTCCACCATTCCCCAGCAGGCCCCCAGCTGGCAGTGATCTCCATGCATGAACAATGGGATACATTTGGCTGTACCACCACAGACTGGTCCATGCTAAGCAGCCTCCTAAAATAGTTTCTTACTACTTTAACACTAGTAGTTTACTACCTTAACACTCCCTTTGTGTTCTAAATGTGTTCAGCCCACGTCTAGAAACTAGGCACTCCAGCTTACTCTACTGCTGCCTCAGACCAACCAGACTGCCCTTCTCCATCTCACTCTTGTGATGAGATCCTCGCCTCTTGTCAGCAGTGTTGTACCCCTCCCCCCAACCTGGCTTTTAGCCCTGCTTTTCCTCAGTTCTCTTTCTAGACTGATACCTGCAGATCCTCTATACTGCTCTGAGCATCACCTTTGTGGGAGCTCTGTGGGATATGCTGTCTCCTGAAGGCAAAAAGCAGGGACTTCATTGCCCTAGCATGATTGTCGAGCCTTCTGACTTTTAGCTGTTTGTCAGGACCTGTCCTTTTCTAATTGGAGATTTCTAAGAAGGTGTATTGCATTATCTCAGTAGGGCCTCAATGACCTCCGTGCCAGGCCCTCACAGTGGAGCATTGAGAGTCACAGTGTTGTGTTCAAATCCTGATCTCAGGACTCTCTAGCTGGAAGACCTCAACAAATGGCTACTGAGCTTCAGCTTACCATTTATAAAAGGATACATTAGAGCTATTTAATTTATTGTTAAGTAAGAGGACTGATCAGAATAGAGCCTTGTGAGGTGGACAGGAGGTAGGGGAAGCAGAATCAACACCGTTCCCGCCTCAGTGCCTTTGAATTCCCCTGTTACAGCAGGGCTTCTGCAGATATATGCTTTCACACAGCTGCATCTGTATTTAAGTGTTAGCACAAAACTCATTTGGAAGCCAAGTGTATGTTTTAAATCTGACTGTTTGAGCCAGGTGTGATGGCATACACCTTCAATCCAGCACTCAAGAGACAGAGGCAGGTTGGAGTGTGAGTTCGAGTGCAGCCTGGTCTACATAGTGAGTTCCAGGACATCCAGGGCTACACAAAGAAACCCTGTCTCAAACAATAACACACAACTAACAAAAGTTGTTTGATTCAATTCAGCAAACACTGTCTCTTTTGCAATAGCCTTGTGCTGTGGACTGGGAATAACACTCCTTAGAGTAAGCTTCTGCCCTCAGGATGTTGACAACTTAGAATAGAGGGTTAGTGTTTAACTCTAGGCAGGGCTGTGGATGTAGGTCTGTGGTAGAACACTTGCCAGAAAGTGTAAGGACCCTAGTTTGATATCTAGCACAACAACAACAACAACAGATATTCCAGGCAGAAGGAGCTGTGTGTGCTAAGACTCAGAAATGTGACAGGGCCAGACAGCATGACCCAAAGCAGACATGCAATTTTAATTTCTGTGGAAGATCTGGGATCACAGAGAGTGACACAGGGGAGGGGCTAGGCCAGAGTGGCCCCAGATATCCAGAGCTTTAATGCTATACTTAGACGTTAACTTGAGGGCCTTTTGCGATTCATATTCTCTCTCACTGTTTTCATCCCCTTCCCCTTTTTCTCAATGTCTTTCTCTCCCTCTTACTAGGCAAGTGTTTACCACTGGGTAACACCCCTATCCTCATCAAATTACCTTACAACAGTGTTATGGCTTCAGGGTAGAAGATGAATTGGAAAGGACCAGGTCAGGGACAGAAATTGAGTATGGCATGCTCTCTACCACTGAGCCACATCGATAGCCCTGCCTAGAATATCTAAGTAACTGCTTTCACCTCCTAATTATAAGCATGTAACTGAATAGACCCAGGGAGAGGCCATTAGAACATGAGTCGGGCAGTAGGAAGTGTTAAAGCGTGGACCTGTGTCTTAGAGTGAGAGGACAGGAGAACATGAACAAGTGTGACAGAAGTGTTGAGTTTAGGAGGTGTCTGGGAAGATACTGGAGATGTGGTCCCATGCCCAGGGGACCCTTGGCTAGAGATAAATATTTAGAAGATACCTGCTTTCAGGCAGAGGTTGGACCGCAGGAGTAGGTAAGATCACTTGGGAAAGACCGGTAGAGAGAGAAGCCGGGGACAGTGTCCAGGCTGGGATCCTCAAGTAATTAAGGGTTAGTCAGAGAATATGCAGGCAGCAGACCAGATGTGACAGATAGTATCCAAGAAGGATTGGAAGAAAGTAGTTCAGAAGGAAGAAGGCCACACACTCTGGTGCCACAGAGGCTAAGCAGTGCTGGGACAGAGAAGGCTCTAGGTTTGACACAAAAGGCTGTGTCTTTGTTTTTTTTTCCACATACCTGGAGACCAGTGTGCCTTTTCTAGAGAGCAGAAGGTACAGTGAGGACCAGGTGGTGGGCAGGACCCGGCTCCACACACTGCTGCTATTGAGGGCAGCATGTGCCCTCTTGGTGTGTGAGCTGAAGTGCCCAGACAGAGGCCTACTGCTCATAAGAAACCTCTGGCAATCATTTTGTCGAAAATCCTTTAAGACTTTTTTCTCTGTATATAAACAAATATGGTGTTTACATGTATCTACATATGTAATTTTTAAAGTAAATATTGGCTCACACTGAACATACTCTTCTGTTTTAACTTTACTTGAGGAATGAGTATCTTTGTATGGTTGTACATGTAGAGCTATCTGAGTATTTGCGTTTTCTGTTTGTTTGTTTCTACCTTTTTTATAGTGTGGGTTTTTTTTCTGAGACCAGGTCTTACTGTATAGCCCAGACCTGCTGTCAGCTCCTGAGTGCTGGGTTACTTGCAGGTGTGACTGGTGTGCGCAGCTCATTTATTCCAGTTGGTAAGACTGCGCACTTGTCACCATTGGAATTGACCCTTGATGGTGACCTCATAGGCTGTTCCTAGTTTTTTCCTACTTCAAACAGCACTTAGGGGGAATGTTTCTGTTCATGTGTTTTCTTTGCACACTTTAACAGGGTGAGTGAAAGCTGACCTCTGGATTGCCACTTTATGTTCACCTCTGTCCCCAGAGCTGGGCATAAAGCAGAGTCTCTGTGGCTGTCACAATGCCTTCGGTTAAGGTGCCTGAGTCCTGCTATGCCGTCTTTCGCTTTGTATTTTTATCTATTTCTCATTTTGGTGCTGGAAACTACAACCATAGCCTAGAAGAGTGTCAGCACGTTTCTTCATCCTTAGTCCTCTCTTAGCCGATCTTTGTGTTTTTAGCATTTACTACACTGACCAACAGCATAAAGAACCACCTGTGAGTTAATAGTAAGGACGGAGACTACCTCCAGAGAGGAGGAGAGGGCAATGGGGGCAGTCCTGCTTTTAGATGATATGTGTTTGTTAGCTAGAAAAACACCTTCAGACATGTCTAGTGAGCCCTGTGTGTCTCCCACTGTGAGGAGTGCGAACACAGGAAGGCTGATGAGAACCCTTCACAAATAACTGGTTAAACACGAAGTTACACTTGCTGTTGTGTACCATTATCTCCAGGATTCTGCTCACAAAACCTCTTAAGAGTGACATTAGTTTCTTTTGAGCTCTGCATGACTAGTGCCTAGCCTAGAACCTTGTGCAAATGGCCTTTGGCAAGTGTGTGGAGAAGAATGAGTCAAACAATTTGGGGCTATGTGTTTGGAATAACTGGGGAGATGGTTTGACTGTTGCTCAAATTGAAATCCCTGCTTCCCTTTGTTCAGTAACTCTCTTTATACTTATTAAACCTGTCCTTCCCCATCTCCCTCTCAGATGGGATCTTGCTATGTTACCTAATCTGACCTCAAACTTGGTGGGCTTAAGTGTTCGATCGTCCATCCTGCCTCAGTTTCCTGAGGAGCTGCAGGCACATGCCACCACACCCAACTTTATATTAGATTCTTAAATATTTATGGTTCTCAGCCTTATTTTTATTTCATAGATTCATCCATTTATTTTAGTGTTGGTCTGTGTAACTTTAAGTAGTGTTGCTTTATAATGAGCTCTGATACCTTAGAAGCTATCTGTAGTCGATTAACCCCTCTGGTAAAAAGCAGGATTTTATGCTCGTGTGCAGTATAATTTCAAAATTAGTCTAGAAATATTTGTGTTCTAATAAAAGCCACCTACTTTAGTTTTTTTCCTCTCTCTTTCCTTCTTCCTTTCTTTCCTTCCTTCTTTCCTTCTTCCCTCCCTTCCTTCTTTCCTTCCTTTCTTTGTGTGTGTGTGTGTGTGTGTGTGTGTGTGTGTGTGTGTGTGTGTGTGTGTGTATGTTTTCAGACAGGGTTTCTCTGTATAGCCCTGGCTGTCCTGGAACTCACTCCATAAACCAGGCTGGCCTCGAACTCAGAGATCTGACTGCCTCTGCCTCCCAAGTGCTGGGATCAAAGGTGTGCGCCACCACTACTCAGCTGTGATTTTTTTTTTTTAAAATTGAGATCCTATTAAATCTACAGTCTCCTCTTCTTCTTCCTCCTCCTCCTCCCTCCCCCTCTTCCTCGTCCTTTTAAATAAGGTATTCAGTAACATAGGCTGTTCTCAAACTTGAGACGTAACCAAGGATATGAGCTTTTGGTGTCCTGCCACCAATCCAAGTATTAACCACACAACCTTGAGTTGCCACCCCAGTTTGCAAATCAGTTTCTCTGCTGGTGTTTTGTGTGTCTACTGGCATCTTGTGTGCCTCTTTCCAGCCTTCCATGTGATATATTCTGTATTGTTTAGATCATGTGTTAAGCGCTTTAGTGAAATATGTGCAGCTGTTCCTGTGGGTCTCAGCCAGCCTGCTCTTGCTGCTGTGCTCACCAGTGGAGGCCCAAAGAAGAGTGTGTTCCCCAAGAGGCTCTCTTGGTGAGCAAGAGCCGACTAGCAGATAGATACAGTATACACTAGTGATCGCTCTGATCACAAGGTGCAGGGTGGGGTGCCAGCAAAGCCGTGGTAACTGAGGAAGACTTCCTGGAGGAGGGGTCCTGGATGAGTCTTAAAAGCTGAAAGCTAGCCAGCTGAAGAGGGATGAGAGCATTTCAGGGAGCAGAATGCTTATAGGGATGCACGCTCCAAAGTAAAGAAACAAAATATACTCAATCATTTTAGGAGCTTTCATGCAGCTGGTATAGGATGGCTGGAAATGCAGCTAGGGAGTGGGTGGGAGGGTGGCAAATTGGGAAGGGACTCCTGCAAAGGAGTTGGCTGTAGGACTTAAGGGTTTAAGTAGAAGAGTGAAGTAATCAAACTTACGTTTTAGGGGGGAAATTCTGTATTTTATTTATTTATTTTTGGTTTTTTTCAAGACGGGGTTTCTCCGTGTAGCCCTGGCTGTCCTGGAACTCACTCTAGACCAGGCTGGCCTCGAACTCAGAAATCTGCCTGCCTCTGCCTCCCAAGTGCTGGGATTAAAGGCGTGCGCTTCCACCTCCCGGCTTGGGGGGGAAATTCTTTGAAAGAGAAAATACAGTGTAGAGAGATAGCTCAACAAATAAAGGCACTTGTCACCAAGCCTAATAAACTGAATTTGGTCTCTGGGACCCACATGGTGGAGGAGAGAACCAACTCCCACAGGTCATCCTTTGACTTCCAGATGTGTGCCATGGTATGGAAACAGACCCCACACCCACACAAACACATCATGCTAATAGATACTCAAAGCACAATTAATAAATGTCAAAAATTAAAAAGACAAAATAAGGAGACTTGTCAGCATGGGTAGTGACACTGTGGGTAGTGACACCGTAAGTAGTGTCACCATGGGTAGTGACATCCTGGGTAGTATCACTATCAGTAGTGACACCACGGGTAGTGTGGATCTCACAGAAGAAATACTAAGGAGCGGTCAAGTCCGCTCTAGCTGCTGGGATGGACAACGCTAGGAGCTCCTGAGCCCAGCAGACACCACGGCTCCAGCACACAGCATCAGTGTATCCGTGTGCGTCTCTACAACATCTACATAGTTTTGTAGTTAGTCAAAACGTGGTTTTCATGCTTAACCAAATTAATGACAACTCCCTAGTATAATTTAATATTTAGTGCATATCTATATTGTTGTTTATCTCAAAATCCCTTTATGTGATTCTGTCCAGGATTTAGAGCACACATCCACTTGGTAACCAGGACTCAGACTCTGAAGCTGTCCTTTTGTGAACAGCGCCATTGGCTTGAAGCAACCCTGTCGGTTGTCTGACAGATGTGTATGTTCTGAATATGTTAGCTTCTTCCTCTTGCACAGGTTTCTTGCAGCCCGGGAGTTAGCTTTGAATGGCTGGTGGGATTGTGGTTCCTATTTTTTCTCTGAGGGAGGCGAGTAGAAGTAGTCACAGGCAGAGCAGTCAGGTCCGTTGTCTCAGTCCCTCTCATAGGGGTCAGGACACAGACGATGGCAGTACACCCTACCCCCGCCAAGTCCCCACCAGCCTTTCCTTGTACTGGTAGTTGTTTTCTGTTTACCAGGGCCTACAAAATGTCTTCTGTTTATATTAGTTGACTAAAAAGTGTTCTTTTTGGGGGTGTGGGGGGGTGGCTCAGCTGGTGAAGTTTTTTCTGTGTAAGCATTAAGATCTATGCCTCAGTCGCCAGAACTCACACAGCCGGGGTGGCAGCTGCCTCCTGGGGACAGGAGGATCCCTAGGACTTATTGGGTAGTCAGACTTGCTGAAGCAGCGAGCTTCAGGTTCAAAACAGATCCTGTCTCCAAAAATAAGGAGAGAGCGACTGGAGACAAGGCCCAGTGGCTAAGAGCACTTCCCCTTGCAGGGAGCTGGGTTTGGTTCCCAGTACCCACATGGCAGCTCACAGCCATCTGTAACTCTAGTTCCAAAGGCTCTGATCTCTTCTCCTGACCTTCACATATACAAACATGAACATAAACAAACTCGTAATATAAATTAATTAATAATGATAAAATGGAGAAGCAGTTGAGAAAGGTATCAAGACACCAGCCTCTAGCCTCCATGCACGCCCACACAATCAACTACCTGCAGAAACATGCATGCAACCCCCACACCCACCAAGAATATTCTTTTAATAAATAGTAAATATTTTTTTTACTTAAAATATAGTAAGATTCCAAAAAAAATAAATGTTGAATTCATTCTCTTTTATTGCAGTTTTGGAACCTTCCCCTTTTGTTGTAGTTGTTTGAGACAGGGTCTCACTAACTTTGACTAACCTCTAAACTCCCCAGTAGACCAGGCTGGTCTTGAACTCATCAAGATCTCTGCCTCCTGAGTGCTGGGACTAAAGGCGTGGGCCACCATGCTTGCCTTCTCTGTTCTTTCTGACTGTACTTTCTGACTTGCTACACTGGCCCATTCAGTCCCCGGGATTGTCCCATTTCACCCACATGAAACACACCTTGCTTGCACAGAAATGTGCATCTTTGAACATGTGAGTACTCCTCAGGGCTACACACCAGCCTGTACAAACCTTAGTTGTTTCATTTTACCAGTGAAGACTGTGAAGCCAGACACTGGTGAAAGCCTGCTAGCTCAGAGGCTGAGAAAGCACACAGCTGGCCTCCCTCCTCAGCCAACATCCCAGAAGGAATGTCATGCCAGGTTCAGAAAAAATCTCTTCAGCCCGATGTTCCTCCCTGCACGTCTCTATCCGTCCTCCTGACTCCCTCTTACTCTTTGTTTTTCTATTCACTTCCTGTCAACTGGTCTCCGCCTCTTGACCCATGGTTGACTTTATTAAATCCTGTTTACAATATTCCAGCAGAAAGCTCTTGGCTTAAAAGGTATGTGCTAAGCTGAGCCACACCACAACTGAAAACAGGTTTTTCTAGTAAATAACACAATCTCGGGTTCAGAGTGTGATGGAATATCCTGCAACACTGTACTTTCTAGAAGACAACTGTATTTCTTTCTGATTCTGTCCTGCTCTAGGTCATGCTGTGAATAAGATGCGCAGGCACTCGGACCCAGAGGTGGCGGGTCTGGCCAAAGAAGTTTACACTGAGTGGAAGACTTTCATTGAAAAACATTTGGACAGACCTTCTATTGAAGTCCGGAGTGATCCAAAAACTGAGTCATTTAGAAGAAATGCCCAGAAATTACTTTCCGAAGCCTTGGAATTGAAGGTAAGGTCCTATTTGAACTGTGATTGTGGGGGCTCCTAATTAAGGCCTAGTCTGCAACTATTCTCAGGACTGGAGATGTCTCTGTAGTCAAGAGCACCACTTGATGCTCTTGCAGTGGACTCAAGTTTAGTTCCCAATGCCCACTGGATGGCTCACAACCACCTGTATAACTACAGCTCCAGGGACCCCTCTTCTGGCCTTTTAGGCACTCACAATGCACAAGCAAATACATACCCATAGACACATGCACATACATAAAAATGTTGAGCTATTCAATAAACTAAACTGATAGGTTATTCTTTAAGGAGTCTGGATTTGTAAGCATTTGGGGAGACAGTGTTGTATGTTGGCTTTGGAACTACCAAGATCCAGGCTCCAGTTCAGGTGTCCATTGTGTACCTCAGACACATTCCTCAGCATCGCTGAGGCCCATGATCACCTGTGAAAAGAGACTCGGAATCCCACCAAAGTTCTTGGGAAACTTAAATGAGTGGTTTATATAATAAGTCAGTGGTGCCTACTGGTTAGAAGTCATTTAATTGTCAGGAGTTGGTGGCATACATGGAGGCAGAGGCATGAGGATCTCTGTGAGTTTAAGGCCAGCCTGGTCTACAGAGCAAATTCCAGGACAGCGTGGGCTACACAGAGAAACCCTGTCTCAAAACAAACAAAAGTCATTTAATGAATGTTGGATTCTTTCCGTTTTAGTTCTTTTTCTTCCATTGAAATAAAAATTTTGAAATGTTGTAAAATATCAGTGGCAATAAAAGATTCTTCCCTCATTATTTGTCAAGACCTGTGCCTCCAGATCTGTGGCATAGAGTCAACACCATAGGCATATTCCCTGTGACCCCAGAGCCAGAAGGCCATATGACGTATACATACAGACAAAATTTTGTTCATTATTAATAATATTAATCATGAACCAGGTGTGGTGGCACACACCTTTGATCCCAGCACTGAGTAAGTAGAGGCACACAGATCTGTAGGTTCAAAGCCAGCCTGGGCTAGATAGTCAGACTCTCAAAGAATAAGGAAGCTCCTGGGCAGTGGTGACACACGCCACTGCATCTCCTTTCTGTCTCAAGTGTTCATCCAGGGAAGAGAGCAAATAGACAAATAGTGTACATTTGAATTTTTAAAGAAACAGTTTTACATTGAACCTGCCACCTAGAGATAATGTTGTTAACATTTTGGTGTGTTTTCTTTTATGGTGAATTATTATAGTTTTTTAATGAAATGTCAGACAAGCTATGGTTATCCAAGATTTATTTATGGCAAATTATTGGCCAAATGTCCCATAAGATATTTTTATTGATTATTTAAATAACCTCCCAGAAAATTGACATAATTATTTATATTTGCGTTGTCTTCTGAACCTTGCTCAATCTCAATTACTGTCATCTTATATGCCCTGTTCTATGCATCTTTATTTCCCATGAATGTGAGCTTTACTGTCTGTCTGATAGTGCAGAGACTCACTTGTTGTAGGATAGCTTAACTTTTCCTAAAGGAAGCTTTGAGATAAATAATGAAGAGAGAAAATGTGAAAGTTTTAAGTAATTTTCTAGAGTATCGATTAGCCAACAGATTCGATATTTTAAATAAAGCTTAATTTTTAAATAAACCAGGATTACTGTGGAAACATAGAGTACGGTCTATAATACGTAGTTAATGTGGTGGTAAATATCAGTTCCCTGTGGTATCTTTTTAAGTAAATGATAATAACGAAGCCATGCTTGTAAGGATTAATGAGCAGTTTGCCTGCTATATTAAACTCCATAATAATTATCCTTTTAGTTTATCCATTAATTATCCTTTAAATGGCACATCAAGTGGTAAGCGCTCAAGTGTTGCAAAGTGAAGTTTAAAAAGTGACACATTCGTTAGTGCTTTCCAACGTAATTGGAAAGAATATCAGGTTCAGTATAGCAGAATGGTTTTGTTCCCAAGGAATAAATTTCAAAAATTTGAAGTATGCAACTTACTCAAAAAACTATGCCTCTTCCTTGCTCAAAAAAGAAAAACAAACTCCCTGTCTACCTTGCATAAACAGCTTTGATGGTAGTTTTGTTAGTTTGTGCAAAAGATTGACACAAATCTTGTACATAATTGCATAGGTTAACCTTCACCTCTGTCATTTCTGTATTTCCGTCAGTCCATGACCCATCTAATCCTAATCTTTGAAAGTAACCAGTGTTAGTTGCATGTGCGTCAGACATCACGGCTCTGTAAATGTGCTTCATCACACAGTAGTAAGCCTAAGTTCCTGGCCCAGCGACTGAAACTTTTTCCATTTATCCTAGCATGTGTTTTTGCAAATCCCAAATCTCCCGTGTTTCTGTTTCGGCTCATGCTTTAACTGTGGAAGTCATGTGTGACGAATGCGCACCCCCAAGGTTCTCTCTTTATCACGCTGCAGAATTTGCTTTCCATGTTCATGGATTCCTTCCTTGTTCCTGGGATAATGGACCAGATGAATACAATTGCTGTTGCTGAAGCCCGCCCCGTTCCCTTTCCCCTCTCCCTTCTTTGTTCTTCCCAGTCCTTTAGATCTCTCCTCACATGAGCATCCCCTGGCGTGTCATTCTCTTACTTCCCTTTCCTCATTATCCACTCTCCTTCCCAGCTCATGCACGGCCTGGGATCATTTTCCTATTATGTCATTTAAAAAAATGAACCTGATTCTAAAGTGAGCCATATCATTAAGAGTTGGGACACTGCTTGGTGGCCCAGTTGGTTGCAGATGGTGCTAATGAGGTCCAGCTCGGGTATATTCTCACACAGGACGGTTTTTTTTTCTTTGTTTAATGGATTCATGGATTCAGACTGTGCCCCTGACTTTGACCAGCTCTCTCACAAATGTATCCAGTGGTCAAAAAGAAATGTGGGGAAGTGTGTACAAATCCAGTTGTGCTAAAGTTTGACTCCAGTGAATATACAGTTCAACAAATATAGGATTTACTAGGTGCTCGGGGATCATACAAGCCTGAAGAATTGCCTCCCTGTCCTAAAAAGTTCCCCCTCCCCTGGCTTAGTGCCTGTGAGTGACTAATAGAACTATAAGGCTTGCAGAAAGAGTGATCCTTGGGAGCAGTTGGCATGCACACACAACAGTATGATCTGGGAATTCAAGGTTTCATGAAAGAGATGTCAGGTGAGCCCACTGTTATAAGAGGGGTAGAATTTTATGAACTAGAAAACAAAATGAAACTCTAATTTACATTTTATCTGCTATGGGACTGATACTATTAAAAGTGCAGGAGAAAAGGGAGGTGTGAATGGAGAGAAACGATATTCACTCAACAGGTATTTGTCAAGCATGTAGTATGCACCTACATCTGCGCTGGGCACAGGAAATTAGGAAGTGAGTCTTGTGTATGAGGTCAGCCCAGAGGTGCTCACAGTCTCCTGGGGAGTAAACACACAGAGCAGCATGTGGAGACTTCACACAGAGGGTAAGGTCAAGAGAGTTCATGTACATGATGACTGAGTATGGAGCCATGTCTTGCCAAACCCACTCCTCTGAGACACGGCTCGGCTCGCTGTGTATATGTTCCGCCAGCTCTAGCCAGTTGGTCCAGAATTGGATAACTGAATAATACATGCTCCACCTACAGGCACCAGTAGATAATGGCAGCAAATCAGCTTCTCCATCCTGAGAGATGGGAACTTGGGAATACCAAGAAAACAGCACAAGTGTTGAAGGGGTAGTTAAGGGGGTAACCACCACACCTGGCCATATCGCCCCTTGGTTATCTGTGCTAGGTGCCATCCCCTTTCTAGACTGGGATTAGGGTTTGGGGGTATTACAAAAAAGTACAAGTTGTAGGGAGAGAGTGTGTGGAATGAGGAAAGAGAACTGAGCAATAAGAGTTGGTAGTGAGCGTGGTGCAGGGCAGGGAGCAGAGCCCAGTGGCAGGCTGCCTTGTTTGCCTCCTGGGGCTGTGATAAACACCATGATGAAATAATGCAACTTGCAGAGGAGAGAGCTTATTTGGCTCACATGTCCCAGTCTGATGGAGGCATTCCCTCAACCGAGGTTCCCTCATCCTAGATGAGTCTAGCTTATGTCAAGTTGACAAAGAACCATCCAGCACAGAAACCATGATCTCTGTTACAAACACAGGACCTGGTGACTACACACAGTAACTGCCTCGGGTTTGGTTGAGGGAGAGGGGTGGTTCTTGTTCCCATTCCCATTCAGCAGATGCAACTCACAGAAAAATCTCTCTTTCTCAGGGTCCCAAAGAGACTCTGAATCATTCACCCAGAAGCACCCATCTGTCACCAAAAGCGCCAGGTTAGGACCCGCTGGAATAGGGTCAACACTGAACGGGTTTGGATCAGTCAAAAGTAGTTTTCATTCATGCAGTAAACCTATACAGCTGGGCTTTATATGTGGCACAGATAGTTCTCTTTATTTCTTTACTCTGATTGGCCTGATTTTAGCAAGAAGCATGAGAACTACTAGGTGCTCCTGTTTTCTGTCACACCTGCACAGCACCTCACCTGCCATGCTGCCCCAGGTCTGTGGTTTGCTTTGTTTGCTTGTATTTTGACATGATCTTTCTATAAAGCTCAGGCTAGTCGTGAACTAGCTTGTCTTGCCTTGGACGCCTAAGAGTTACGATATACACCACCATGCCTGGCACCGTTGGCCTATGGCTACATGTCTATATGTGTTACATACTATACTTTCTTCCTCCCCCCCACCTCCATGGTGGTGGTGGTACGGTGGTGGTAGTTTTCCTAGATAGGGCTTCTCTGTATAGCCTTGGTTGTTTTGGAACTCACTCTGTAGACCAGGCTAGCCTCAAACTCAGAGATCTGCCTGCCTCTGCCTCCCAAGTGCTGGGATTAAAGGCGTGTGCCATCACCGCCCGGCTTGTATTTATGTTTTTATTTGTTTGGTTGTTTGGTTGATTTTGATTTTAGACAAGTACATTCTATTCTACCCATGATGATTTCCCAATGCAGCCTCCTTAGCTTGCAGCCCTCCAGCCTCCACTTCCTGAGTACTGAGATTAAAGATGAGAATCTCCTTTCCCTACTTGATCTTTATGTTGTACATTGTACAGTACACACCCATGCTGGCTAAAATACCACCACCGAATTCACCTATGGGCAAGCCTGCAAAGCATCTTCTTAATTAGTGATTAATGTGGGAGGGTCCTGTCCACTATAGGTGGTACCAGCTCTGGGGCTTGTCATCCTGGGTGATACAAGAAAGAAGGCCATGAGCCAGTAAACAGCACTCCTTCATGGTCTCTGCATCAGCTTCTGCCTCCAGGTTCCTGACTTCCTCTGATGATCAACAATGATATGGAAGCATAAGCCAAAAAAATCTTTTCCTTCCCAAGTTGCTTTGGCAATGGTGTTTGTCACAGCAACAGAAACCCTTACCAAGCCTGGTGTAGTGGCCACACTAAGTGCCTAAGAAAGGCTGAAGAGGGAATGAGAAATAAAAATGGTCTGGGCTGTGAATACAGCTCAGTGCTGGAGCATATGCCTAGCGTGTGTAAGGTCCCCAGTTCCATTTCCAGCACCAGTCAGTAAGTAAGTAAATAGTATTCCTATTTTAAAGGATTTATTACCAGGGGAACTGCAATGTACTATGACAGTGATCAAGGATCGCTGAGGACATTCTTGCAGCCTAAAGAACTCTCAGTCTTTGCACTAAAGGTTCTTGTACGTGTGCGCATGAGCTTGCGCGTGCGTACATGCGTGTGTGTGTGTGTGTGTGTGTGTGTGTGTGTGTGTGTGTGTGTGTGTGTGTGTTGGAGTGGGGGTTGCTTAAGCTTGACATACCAGCATAGCAGAGTGCCTTAGTTAGGTTACTGTTGCTGTGATGAAACACCGTGACCAACTTGGGGAGGAAAGGGTTAATTAGGTTATACATCCTCACAGTCCACTAAGAGAAGCCAAGGCAGGAACTCAAACAGTGCAGGAACCCAGAGGCAGGAGAAGATACGGAGGCCATGGAGGGTATTGCTTACTGGCTTGCCTCCCCTGGCTTGCTCACCCTGCTTTCTTATAGAACCTAGGTCCACCAGCCCAGGGTGGTACTACCCACAGTGGACTGGGCCTTACCACAAAATAAGAAAATGCCTACAGCCAAGTGTGGTGGCACATGTCTTTACTCCCAGCACTTGGGAGGCAGAGGCAGAGACAGAGAAAGGCAGATCTGAGTTCGAGGCCAGCCTGGTCTACAGAATGAGTTCCAAGACAGCCAGGGCTACACAGAGAAACCCTGTCTTGAAAAAACAAAAAAGAAGGAGGTAGGGAGAGAGAGAAGAAAGAAGGGAAGGAAGGGCCATACTAACTTGCCTGCAGCCTGATCTTCCGCAGGCGTTTTCTCAGTTACAGCTCCCTCCTTCAGATGACTACCTTGTGTTAAATGGACATAAGCCAGCACAGAGTGATTCCTAGGGAAAGGTGGCCGTTGCTATACTAGGAGGTGGGCCTGAAAAGGTGGGTTTGCCTGGAAGTCCCTGACCAGCCACAGAAGCTGCCCTTGATTGGGTCTGTGACCTGGGGCTGGCCTGGACCTGAGGCAGATCACCACCCGCACTTCTACAGACCCTGCAGTTGGCTTCCCATCCAGACTCAGCCTTGGAGTGTCTGCTGAAGGGAAGACACATGAACTCTGGAGTCAGGCTACGTGTAGCCCTGCCTCTTCCTTTGTGAAAGCCCCTCCTCAGATATAAAACCTGGTAATCAGTTACGAATATTAAATGCGAGCATGATTTATAAACCGCTCTGTATGCATCTCAGGATTCAGAGCAGCATGTCTAAAATGTTACACGAAGTTAAAAGGCCCGTTTAAAACAAAGAAGTATGCATCGTTACGCTGATTTATTATCCTTGGGCCCCGCTTCCTGGTTGGTAAAGCACAGGGCCTGGTGCCGGTTGCTTAGTTCAGGCCAGTTTCCTGTTATAATGGCAAATATTACCACCCGGCAGGGGTTGTGAATGAGGTCCCTGTCACAAAGCACATGGCC
This sequence comes from Mastomys coucha, assembly GCF_008632895.1. NCBI lineage: Eukaryota > Metazoa > Chordata > Mammalia > Rodentia > Muridae > Mastomys > Mastomys coucha. The sequence continues at coordinate 66,450,851 of NW_022196900.1, read as the reverse complement.
TTGTTCCTTAATTGCCAGGGTGGAATTAATTTGCTCTTCCTGTTTCTCTTGTGACAGGAAGTAGATGTCCTTGAATTTCAGTTGATTAATGGAGGCCCCAGAGCAAAGAGCGCCAGCCTCTCTTGCTTTAATCCTTATGCAACGCAAGGCCCTAATTTGATAATTTTGCTGTTTTTCAGATGGATCACCTACTGGTTGAAAATATTGAGCGGGAAACGTTTCATCTCTGCTCCCGGCTCATTAACGGGCCCTACCGGAGGACCGTGCGCACTCTGGTCTTCACATTAAAGCACCGAGCTGAGATCCGGGAGCAGGTGAAGAGCGGGGCGCTGCCGGTCGGCACGTTTGTACAGACCCACAAAAAGTGACCCGAGGACGGGCCCAGCGCTGGGCCTCGCTCCACCATTCAAAGACTCTTTTGAGTTTGGGTGATGCGGATGTTGGCTGTGCTGGATATTCCCATGGTGCCATTCCTTCAGACAGAATGTGGGGAGCCCTGGGAGATAGGCCTGTGGGAGCGGCTTCATTAGCTGCCTTACGCTGGCGCTGCCTGACGGGACGAACAGGGCTGTCACTGGGAAGCGCCATCCAGTTGCCATCACCCAGCACAATGGAAGGGTGACAGGTTTCACTGTGAGCTTGCCAAGGACACCTCTAAACTCCCCCATGTCAGGCAGATGAAGTTACCACTTTATTTCGCCACCCTGCAGGTAACTGAAACTCAATTACCGCTGCTCCTCACTCTGTTCCATCCCCCTGAGTTTAGACAGCTCCAATGCCTCTCAGAACTCCCCCGTCTGCTCTCTTTGCTCTACCCCAGGGGTGAGCCCACTGGAGCCTGCGACCAGCCCTGCTTGCCTTCGCTCACTTATCTGAGCCTTTCAGCTCTCCCAGGAAGACCTTCGGGGATGGGCTCCTGAGCCCCCATGCTGAGGCTTCTAATGAGGAGCTGGCCTGAAGCTTCCCTGCACCTCAGGGTTCATTTGAATACAGGCTCTGTTGAAGATGCATAATGAAATTTCTCTTGCAGTGACTTACTGCAGTAAGAAAAAAATGCATACGTGAAGATTTTCAATGAAATACATCTATACATGTCTGCTTGGATGATTATGTAAATAGCGCTTGCTCTTTAAAAAGTAATAATGAACTGAGATGTACTAAACAAGAGGTATAGTTTCCTCCTGAATCACACTGCCGAGCTGAGCGGGACTGCTCCTGCACTAATCCCAGCACTCAAGCACTGAGGCCAGTTTGGGCTATGTAGTGAGTACCAAGCTAGTTGGAGCTACATAACAAGACTGTGTCTCAAAAGGGGGTGGGGGAGGAGCTTGGAGCAGGGAAACAGAAAGAGTGTGGACAGAGTAAATGGGTTAGAAAGGATGCAGTTGGTAAAGCTAATGGGACAAGAACTGGAGGGAGGCCAGGTTGGTGGCCCACAACTTTTATCCTAGCACTTTGGAGGCAGAGGCAGGCCAGCCTGGTCTACACAGTGAATTCCAAGATAGCCTGGGCTACATAGTGAGATCCTGTCTCAAAACACACACAAACACATACACAGAATCTGAAAAGAATAGCAAGACCCAAGGAAGGCTGTAAACTGAAGTGTGTGGAAGAAAGCAGGTTTCCAGGATAAAGGGAAGGGGCAGAGGGAGGGTGAAGAAAATGTTCAAAGGAAAGGGATTGTTTGCAAAGCAAGGATGGAAAGCCAGGGGCTGATGGTGTCCACCTTGCAAGTGTTACTTGGTCTGGGGTGACTGGTGTGGGGCTTGTAGTACAACCCTGCTCATTTCTCTTGCCCAGCTGGATCTGTCAAGGAGTTGTGCTCTTGCTACCCCAGGGCAGGATTGGGGGTGGGGTGCTGGCTTGTGGAGGGAGGGCCAATGCTGCTCAAGCAGGGAAGTGAAGCTCGACCATGGCTACTCTGGAGTCAGTATGAAGTGAGCAGAACAGGATGGGGGAAGGCTGCGGGGAGTGGTAGCCACGTGTTGGGGGGCGGCACCGTGTAGGAAGTGACCATGGTGGACCCAGGCAGCTTCCCGCTTCCTGCTAAAACTTTGGGGGGAGAACTCTCTTCCCCAGAAGTGTTCCAACTCTTGTATGACAGAAGCCCTCGGATGATCCTTGATCATTTCACACCATTATGCCTTCTGCATAGGGTCTTACATACATTTTGGGGTGGGTTAAGGGTCTGACAGCAGATGCTTTCTATTGGCTTGGTCTGAGATGTTAGGAATGCCTCATCTGCATGTGGAAGGACTTGGGATGCTGCACCTACGTGACCAGTCCTCTCCAAGGGGTGTTGTGGTCGCATGGCAGGAGCCTGGTCTGGAACAGATGAAGCACCTACTGTCCTCTGGTATGAGGTGCTGTGGCTTCCGAACCCACTCAACCTTACCAAGTTTCCTGGCGTGGTCCATTGTCCCATAGATAACCATAAGTACAATTTCTCTTCCTTTCAAATATTCTGCAGGTCTAGGTCTATAGCTCATGGCAGAGCACTTGCCTCGCTTGTGCAAGGCCCTGAGTTTGTTAGATCCCCAGTGCCTTGTTTCCCTGGTCACCTTCACAGTTATTTCCCGTGTTTGTTGTGAGGTGGGGTGGTCTTGTCACATAGCCCACACAGGCCTGAAACTTGAGCTGCCCCTGCCTCAGCCTCTTAAATGTTGGGAGGCTTTTTAATTAAATCTTACTTGTTGATTTGTGTGTTTATTGTTTCTCCCCACTTCGAGAGCTTCCAATTCCTGGAAGTGTTTGAGTTCTCCTCCCATCTGAATCTCCAGTACCAGGAACAGAGCCTGGTGCCAGTGTCCATAGCTGTTGACTGTATAATTGAACAACTAGCAGTGGGAAGACAGGAGCGGTGTCTAATCAAATCAGGGAGTGCTTCCTGGAGGAAGGATACCTGCATGGTGGAGGTGCAGAGAAAGCAGAGTTTGGAAAGCCTCAGAAGTAGAGCTGTCTGGCAAGTGACAGGTGTAGCTGGCCTGGAGACAGCATGCTAGGCAAGTGTAAAGTGTAACTTTTATGTTCCTGTTGTAATTGTCCTTTCTGAGGCTTACTGCCTCTGTCATCTAATCTAGGCCTAAAGTATCTTCATCTTACTGCTGAGGAAGCTCACCCTTTCTAGTTCTTTTGGAGACTTGGCTACCTGGCTCAACTCAGCGGTTCTGGGTCAAGCTCTTCTCCATGCTAACTGGTTCAATCTGGCTTCTCTCACAGCCTCTCCTGAATTGCTCCTCTTGGCCTCGTACTAACTTTGGCAATCTGTTCTAATCTTCTGGCTCCTTCTCATTCTCTAGCTCATTCTGTCTTCACCTGTGTCTAGCTTGTTCTCTCCTTAGCCTGTCTCTGTGAAACTCTTCCAGTAAAACTGCCTCCTGCCTTTCTCTCTCTGTCTGCACTGCTCTCTTAAGTAGCTTCCCTTTCCTCTCTCTTCGTATGAGAGTTGGGCAGCTCCTATTCTGCCAAACCTTCCTCTGATTTACCATTTTGCAACTCAATTAGACATCACTTTCAAACATACGTGCTTCCTTCTACAAACTAACTTCTTCATTGTTAGGGATTAAAGGTGTGTGCTAAGGGCTGAGCCACACCACAACTAGAAACAGTTTTTTTCAGCAAATAACAATCTCACAATGTGATCAGATATCCTGCAACAGACAAGCTAAAAAGTGTTTGGACTGCTTGGGTTGGTGGTACCTGGCACTAGGGAGGAGTAGGGAAGGAGAGAGTAGAAACAGAAGGCCTCCTTTATAAACAACCCAGGAGTTCTGCTAACTTAGGAGTCCAGAGTAAGTTGAGAACAAATTGCTTGCTACCCAAAAGATGTCAGCAGTGATAACTGGAGGGTAAAGTGATTTTGGAGATGTGTCTTGGTGATAGGAAAAACAGCTGTGTCCTTGGTGGCTGTTTTCTCCCTGGTGCTTGAGCAGAATTTCCATGGGCACTAAAGGAGCTGCTGAGAGCTCCTGGAAGGGGAGGAGCCTGCAGCCAGCTCTGGCCTGATTGCCTGATCTCCTGCTGAGAAGTACTTGCAGGCTCCAGATGGTTAAAAATGAAAGGGTTGCTCCTGGAATGGAAGCGGAAGTTACCTGTAAGGCTGGGTGTTCTGTGTCTAATACTTGTGTTCAGTTTCGGGAGGAACTATATCATTAGAATCCACTCCAGAGGTTATTGATCTTTTTCCAGTGGGTAAATTGAAGATTTAAGTCCTGGTCCTTTGGGTAGGGACTAAGTCTCCTTATTTTCATTCATTCAGTCAACAAATAAATGTTGTGTGTCTTCTGTATGCCAAGGACTAGAGTGGCACTGGGGATTCAGCAATGAACGAAATATAATTTCCACTTGAGGGGCTCTTAGTCCAGTGAGGAGGGTAAGTAAATAATTACAATGTGGCCTATCGGGTATTTACTGTAGACATTTATTTTATGAGTTGAGGAGGTGGGGAAGCAAGTGAACAGCTACTTAGAGGAGGAAAGGGTCCTGGAAGGGTTCATCGCTGCAGCAGGGCTGGAAGCATGAGACAGCTCAGCTTTGTGCAGTGGGTGGCTGGTTCCAGTGCAGGGACAGAGGAGAGGCGTGCGCAGCGTCCTGTTCATGGGGAGCTATGCAAAAAGAGGCTCAGGAGTCCCGAAGGCCTCAGCCAATTGGTCTTCAGGTATAGGTGACCTGAGAAAGTTTTTCTTTTCTTTTTTTTTTTTT
>NW_022196900.1:66415559-66446096 GCF_008632895.1 Mastomys coucha | reverse complement strand
TGTAGACCAGGCTGGCCTTGAACTCAGAAATCTGTCTGCCTCTGCCTCCCAAGTGCTGAGATTAAAGGCAAGAAAGTTTTAAGGGACACAGTCAAGATAAAGTGGTTCTTCTGGAAATAGATAAAGAGAAACAAGCTTTGAAAAACACTCAACAATTTAAGGCCTTGGGGGAGGAGGGCAACTTCAGATTCAGCAAATTGGAGACTTTTTTTTTTTTTGGACAAATGAAGTTTAGAGTTGCCCAAACAGATATCATTAGGAGTTCTAGGCTTGCAAAATCACAGAAGGCCCAGATAACTCATTTACCGCATTCAATGGTGATGGGACAGGCAGCTGGTCTTTTTTCATTTATAGAATATCAGGTTCTTAAACTGGGAGCTGTCAACCTTGGTTTTCTTCCCTGGCTGCCTCAGGCCTCCGAGCTTCACCCTGAGATGGGCAATGTGTTTCGGATGCATTTATTGCAGCCACATGGGACGAGGGTTCAGTCTGTTACTGCTCATTACTGCAATCAGAAAGCATCAGCCCGCCCAGGAAAACAAGACTGGGGAGCTTCCACTGGTGTGGGGGACACAGGCTTCAGAGGAGAGCTAGCTTGACTAGATGACATGGTGTTTCCTTTTAAATTCCCCGAAACGATATAGTTGCTGTCAGGATTATCCATAGGCTGGGTAGGTCGGTCTCAGATCCAACAGGACCATGATGTCCAAAGTGATGCTGTCTTCCTCTCTTGTCAAAATTATTCATTCGGTGCTGAATTCTTATGTGCTGGGCACAGAGGTCATGGGATAAATGCAGTCGACTCTAGCCTCAAGTTCACAGTCTGATGAGGAAAGATGATAAACTGACCTTCATTTAAAAGTTGTTTAAATCACTCTTGATTTGGAGTGTGGGTGGTGCATGCTATGTTATGTGTGTGGAGGCCAGAGGACAACTTGCAAGAGTTGGTTCCCTCCTCCTATTATGTAGGTACCAGTGATTAAACAGGTCGTTAAGTTCAGAGGCAACTGCCTTTACCATTCTCAGCCATCTCTCTGTTCCTAAACAGACCATTTCTTTTAAAGCCATATGATTGTGATTTATGGGAATTCAAAGAAAAGGCAATAAAATAGCCGACAAAAATATTTTTGTATATCTGTTTATTAGGTGACGCACACCATGATGTGTATGCAGAGGTCAAAGGACAACCCGGGGAGGTGGTTCTTTCCACCAGTTCTAGAGGTGGATCTCAAGGTTGGCAGCTTGGCGACAAGCACCTTTACCTGCTGAACCATCTCACATGACCCAGCTAACAAAACTTCTAGAAGATGCTCAGCCTTACCCGTTAACACTGATGGATGCCATTCTTAGAGGGTTAAGGGCTGGAGGCCTGGAGGTCACATCTCTAAGCCACTGTTCTAGCCACTGCCAAAGCAGGGGAATCCCAGACGACAACAGTAAAACTTGGAGGTAGTTCTGTCTGCATCTGCATCTGGGCCAGATGTGCACATCAGCATTTTCTCGGGCACCACTTATGTAGCCACTGGGCTGTGGAAAGGAAGATAGAAACAGTTCGTGTTCACATCCAACATTTGTCAGTATACATTTATCAGCCTGCCCCCGGGGTTGACTGGTCCAGCCCTCTCATCATACAGTTTGCAATGACCTGTTCCATCTAGACAGTATGCTGACCTATTAGATAGAAGATGTCAGCTAACTGGGTCAGGTAAGCAAAACACTGCTATATCGGAAGCCGGAAGCATGCACTGCAGAGACTGGGGAACTCTGTGAAGATTCAGAGTCCTGACAGCCACCGGTCACTCCTAGTATTAAGAAAACAAGCCCAGGCCAGTAAGCCTCTCTGGGTTTGGCTGACACAAAGCTACCAGCTGTTACAGGGCCCAGAACAGAAAAGGACTTACAAAGCAGGTGCAGACTGTATTGCAAACTGCCATGCTGAGTGAGCCATATGAGCTGGTAGAACCTGTGTTATCTGAGTTATATGACAAGACCCCACAAGAAAATCACAATTCTGGCACATGCCTTTAATCCCAGCACTCGGCAGGCAGGGGCAGACAGATCTCTGAGTTGTAGCCCAGCTTAGTGGTTCTAGGACAGCCTGGGCTATGTAGAGCTCTCAAAACAAAACAAACATCTTGACTAGTCAAGAATTCTGGTGGAGACAGATCACCTGACCACGGGCCATCAGATTTACTATATTACTATATGCCAGAGATGCCAATCACACTTAGCCCTAACAGAAAGCTCTGACAGCAAGAAGCTACATCTTTGGCACCCAGTTGATTGAATTAGCCTCTTGATATACCTTCCCCAGTTAGTAAAGTAGGCAGGGACCTGAGAGAGCTCAGCTGATGAGAACGTTTGCTGCTCTTCCAGAGGACCAGAGTTCTGTTGCCAGCACTTATATCAGATACATCATGGCTGTAACTCCAGCTCCAGGAGATTCAACATCCTCCTCGGGCCTTAGTGGACACCAGCACACACACAGCACATGTTCACACAGATGCACAAACACACAGACTCGTATGGAGAGGTGGGGGGATAAAAATAAATCCTAAAATGTTAAGAGGCCATGGCCCAAGCAGGACATGTGATTACAGGCTCTGATAACTTCAGGGCTGAGAGTCAGTAGGTCTCCCTGCAGTAGCAGGAAACATCGGCTGTGACCTCAAGAGAGGACACAGTGATGAAGGTTGTAGTCTGACCCACCAGCTAGTACCACTCCCAGGAAGAGGCTCCAGGGAAATGAAGCCAAGAGCTGGAGTGGAAGCCTGTGCTGTGCTCCGTGGTACAACACGTGCCTAGTGCGCATTTGCTTAGTAAACACACGTTCTAGCTCAACAAACAACGCAAAGAGCAGAAGAGAGCAAGCAGCTCAGGGTATGGCTGCATCCACCACTCTCCAGCACAGCTTCATGGGCAGGCCCTCAGCCAGACTGTCCCGGGAATGCCCCCTGCAGAAGGGAGCCACCTCACCCAAGGATGCACCCACTTCCCAAGACAGGTCATTGAGGAGTGGAGCAGCCTGTCCACATCACTAATCTTGGGATGACTCAGGAGGACCCTGAGTCACAAGTCACAGGACTGACTGAGGCCCAACGGCAGCCCCTCCTGAACCGTGAGAGCAACCCCTGGGACTTCCTGCATGCTGCTGTCTGAGTCCACTCTCAGAGAACCAGACCTAGTAGCAACTCTAGAAAAGGGGTCAGAAAAGATTTTAAGGGACAGAGAGTAAATCTCTTATACTCTGTCGCTCCTCTGCTGCTGGGGTACCAAGGCAGCCACAGAGAATATGTAAATGTTTGCAGCTGTGTCCAACAACCTTATTTACAGAAATGAGCTGGGCTGCATTTTGGGACTAGGCCTTACTCTGCTAACCCTTGCTCTAGGAAATATTTCTCCCTATGCACAAACAACTCCCTATAAAGAGTTTAGCTGGGCAGTGGTGGGTACGTGTTTTTAATCCCAGTACTTGAGAGTCAGAGGCACGTGAATCTCTGTGAGTTTGAGGCTAGTCTGTCTACAAAGCAAGTTTCAGGACAGCCAGGGCTACACAGAGAAACTGTCTCAAAAAAAAAAACAAAACAAAAACAAAAATACAAAGAAAAAAGTCAATATTAAAAAAACGTGAGCTGGAAAGTTGGCTCAGCAATGAAAAGAGCTAACCTGCTCTTCCAGAAGACCCCAGTTCAATTCCCAGCACCCACATGGCAGTTCCAAACTGGGATCTGGCACGCTCTTGCAGATATATGCAGGCAAACATCAATGTACACCATAAATAAATAAAAACACAAATGAATGAAGTGTGTGTGTGTAGGCGCGCGCACGTTTGGTGGTAACCACGTTTCACCCACTGAGCATCTCAGCCAGTATCCTACATGTAGGACATTTGTCAAGATGAAAAGCCCACCGTTGGTGCATTACTATTAGTTGAAGCCCCAACTTTGCTGTTCAAGTTCCCTCTCTAATCCAGGATTTGGACCAGGGTCCTCTGCACTCAGTCTTCGTGGCTCGGCAGACACCTTTGCTCCGGGGCAGTTTCCATCTTTTCTTGTCCCTACAGCCTCTCCAGGCTCTAGCAGCATTATTAGCTGGGCACTTTGCAGACGGCCCCTCGGTCTGGTTTGTAAGAGAATTTGCTCCTTGCTAGGCTGGTATTATTGAGGGCAAGAATAGCAGCACAATGAAGTTCCTTTTTTGCCCCAGCCCAACAGAAGCACACAGCAACCCTGGTGGTGGGAGCCTCGCTGTCTGAGGAGGGTTCGTTCCCTCAGAACTGTTTCCCACTCTGACTTAGGGGCAAGTCCCTAAAGCCACATTGCCTTCCCAAGCCAGAGAGTGGAGGTGGGAGCAACCCACATCCTGGAGTGCTCCACATTGGCTTTTCCAGTCTGAGTCTCCCTCTCAGGAAGATCTGCCCCTCCCCCATGTATCTCTTCGTATCAAGGAGTCCTAGTTGTTTTGCACATGGGCTGTAATCCAGTCTACTTGTTTTTCACAGTGGAGCTAAGCTCACTAGCTCATGTAGCATGTGTTCTTCAGTGACGGTGCAGGCTAAGCTGTGTGCAGGCTTCTCCCCAGCTCCCTGGGACTCTCCTGTTGAGGAGACTGCTCACAGACTCTCTGTTACTCATCCAGCGACCTCAGACAAGCTATGTCAACTCTCAGGCCTCAATTCCCTAACTGGAGAGGCAACTTGATGAAATGTTCTAGAGCAGCGGTTCTGAACCTGTGGGTTGGGACCTCTTCCGAAGGTTGAGTATCTGATATCCTGCATATCAGATATTTGTATTACAGTTTATAACAGTAGCACAATTACAGTTACGAAGTAGCAATGAAATAATTTTATGGCTGGGGGTCACAACAACATGAACTGTATTAAGGGTTACAGCATTAGGAAGGTTGAGAACCACTGCTCTAGTGTAAAGAAGAGGCATGTGTGTATTTCTAAATGTCTGGGCATTTCATTGCCTAAAAGAGACCTTACATCTTTTGTTTGTTTGTTTGTTTGTTTGTTTTCCGAGACAGGGTTTCTCTGTGTAGCCCTGGCTGTCCTGGAGCTCACTTTGTAGACCACGCTGACCTGGAACTCAGAAATCCGCCTGCTTCTGCCTCCCAAGTGCTGGGATCAAAGGTGTGCGCCACCACTGCTGGGCGAGACCTTACATCTTTAATGCTATCTTCTTTATTTATACTGGAAAGTGACCTCAGAGCTACTAGCCCTTGAGAACACCCTATGAACACAATCTATGTCTGTTTCCCATCAACCCCAGCAAGTATCCCTGCACTATTCTTCCACCGTCTCCCAGGAGGAGTTAGCTCTTCTCCTCTTCCTCACCTTTTTCTCCAGTGGCTGGACCAAGGGCCTGCTGCCCTACTCAGTGCCCTTCTCAGACCTCTCATTGTCTGTCCCCTCTCTTACCACATATCTGTAAACTAATAGTGTCCTCCTAAAGTCACGTGTTGAAGCCCCACCTTTCCGTGCTTCAGAATTGACCTCATTTGAAAAGAGCCTGGGAAGAGGTAACCGGGATGGACTGCGGTCTTACGCAAATGCCATGCTCCAGTATGATGCTGCTGAGGACGCAGACTACACAGAGACCTTGTGGAAACCACAGCAAGGAGGTGGCTATGTGCAAAGCAGAGGGAGGCCTCAGAAGGCCCTGCCAATACCTTGATTGTAGACCCAGTCTCCAGGGAAATTTATTCTGTCATTTAAGTCAACAGTGAGAGGGGATGGTTCAGTCACTAGTCAAATGCTTGCCATACAAGCATGAGGATCTATGGGTTTGTTTGTTTGTTTGATTGATTGATTGATTTGTTTTGTTTTTGTTTTTAAAGCCCTGCCCTTATTATCTCTGCCCTGGGGAAGCAGAGACCGCCGGGGTGGGCGTGGGGAGCTTGGGGGAAATAACACCAAGGGCCCACTAGCCAGCCAGTGTTGCTGAGTCAATGAGCTGAAGGTTCTATGACAGTCTTATGTCAAAAAATAGACAGTTATAGAGGAAGAAACCCAATGACCTTTGGCCACCCAGGCTCACACATGAGCCTACAACCCCACATACCCACACACACTCATACATGAGTACATACATACATTTACACCACACAAAAACAATAAAATAGAATAGACAGACATCAGCCAACAGTAGCAGCCCTGCTGGAGATAAATACGTCCTCTCATGAGTGACAGTGCTTTTGGGGACGCCTCTTTCCTCTATACCAATCCATGTGACAGTCCCAGCCCTCAGAGGTGAGCTCCACGGGGACCCAAGTCAGTATACCACAGCAATGTGAGGTAATGAAGGCTGCCAGGAGGACTGGATGCTGGGTGCAGGAGTAGCCCTCCTACGTCTGCAGTGGGCCTGCTCTGCCTGGACCAACAAAGGCTTTAACCACTGGGCCATCAGGTTCTAGCACCCACATGATGGCTCCCAAACATCTGTAACTTCAGTTCCAGGGGATCTGATGCCCTCTTCTGACCTCTGCTGACACTGAACAGTGTGTGTATGTGTGTGTGTATGTGTGTGTGTGTGTGTGTGTGTGTGTGTGTGTGTGTGTGTGAGAGAGAGAGAGAGAGAGAGAGAGAGAGATACAAAACAAATCCAAGAAAAATATGGCATCTGGGCTGACAAGATGGCTCAACAGTATAGGCGCTTACTACACAAGCCTACTGACCTGAGCTCAATACTCAGAACCACAAAAATGGGAGTGAGAACCAAATCCACAAAGTTTTTCTCTGACTTCCAAACATATGATGGTACATGCACCCCTCTACACACTAACATGATAGATAGATAATAGATGATTGATATATAGATAGATGATTGACATATAGGTGATAGATATATAGATAGATGATAGGTAGATAGGTGATTTATATATATATATGATAGATAGATAGATAGATAGATAGATAGATAGATAGATATTAGAAAACTCCTAGTAATGGACCAGGAGGCTGATGACAGCGCTTATAGCACCTCATAGATAGATGATTGATATATAGACAGATTTATATATGATATATACATATATATGTATGTTTATAAATTATATGTGTATGTGTATATATATATATATATATATATATATATATATATATATGTATGAGATAGATAGATATTAGAAAACTCCTGGTAATGGACCAGGAGCTGATGACAGTGCTTATAGCACCTCATAGATAGATGATTGATATATAGATGATTGATATATAGACAGATTTATATATGATATATACATATATATGTATGTTTATAAATTATATATGTGTGTGTATACATATATGTGTGTGTGTATGTGTGTGTGTGTGTATATATATATATATATATATATATATATATGTATGTATGAGATAGATAGATATTAGAAAACTTCTGGTAATGGACCAGGAGCTGATGACAGTGCTTGCAGTACCTCAAGCCTTTGCCTGCTCTTCTGTCCCCGTGTGAAGCTCTCACAGGCAGGAACTGTCTGATTCTCTTCTATGTTACATCAGAATCCTGTACAGGTCAGGAGTGCCACACACCTGTAGAGAATGTGTGGATTAGGAAGCCAGGCTGGGCCCAGTACTCATTCTTCCTCAGCCCTGGCTTCATATTTTGCCCTAGGACTCGTAATGCCATCTGAACTCCCCAGAGTAACTTATTTATTCTTCCTTACTGATGGGACTGATGGGCATGCGCACGTGCATGCGTGTGTGTGTGTGTGTGTGTGTGTGTGTGTGTGTGTGTGTGTGTGTGTGACAGGAACCCTTGAGCATCTCTCTTCCCCAGATCACCAGTGACTTAGCTCCATGTAGCTCAGCAGGGCCCACTGCACTGAATGAAGTCTGGATGAAACACTGGTGGCCCAGCCTGCCTCCAGGTGGCTCACAAGGTTTCACACACAGGCTGTCCTGGAGGACCCAGCGGATCTGCTGACAGATGGTGTGGAGCCGGAGTGGAGGAAGCTTCATTAGTCTGAGTGGCTTTGGTAGGAATGGGATTAGCATAAGCACCCTGGGGGCAAGTGGATCAGCCAAAGCTTCTTTAGTTACACTCAGATTTTGTTTTCTGCCACAGTCCACAGCCCTCCGATAACTGGTTAGTCCAGCTCTTGGCTTAGGTGCGGCTGCAGAGACAGCATAGGGCAGACTGGGAAGGGTTCCACCTTGACCTCCTGAATGGCCTCACTAACTCTCTGTCCATCTGTCCCATACCAGGCCAACGGCCAGCAAGCAAGCAGCATTATCTTCATTTGGGTCAAGAAAAACCGATGGCTTCAGAACAGAGTGACTTGCTCAAGGTGACACAGCAGAGGCTGCAGAGAAGGGTTCAAAGCTGGCTATGGGACTGACTGTAGAGCCCTTTGTGCCCTTCCTGGTGGTGGTGGGGCAGCCTCCATCTCCAGCAAAGCCAGCTAGGTGCTGGCTGCTTAACTGAGTCATTAGAAGCAAAGTGGAGCTGGCCCTTATCCTCTGGGCTCTCTCCGGCTCTCAGGAGGAGCAAGTGGCTTTTCTGAAGAGTTCCTTCTACAGAAGACACAGGTCTGAACAGTTTGTAACAATGTTATTGAAGAAAAAAAGGCTAAACTTATGTCCTGGTTAAGTGTCAGGATTGAACTAAGCACTTTTTTTTTAAAGATTGATTTATTTATTTCATGTATGTGAGTACACTGTAGCTGTCTTCAGACACACCAGAAGAGGATCCTCCATTGGATCCTGTTACAGATGGTTGTGAGCCACCATGTGGTTGCTGGGAATTGAACTCAGGACCCATGAAAGAGCAGTCAGTGCTCTTAACCGCTGAGCCATCTCTCCAGCTTAAACTAAGCACTTATTACACCTTATCTTGGTTTCTGAAATTTCACTAATTTATCAGAATAAAGAACTTCCTAGGGCATGTCCCTACATGTCTCAAAGACTACAAAAAGATAAAGATTTCCCTCCCTCCTCCTTTCTTCCCTCTCTCTTTCCCTCCTTCTCTTCTCTGCACGCTTGTGTCACCAACCCAGGCACAAGGCGCTCTTTGTGTATCCTGCAGTGCCAGAGTTGCAGTATCTCATTTAATCCTTTCAAAGTCCTTTGAGGTATGTTGTATTACAAATGCAGAAACTAGGCAGGAAGTTGTTTACCTGAGACTACATGGTGCTGAAAGTAGACCCTGTCTGCTGGGCCCTGAAGCCCATGTGTTTTCTGGCTCCTTTCTTCCTATGGCTGCTCACAGGAGGCTAGGGTGAACAAAGTGATACAGTCCAATGGGGAGACGGCAGCTCCGTGGTTCTTCCCCCTCCATCCCCCAAGATTCTTGGGATCATGGAGGGACATCATTCTGCCTAACTCAACAGGTTCGGGGCTCTTTGAGTGAAGTGAGCAAGGCCCATGGTTAGTAGCAAAGACTGGCTGTGTCACATTGTTTTTAATGTCCAGAGTAAATCACACGGCCCTTAGGAAAGCAGCTGGCCCCATTCTCCCCTTCCATCTGTTCACTTCTGTCTGTCCCTCCCACACATCAGCCTGCAAAAAAATAAAAAAGAAAGAAAGAAAGAAAGAAAGAAAGAAAGAAAGAAAGAAAGAAAGAAAGAAAGAAAGAAAAAAGAAAAGCCCAGGCAAACTTGAAAGCTTTTATGGCAGAGTTGCCATCCTTCTGCCAATTCCAAGTCCTGGGGTTACAGGCATACCACTCTGCCCAGCTCCTCCATCTTCCTTCTTACCATGTCTGCAGAGATTCTTTCTCAGCTCTCTCCTAAGAATACCTTCTGGAAGGAAAGTCATGACGTGGAGGACACGAAGCCAGAGCCTGGAGTGCAACAGGCATAACTTGTATTCAGTGATGCCTGCCCCCAGCCAGCATCTGCAGTGGGCCCAGCAAACTGATCTCATGCCATCTCTGTATTGAAAATCATTGCCGATTGGGGCCCTCCACTGAGCGTCTCAACCCCAGGGAACGCCTTTGTCAGCTTCCCTTGCTGCCCACATGAGTTCCCTAGACAGGCTGTCCCCAATCTCAGGAAGAGCCAGAATAATCTATCTCTCCGGCTGCTTCCCAACTGGGATTTACAGCTGAGCCTGTCACCACGGTCCTGAAGGCTCAATTACAGATCTGTACTCTGGGGCAGGGACCTGCCAGGATTTGCCAAATAGGCCCAAGAGAGAGCCACAGGTCCTGTCAAACCTGGGACCCCCAGAGAGCACAAGGCTACAGGGCTATGACTCTGTGTTTGGCGGACTCCCTTGTCACACTTGAGAAAACTGAGGTCAAACGGGAGGAGTAGGGGCACGTTTAGAGCTTCTGCCCCCAAAGCAGGCCCAGCCTGGTGTCTAGTGTGGGGCTTTGTGCTGTCAAGGGTGTTTGCTGTACAGCCCATGAGTTACGACTTCAATATGACCAACACAGGCTTCTTTATGCGATGAGAATGTCTGCTTTGGACCGTGCTTTGAGACTGAGGTTGAAAGTAAAATACCTTGCTTCTTGCTGACAAAGACTGCGTTCTGTCCCCCAAACGCCATCCTGAACACGAAGTTGCAGCTTCAGCTATCTGTGATTACAAATTGGAATCCTGCTGTTGCCCCTAAGTGGAACTTTCTCTCCTCAGAGGTCTCCAGACGAGTCTCAAAATGGCCCTGCAATTGTGGATGTTAAGTCATCCTCACTGGATCCTCAATCAACAAGGCTGGTGGGTGTCACCATGCTGCTGCCTCCATTAGCTGCCGCAGGAAAACCATGGGGATGTCCTGGGACCCCAAACCACCTTCTCTTCTCCAGGAGCCACAGGGAACGAGGTTAGATGCCTTGACTCTTAACTTCTAGGGAGGCACAGAGAGTGGAGCCTCCCTGCTTTGGACCAAATGCTTGTCAGTGACCGCTCAGTCAAGTCACCTCCCCTCTCTGAATCTGGACATCCTATGTGACAGTGACATTGAGGTGATGATGCCCCCTGGGAAGGGCATCCAACAAGGTCACATGGACACAGCACCTGGCAGATAGTAGGTGCTTGGTGCACACTGCCACCACTGTCCCCAGTTAATACAACATGGTGTGAGGCTTTGAAACAAGTAGCTTATGTGAGAGGTGACTAGACTCTTTATGGCTGTGAAAGACGGGCAAATGGGGATACCCTCCAGAAAGTTTCTGCATCACCAACCATGCTCAGCCTCATAGAGGAATTCTGGGTCATAGCACAGAACATGCCTCAAAGCTGTCCCTGCCAGATGGCGAGGAAGCCAGGCCATGCATCCACCAGTCATTGCCTAGGATCTACTGCAGGAGAACGGATGCCAGCTCTCTGGTATCTTTCCTGTGTGCACAGGGTTCTGAGAGCCATAGAAAGTCTCCAGGGAGAGTGGCAGGGTTGGCACATGGAAGATGTCAGATCACGCCCTGAAGGATAGAGCAGGGACTGCCAGCCTTTAACCCCAACACGGAAGGAACTTCCTGACACCTGAAAGACAAAATATGAGAAGGATCTCTATGGGCTGAAGGGGTAGAGAGAAGGGCAGAGATTGTTCGGGATCTGCCTAATGTTGCCTTCACATTAACCATGTGACCTTGGTCAGTGCCACGTCTGGTGGGGTTTCCTTTCCAGGCAAGCAGGGAGTCCAGCTGGCTATCAGAAGTTCCTTATGCCCTGGCTTTTTCATCTGAGAAGTCTATCTCCAGGGCAGAGCCTGTAAGCTTCTCCCTTGAAAGCCAAGGATATTCAGGCTCCAGAGGGAAGCAATGGGACCAGTGGGTCTCACCTGTGTCAAAGGCATCACTTGATACCATGCAGAAAAGAAGAACTTTGGTTTTCACCAGAGATCCAATAAATCAGAAGCTCTGAGGGGTGAGACCAGCGCTCCATGCTCGGCAAAGCCCGTGGGGAGTTCTGTCTCAGGCCGGCTCAGGTGTGAGTCCAAAAGCAGGTGGGATTGAATCTTCTCTCCTGTCTCCCCAACTCTCCTTCAAGCCGTCTGGCTGCCAGGCCAGCCCTAGATTTCACATCTCTCCAGAGTCTCGCAGCTTCCCTCACATGTCTACTCCTCCCATCTGGTGCATCTGGGGCTTATGAAAAAAAATCTCGGCTTAGGAGAAAGAAAGAAAATTATTTTGGAGTCCTATAACGGCTCTGACAGAGCAGCTGGAAGCTTCTAGTCATCCTTTCTCCACCTACCTACTTCCCAGAGGCACCTAACACGGGTGTGTGGGGGTGTGGGAGGCTTCTCGTCAGTTCTTCTTGGGGTGGGGGAGCTTTCCCTCTATAGACCCACAGGCTCTGGGCACAGCAGCAAATAGGAGGGTAGACCTGTGGAGGGCGGTAGGGAGGATTCACCTTCCAAGAAGCTGGCTGCTCAATAAATGCCTGAGGAGGGAGAACTCAGGCGAGGCCACTGAGGCAGACCTGGGCTCAAAGGCTTTCCAGAACACTCTCCCACAGTGTTCTGTAATGGCTCTTGGGATCACTCCACTGCTGTGTCATCTCTGGACACTGACTGACATTTCGAGTCATGCTTCCCTGTCTGGCCTAGATTTACACTGGGGTGCAGAAGAGGGAGTCAGACTTATTGCTATCCCTGAGCCACCCTCTGAGAGTCACCTGGGCCAGCAGGTTGGTACCCGCTCTAGCTCTCAGTCTCCAGCTTCTGCATTGGCTCCCAGGAGACTGGATCAGCTCCTCCCGGTCCAGGTTCCTCAGCGTGGCTCAAGGCTTCTTTCTTGTTCCAGCTTTCAGCCTCTCCATCACCCGCCATGCCCCTTGACAGAGGGCCATACCACCAACAGATAAAGTGCTACTACAGAGACTGAGAAGGCATGCTCATAAAGGTGAGCCCGCATAGCCCAAATGTTCATCATGAATGGATGAGCAATTTGCTGTCTGCATACCATAGGATGTGGATAGTCAAACAATGGTCTGACTTTTGGCTCTTTAGTGTTGTGACAATCTAGAAGTGACACTGGGAACTAGAGAGATGGCTCAGGAGTTTAAGAGTGAGCACTGGCACTGGGCAATGGTGGCACATGCCTTTAATCCCAGAACTTGGGAGGCAGAGGCAGGTGGATTTCTGAGTTCGAGTCTCAAAAAAAAAAAAAAAAAAAAAAAAAAAGAAGTGAGCACTGGCTGCTCTTACACCAGACCTGAGTTTGGTTCCCAGCCACCCATGTGGGATGGCTTACAACTGCTGGTAAACACCAGCTTCAGGGGATCTGACACCCTCTTCTGTCCTCTGAGGGCAATTACACTCATATGCACACACACACACACACACACACACACACACACACACACACGCACACATAATCAAAAATAAACCCTTTTTTTTTTTTTAAAGAAAGTGATATTCAGTAGACACTTTCCTTTGACATTTGAATCTGGTCTGTGCCAGGCTGGCAATATGCAGTTCAATGCTTTCTCACAGTGCCAGGCAGCACTGGCAAGCCACAGCTCCTAGGCAGCCACATGGTGAACCTCAGCTCTGTCTGCTTAGTTAGGTGTCTTTAGTGTGCTGCATATTCAACTCTCATAGGTTTATCTGTTATAATCCACCACAAGTTAATGAACATCAGTATTACTCATTCATAAAAAGAAATAACTTTAACAGCCAGTGCTATACAGAGAAACCCTATCTCAAAAAAAAAATTTAATTTTTTCATATGCATGTATGTATATACGCATGTACATATATATGCATGTACGCATGCATGTGTGTGTGCACATGACCTGAGGTTGACATAGGTAGTTTTCCTCAGCCACTCTCCACCTTATTCATTGAGGCCAGAGCCTGCCTATCCACTAGTCTGGGTAGCCATCTTGCTCAGGAGAGCCCACCCCACTGCTGAACACCGGAATGGAGCTAGCTGCTGTGCCCACCTGGCCTTTCTAGGTTCTAGGGATCCAAACTCCAGCCCCCACACTTACACAGCAAGCCCCCTACTCACTGAGCCATCTCTCCAGCCCCAGGAATGATTTGTAAGGACATGGTGTCTCTATGTCACCCAGACTGGCCTTGAACTGGAATCTCTGTTGAACTTCCTGAGCAGGCATTACAGATGTGCATCCTACCACACCAAGGTGAAGTGGTTGCTTTGTTTTATTTACTTCAGTGTGGGTGACTGAACTCAGGGTCTGGAGCATGCTGGACCAATGCTACCCCTGAGCTACACAGATCAGAAACCAAGTAATGATAATACTGCCGTGTTGATGAACCTCAAAAGCATTTCATCAAAATAAGCAGACACAAAGGGCCACATGATTCTAAGGTGCATGATTCTAATAATATGAAATGTCCAGAATTGATAAACCCATAGAGATAGAATGCAAACTGGTAGTTTCCGGAGAAGGGGTGGGGGAGATTACTTAATGAGTAAAGGGTTTGCTTTGGTATGATAAAGGTGTTGGGTAACTAGATAGAGATATTGCTTGCTACAGTGTGCTAGGTGCACTGTGTGCTACTGAATTGAGCTATTGAAAAGAGTTACAGGTGCCAGGAGGTAGTGGCGCACACCTTTAATCTTGGGATGCAGAGGCAGGCAGATTTCTGAGTTTGAGGCCAGCCTGGTCTACAGAGTGAGTTCCAGGACAGCCAGGGCTACTCCAAGAAACCCAGTCTCAAAAAACCAAAAAAAAAAAAAAAAAGAAAGAAAGAAAGAAAAGAAAAGAAAAGAAAAGAAAATAGTTACAGGGACACACCCCAGCAATGCCAGCACTCGGGAAGCTTAGGCAGGAGGATAGAGAGTTTGAGGCCTTCCTGGCCTACAGAGCAAGACTTCATCTCAATATGAAATAAATAAATAGAATAAAATGTAAGTAAGAAGTGAAAGTATATAACGTGAGTTTCCGCTCAGCCAGCTGCTTTGTCGGCTCCTGCCCAGTTTCCTGAGGTGGCTCCATCAGTCCAGCTCCCCGGGTTAGCACTAGGAGCCTTTTGGGGCCCAGCCCCCCATCATTTCTCAGTCCTGCTCTCTTCTCATGCTCTCAAGGACTGCCAGCTCAGCTACTCAGCAATCATCTTTAATGCTTCTGGGCCTTTGCACATGCTGCTCCTTCTGCCTAGGGCATTTCCCACTTATCCAGCCTCATAGTTCAGCTTTTGAAACTACGCTTAGGGATTTTCCTCCCTGGGAAGTCTTTGGTCGCGTCTCCATCACTGGACTCCCTGCCCTTAACATCCCCAGGCTGGATGAACTCAGAACAATGACTGGAGGTAGTGAGGCTGAGGAAGACTGATGCTGGGGTGAGGGTTTGGGGGGAAAGAGCCAGATCAAAGACAATGAGCTATACATGGACGGGCAGGGTTGGCCTCTGGGTCCCCTAGGCCATACTCCTGTCCCTTCTCCTGAGGGTAGCAGGCTGCTTTCCAGTGGTGCCATTTACCTCTCCTTGTGGCCCACAAGGTGGTGCTGTGTCCACCCCTAGCCCAGGCCTCTGCCTGGTGGGACTGGAGAGTGCTGTTCAGTCAGTCCTTAGAACTTGGCCCTCTGGCTCGGGGACACAGGAACACAGTGGAGGACATGCTTGCCTCTTCTCTCTCAGACCCCCCAGGTACCCCAACAGCATGCTGGTCAGGGCCAGAGGGAGATTGAACTCAGGCACTTCTAGAAAGAGCATGTATGAGCCCATATATGCAGATAGATACACACATATATATGCAGACACATACATACATGCACAGAAAACCCTGCACATGACTGCACCCGCACATACCTGGCTGCAGCCTCCCTTCCTGTCTGCTTCTGTTGGACTCTCATGGAAGGCCTCAAGTGAGGTATGTGGGAAATGGAATTTCCCAGACAGAAACAGGCCAGGCAGGCCTACAGGCGGCTACATTGAGGATAACATCGGACATCCAAATGCATGCAAATACACCCAAACAAGCACTTGGTCCTAACATCTATGCCCTGCCCGACACTGTTTGGCCATGCTTATAACCAGCAGTAGAGAGGCACACAGTCACATGTCTGTTTACGACCACAAAGCTGGCCTGGGCCCCTGCCATCCAGTAGACCTCCTATTCGTGTCCCTACCATTCCACAGCTGAGGAGGAGGGTCAGTTCCAGATAGGGGCCCTTAAACTGTCACACAGGTACCTGGCAGCTCCAAGCTCAGTTGTGGCTGGGGGCGTGCTCTTGCACCCGCTGACACCCCTATCTGGTTCCAGCTCCTTTGCCTCTGGCTGTGTGACCAAGAGCAAGTCACTGTGTCTACTCCCTACGGCTAGATTCACCTTCATCTACCACTAGGGGCATGAGGAAAGGGACTTAGTCAGCGAGGGGCATGCTGGGAAGACACTTTTAACTCTGAACTCTGACCCTCTTAACTCTTATGTCCTGATGTCTGTCCCACCACCGCCATGAATCTGTGTGTGTGTGTATGTGTGTATATGTGTGTATATGTACGTGTGTGTGTGTGTGTGTGTGTGTGTGTGTGAGAGAGAGAGAGAGAGAAAGAGAGAGAGAAAGAGAAAGAGGGAAAGGGAGAGAGAGAAATTGGGTGTGTCCATGTGTGGGTATCTATGTATGTGAGATTGTGTGCGTGTATGTGTGTGTGTGTTTGGTTTGTGTGTCTGAGAGAGATTTCTGTGTGTGTGAGATTGTGTATGTGTATATACATGTGTATGTGAGATTGTGTATGTGTGTGTGTATATGTGTTTGGTTTGTGTGTGTGTATATATTTGATTTGTGTGTGTGTGTGTGTGTGTGTGTGTGTGTGTGTGTCTTCTTCAGTCACTCTCCACTGGGCAGAAAGAAAGCAGGGGGATAGCTGTGCATATTAAAGGGATCAGGGTCTCCTGATGAGGCCGGAGCTCGCTGATTCGCTAGAGCAGTTCATCAGCAAAGCCCAGGGATCATCCTGTCTCTGCCTTCTCGGCACTGGGATTACAGGCATACACCGCCACAGCCAGCTTTTTAAGGAGGGTTCTAAAGGATCAAACTCTGCTTAGGTGGCGAGTCCTTTGCCAGCTGAGCCATCTCGCCAGCTCCATTCATCAATCTGCCACCTCCCAGTACTGTGCTGGGTTCAACAACAAGAAAGTGAACTATACATGGCCCTTCACTTTCCGTAGATTCCAGTGATGGAGGAAGACAGATCTGAACACTGACAGTGAAGCAGAGGCTGCTGGGAGATGGAACAAAGGTGAAGAAGCCCTGGCTAGCGAAGGTTCATGCAACAGTTGCAGTGAAGCCCTCCTCGTTCCCTACCATCTACCACCTTGCTGCCTCTGGGCCTCTGCTTACACCACGCCTCCACCCAGAGAGCACCCTTGCCTGCCTGAGGCTGCTGTCTTTCTCTGAGAGGCCACCAATTAGTGCTTTCAGATCAGATCTTGTGACTCTTTAGCCAGGACACTGGTCAGCTGGAGCCATCTAATCAACGGCCAGTGGCATCTCTCCCGAGGCCTCATGTCTCTGACCCTAAATCTATCACTAACTGCTGTGTGACCTCAAGTGCATACTACAACCTCTCAAGCTCAGGAGCCTCCCCACCCCCTCTCAAGGCAGGTGTCAGAACCAAAGGGGAGGACATCTGGGGAAGTGGTTTACCAGCTGCAAACCTCCAGGCCTTACATGCTTACCAGTGAGAGAGGATTTTATTCTAACAGCCTCCTTCAGTGTCCTGGAGGCCAGCCAAAAGGTTTGCACACGGGGCCCCACAGGTTTGGGTGGCCTTACCTGGCACTCAGGGGTGGGCCAGTTTCTGTTTGGGTTTGTTTCTGTTTGACTTCACAGGCAGGGAAACTCCCAGGACCAGGTGAGGTGGGTGGGGCCTAGTCCTTGGAGTTGCCAGGGGAATCCCAAGGGCTGGCTCCCTCCCATCACCCCCTACAGTGCTCAGGTGCGCTAGTTTCCCCAGCAAGGAGAAGATTGCCTCAGAGACAGGGTGACCCTGGCAGTCGGAGGACCTGTGTATGAGTCCAGTGCCTCCAGGCAACTTGCCCTCTGGTGAGGGAGCTTCCACTGTATGCCTGGGTGCCAGATTTATGACTTGGGGTTTCCTGTGTCTCAGGGGATAGCACATGGAGATTGGGAGCTGGCATGACCAGCAAACTTGGAATTCCAGAACTTTCCGGTCTCCCATCCCTGACACGTATGCCTAAGATACCCTTCCTTTCCATGCTCTCCCTTTCTCCTGCCCAGCGTTATCTCTCAGGAGCCTACACAGGCCTCCCCTCTTCTTGGGGGTCCTCCCTCCCCTCCATTATTAGGGCCCCTCTTCTGGTCACAGTACTTATTTTCTTTGTGTTGTTATGGGTAGGTCTCTCCAAAGCACTTATAGCTATCACTGCCTACTGAATACCCACTGGGCTCAGGGTCTGGCATACCCCAGGCATGAGTAAAAGCTACTGCAGTTGCCTTCCATGGGTGGGAGATGGCGGGGGTGGGGGGAGATTCCATGGCTTTCATGGGAAGAGCCCCCAATAGGGTCGGGACGGGCTCCTACTCCATCCTCCTCCCACCTTAAGATCAATCGGGTGGTCTCTAGTAGCCTATAAGCTTCAACTTCCTTGCCTGCAAAGCATGGTGGCTGTAAGGATTGAGGGGAGGGGTAAACAGCTTGTGTGTCCCAGTGTGGAGCTCCTGGGACATTTGCGGATGCACTCTGGGAATGTGGCCAGGGACACAGTGAGCCACTGAGTCATGATCTAGGTCCATGTGTGACTGAGAAGATAGAATGGCTACCCCGAGGTCCGCAGATGACGCTGGGGACACTCTGAAGAAGCCTGCTGGGTGTTTTCCAGGAGGAAGCCCACAAGCATCACTGATGGGGAAGGACACAGGGGCCCCTGGCAGAGCCCTGGTATTCTGGTTCCTGCATAGGAACCAGTCCAGGGCACCCTGAGTACCTGGAAACCTGGAACATTTATTTGTTAAGGCCCCCCTGGAGGCTTGGGAGCCAGATTCCTTGGCCTCTGAATGGGTCCATGTGACACAGGGCACCATTTGGGACCCTACTCTCAGCACGGAGTTCTATGCCAAGACAAAAGTTTTAAGTCTGAGCAAGGGCTAAGGAGCTCAGACAAGAAATGTGCACAGGGTCTATCTGCTCCTCTTAGTAGTGATGTGGTATGGGTGAGCTCTACCTCTCTGTCCTATGCCTCTCTGCAGCAAGGCCTAAGAAGTTAATATGTACAAAGTGTCTTGGGAGACAGAAGCAGGAGGAGGTCTGTGAGTTTAAGGCCAGCTTGATATATATAGCAATGTCCTGGCCAGTTAAGGTTACATAGGAAAATCCTATAAATCAATTAATTGATCAACCGATCAGTAAAATAAACAAACAAGGGAGATGTCCAGAATGATTCTAGGTCCCGGTATTAGCCTTCCCCTATCCCTATCCCTGTGACCCGAAGCAAGTCACTCAGCTTAGCATCTTGATTTCTCACTGGTGAAACGAGACTCACCAGTATTCGCTTCACCTCGCAGTGTTACCTAGAAGACTAAATGAATGGAACTACCACGTGGAGAACACTTCAAGTCCTAGAGTGCCAAGTATGAAGCGTGGAGTTATGGCTGGGACCCACCTGTTCCTTCTGCTTCTTTACCTGCTCTTCTAGTATACCCGAGATCTCTGCTGATTGACTTGCAATCTGGGTGTCTTTGCTTTTTTTATTCTTGTGTGTGTGTGTGTACAAGTGTGTGCATGCACATGCCACAGTACTGATATGGAGGTTAGAAGACCACTCTTGGGAGCTGGCTCCTTTCCTCCACTGTGGGTTTTGGAATGAAACTCTGGCCTTTCCTGAATTCATTTTTGTTTGTTTTTGTTTTTTGTTTTTTTGGTTGTTCCTCTCTCTCTTTCTCTCTCTCTCTTTCCCTCTCTCTCTCTCTCTCTCTCTCTCTCTCTCTTTCTCTCTCTCCCTCCTTCTTCCTCTCTTTCTCCCTCTCCCTCTCTCTCTCTCTCTCTTTCTCTCTCTCTCTCTCTCTCTCTCTCTCTCTCTCTCTGTCTCCCTCTGGCCTTTTGGGTTTTTTGGTTTTTCAAGATAGGGTTTTTTCTCTGTGTAACCCTGGCTGTCTTGGAACTCACTCTAGAACTCAGGCTGTCCTCGAACTCACAGGGATCCTCTGCCTCCCGGATGCTGGGATTAAAGGCCTGTGCTACCACTGCCCAGCCTGAATTTGCTTTTAAAGAAAGAACAGGAATAGTTCCTGGTTAGAAAATTAAAATGAGTAAGAAAATATATATAAAAAAAAATCTAGAAACATGTCTGGCATGCAATACATTTTAACAAATGTTCCTGCAATTGTTTCCAACTCGCAGACACAGAAGTGGAGGCTCAGAGAGCCTCCTCAGACAGCAAGCCACAGAACAAGCTAGGACCAGCTACAGGGCCACCTCTCAATATTAGCCTCTTCTCGCCTAAATCCCTGTGAGCAGATCCTTGTGATCAGCCAACCTGGCCAGGCCCCTGCGGATGCTGGGAAAGGCCTCTTGGAGATGGATGGATAAACCAAGGTAGCATGTGACCAAGGCAGCTGGAACCCATGGCTCAGATCCCTAGGCCAACTGATTTACTTGCAAGCGGCATGTGTGGAGCCAACCAGTAGAGAACGTGGTGGGTTTTATCATTCAATCATTCATTTGCTTCTCTTGGTCCAGTAGTCTTTCAGAGGCCTACGACACAGGGAGAATGTCTCTTCTGAGGTGCCATCTTGGTGCCTGAAGCAATCTTCCAACTTACCTTGCCTTTTGACTTCACCCAGTATCCGGCTGAGCCTCCTCACCCAGCCCTCTTGCTGACTCCCTTCATGAGTTGCTCCTCAAGACCCCTTGTACTGGTGTGTGCTATTCCTGTCCTGTCCCCAGTGAGTCTCTCCCAGAAGCTCAGGTCCTTCTCTAAGCTCCCCCAACACTTAGGCAAGGTGAGCCGTTCACTTGGACTCTGTTCCTTGTCCCTAGATTATGAGAGGACAATCCTTCTTATTTCTGTGTGGTCTCCTGTGTCCCTCGGTATCCACTCAGGACTCTTCTGGGTCCTGGGAGGCTTGCTAACCGTTGCACTGGAGATGGACATCCAGAAAAGGGGCCTTGGTTTCCCTCCCTAGGGAACCCTGGCTGACTATGTTCTGTGTGCATATCCCTTGGCTTGTAAATACATTTTAGGTTGATCCTATGGAGAAAGCCAAGCAGGCACAGGGTGCAGGGTGACATGTGGGGACATCATCTTACATCAGGGATAAAGTACAGTGGAACAGAGGCGGACAGGAGGGACAAGGACCCAAAGGACAAGACTAGGGATGCTTCTGTGGGATCATCCTCCTGCAGCACTGAGGGTGATGGTCTTGGTCTATGGAGAACAGCAGAGATACGGAGACGTTAGGGCAGACTGACGGGTGAGGTGAACATAGGAGACAGCTGGGGACTTGCTCCCCCGTGAGGCTCTCTCCAACCCTGAGATGTGAGGGCTCCTCGAGAAGCTCTTGCTCAGAGTCAGGACCCATCAGCCACCTATCCCTCCTAATAACTGTACATGGAGGATATTACTATCTTCACTCCACATAAGAGAAAACATGGTGTTTAGAGAGTTTAAACATCCACCCCAAGGTTGGTCACACTGAGTCAAGGTAAAACTTGAAAGGTAGCTGATGTATGACCTGCAGTCTAAAGGGTGTTTTCCCAAGACCAACATGTTTACTTGCCAAGGTCCCTTCTCCTCTGTGACATCAGCCCCTTAGGGACAAGCTGGCAGCAGGACCCAAA
The DNA here is from genome assembly GCF_008632895.1 of Mastomys coucha. NCBI lineage: Eukaryota > Metazoa > Chordata > Mammalia > Rodentia > Muridae > Mastomys > Mastomys coucha. Next base: position 66,424,445 of record NW_022196900.1, on the reverse strand, counting down.
GCTCCTGCCTAGGCTAGCCCACAGTGGGCATGTGGGATGGGAGGCCCCACTGTGTGGGAACCCTGAGCTGGGTGGTGCCCCTCCTGTCTGCTCTCCCAAGCCTGAGTGTGGTGGCTAGTAGCTCACTTCAGCCAGTCAGTTCTAATAGACACCATCCTGTCATAAAGACAGCCATTTCCCCCAGCTCACCTAGGTAATCAACACACTGGCTGCTGGTGAGCAAGGAACAGCTGACTGCAGGCACATCTGTGAAGACAGAAGCATCCTGTCCTGCTCTGCTGTGCAGCAGGCCTCTCCTGTCAGACACTGCCCTCACAGCTAAGGGGTGCCCTAGGGAAGGGGGGGACAGCTTAAGAAAGGACTCCCTTCTCTAGCCAATGCCAGTGTGTCACAGCGGTGTCCTTTTGCTACATCAGTTCCTTCAGCTCTAAAGTGAGAGAACTGCACATATCAACAAGTGGTACACAGCCCACCATCATAGAGGACAGACCCCAGGCCTCCCTTGGAGCGCATCCAGGATGTGGTCAGTCTTCTGGGGCAGGGAAACTGCTAGTTATATCTTTATTGTTGGTGGTGGTTTTTTTGGTTTTGTTGTGTTTGTTTGTTTGTTTTTAAATGTTGTTTTGTCCACTTGACACAAACTAAGATCATTTGGGAAGAGGGAAGGAACCTCAATTAAGAAAATGCCTTTAGCCGGGCAGTGGTGGCGCACGCCTTTAATTCCAGCACTTGGGAGGCAGAGGTAGGTGGATTTCTGACCAGACCAGCCTGGTCTGCAGAGTGAGTTCCAGGACAGCCAGGGCTATACTGAGAAACCCTGTCTCAAAACAACAACAACAACAACAAAATAAATAAATAAATAAATAAATAAATAAATAAATAAAAAATAAAAAAGAAAGAAAATGCCTTTAGTTGGCCTCTAAGTCTATAGGGCATTATCTTGATTAACGATTGATGTGTGAGGGCCCCGCCCACTGTGGGCAGTGCCATCCCTGAGCAGGTAGTCCTAGGTTGCAGAGGAAAGCTGGCTGAGCAAGCCATGGAGAGCAAGCCAGGAAGCAGCACCCCTCCATGGCCCCTGCTCCAGGTTCCTGTCCTGACTTCCCTTCTTGGTGGCCTATAAACTATAAGCTAAAATAAATCCTTTCCTCCCAGAGTTGCTTTCGGTCATGGTGTTTTAGCATAGTGATAGAAAACCAGGACAGAAACCAATACCATGTGTTTGTTACCATATCAGGGCAAAGGTGCTCAACTCAGAGACTGAGAGTGAGGTTGGGGGGGAGAAAAAGGCTGGGTTCAGAGGCCCAGGGCTGACTAAGAACTCCCCTGCAGGAACACCTATGCCAGCTGACTTCCCTAATTCACTATATCACACACCCCCACAACATGGGAACCGTCAGGCAGTTAGCACAGACTTTCCTTCTGTTAACGGGGTGAAGGACTTGGACTCGAACCTGGTTTGTCTCTGTGTCCAGGCTATACTTTCTCTTCTGCCTAGTTCACTTCTTCCTCTCCACCTTTTTTTCAAGGTCCCAGCTGGTCTGCCCCTTCTTCTCCAGTTCTTCTTGGCCAACCCAGACACATCTCACAGTCAGGAGTTCCATCTGCCTGTGTGCTGCTGTGTGCTGCCTCGCATAGACGGCAGAATCTGGGACCTGGTGCATGCTCCATGGGTTGCCGAATGAGCTGTGCTGTAATGGGGCTTCTGTCTTTTTAACCTGATCCCAGTGGTCAGTAGGTTGACTTTGGAGATCATGGTTATTGTGGAAAGACACACTGAGTGATCGTTAGGCAATATAAAGGTGAGCAGGGATGAGCAGCAGATTATAAATGTATCATTTGTTTATTTTCCATTAACAAGATTGTTCCACTTCTTGCTATCAAGTAGAGCTCTGGAGAAGGCTGTATTAATTTGAATAATAATCCTAAAGATCTTCTCTGGGAAGAGCAGGAAGTTCCCTTAATCTGGTGTAAGCTTAGAAACATCAATGTGGGGGACTGGAGCAACTCTGAGGGACTGGAGCAGCTCTGGGGACTGGAGCAGCTCTGAGGGCTTGGAGCAGCTCTGAGGGACTGGAGCAGCTCTGAGAGACTGGAGCAGCTCTAAGGAGTAGAAAAACGTTCAGAGGGCTCCAAAGAGAAGTCATCTCCTGAGTGAGGAAGAGCCGGTGGCATGGACATCGGAGCAAGCATGGAGACACATGAGACTTCACTCAATGTTTTGGCCAAAGATCTAAGGCATTCAAACACAAGTAAGTGCCAACATAAAAGGAACACCTCAGCGCTAGCCTCTCCTCTGAGCATGCCCAGTCTACCTGTGGCATCTACAGGAACCAGACACAGCAGGCCATTATACCTCTATGAGCAAGCACCCACTAGGATGCACAGCACAGGAGCCGTCTTCAATGTTGCGGGGGGGAGGGGGGGACAGGGGGCGCTGAAATAACAGCACTAGCCAGAGCTTGGGCTCTCCTACCCGGTTCCTGGAGGCAGGGGTGGAGTTCTTTAGAAAGGGTATTCACCTGGGTCTCTTAAGGAGGGAGGAGCCACTGGGCAGTGGTGGCACACGTCTTTAATCCCAGCACTTGGGAGGCAGAGGCAGACAGATTTCTGAGTTCCAGGCCAGCCTGGTTTACAGAGTGAGTTCCAGGATGGCCAGGGCTACACAGAGAAACCCTGTCTCGAAAAACGAAAAAAAAAAAAGGAGGGAGGAGCCGCTGTACAGATACTACACTTCCTACTCATGAAGGTCTGAGAAGCTGAGAGATGCCCTTATTTGTGCCTGAGTTGGTGAAGGACAGAGCAAGTCTGTTGTGTTCACATTGCCACCTGTGACCCCAACTATCCAAGCTCACAAGAAACATATATGGGAGCTTTCCTGTAGTAGATTCTTAAGTTAACTTAAGAGCCATGGCTATAGTCTTCAGAGCCGTTACCTGCCCACACACACTTCTCTGAACCCTCTGAGGAGCAGGGCAGAACAGTGATCCCTAGGAAATGGGCTCAGAGAGGAACACGATCCAAGTCCACAAGCCCCATCCTGCCCTGCTCTGGGCCCCCAAGCTGCTCTTCACCTGCTCACAGCAGCATCAGGACCACAATGGCAATGATCATAAGGACTCCGGCTAGAATGCAGAGGCCCAGGAAGACGATGTCACTGGTGTCCTGGGTCAACATGGTCCCTGGGCTCTCCAGCACCTCTGCCTCCTCTCCGGGTGGTGCCTCCTGTAGGTGCTCAGCGGTGGCAGCGTAAGGCCCAAGCAGATCAGAACCTGACAGCAGGTGGGCCGACGCCTCCTTGCGCCTCGGCTCACAGCGCACCTCATACTCGTGGATGTCATCGTGCCCAGCAGCAGAGAAGTCGATGTACAACACGCTGACGATCACGGGGGTGTTATTTCTTCTCTGTGGGGGTCACAGAGTCATGCTCAGGCCCAAGGAAGCTCAAGCCCTCCCAGTGCCTCTAAACAGACATTGGCCTGATTCCATAGCTTAGCCAGACTCCTTTACACTCAGTCTCAGAGGCCTCATCTATCGAGGGGGCAGCAGGGCCAGCAAGTTGGCTCCGTGGGTAAAGGAACTTGCCACTAAGGCTGACAACCTGAATTTGGTCACTGAAACTCAAACAATGGAAGGAAAACAACTCCCACCAGTTGTCCTCTGATCAACACACACACACATACACACACCTATAAATTAAAATAATTATAAGAAGGGGGAATGTGAGAGTAGACAGTCCTGAAGGGTATCAGATTTGGTGGGCTAGTGTTTGCTCTGGCTTCAAGGAGTTAGGGTGGATGAAGACAGCATAAGAACACCTAGGCTGGAAGACATAGCTTAGGGTCAGAGCACTTGACTAGTGTGTGTGAGGCTCTGGGTTCAAGCCTCAGTACCAGCAAAAACACAAGCCCAGCAACCATGGAGTTGGATTACATTGGCAATACTTAAGCGACACGTGGTGGTGCATGCCTTTAATACCAGCACTTGCAGGCCGAAGAGAGCGCAGAGTTAAGATCATTTTTAATTACAGTAAGTCTGAGGCCAGTCTAGACTGCCTGATACCCTGTCTCAAAAACAAACAAAGACTAACTGGGGCCACTGAGTCTCCAGTTAAGTGTATCAGTTCCTTTACTTCTCACAATAGCCTTCTTGGTGTCATTAACATTCCCATTCTACAGACAAGGAAACTGGGGCACCTAGAGGTTAAATTCTTCTTCTGAGGCCATGCAGCGTACAATCCACAGAGGCCATATTCTTACCCTGACCTGCCCAACTCTTACCTATGCTATCACCCAGGACATGTCACTCAAACCAAAGAGTAGCTGGTCAGTTCCCTCCCTTGGTGGTTTGCAGCTGTGACCACTGAGCCCAGAGGCCATCATCTGCCTTTTGTCTTTTATAAGACTTGCATTGGTCATGGTGTCTGTCCACAGCAGGAAAACCCTAACTAAGACACAGGACATGGGGCATTAGGCCAAGCCAGACTGCAAACACCCAAGTTTCAGAGCTGGGGGCTCTAACAGGAGCACACCACTGCTCCTTCTCTTCCCACCCGTTCCTTACATTCTCCTAAGGACATAATTCAGGGTGTTGGGGTATTACCAGGGACTCTCTCAAGTCCCTCCTGCCCACCCACCCCAGCCTGGGTCCACAGCCTCCAGAAACCAATGATAGTAGAAAAATCTCTATAAGTTCCACAGCCTTGGAGGGAGGTGGATCCTTACTTGAAAGGCTCATTTGTTTGTAGAGCCCAGAGATGTATTGGGGTTACCAGGTTGGGGAGGATGGGTGAGCAGTGAGCAGGGGGGTAGCTGTGCATATTGAAGGGATCGGGGCTCTGTTCTCCTGGGAGGTCCTCAAGGAGAGGAGCAGGGAAGAAGTTTAGGGTTGTTCATCACAAGTGTGCCGATAAGCCTGCATCCATGCCTGTATGCACCATTAGAGCCACGAGGGAAACTGAGGATAGTAGGTGCCCTTCAGTAAGGCTCAGAGCCCATCTCTTCTACCTCCCCTCCCCTGCCCTTACCTGAGACTCGGCACCGCAGGTGTCAAAGCGGGCCTGGATCCGGAAGTTACTGCCAACTTCCTGGGCTGCACAGCTCCGGCTACCTAGGTAGACCTTGGTCCGCTCCAGTGGGGCCAGTGCCTGGGCAGAGATCAGGATCTGCAAGTCCGTGCGAGAACAGCTCACATTCATGGGCACCACTGGAACAGGAGCGAGGAGTCTGAGACCTTAAGGCTGCAGTCAGACCCATCACCCCTAAGCCTTCTGGAAGGACAGTATCCATATCCCCTAGTATCCAGACTCGGGGAGGTGCTTCTGACAGACTATAGGACTCAGCTGGGATACATTGTATACATTGCTCCCCTGACCCCCTGGGTCTGTGAGCTCTTAGGGCACAGAGTGTGTTAGTGTTTCTGTCTCCTCAGAGGCCAACAAAGAGCTCAGCAGGCAGAGGAAATACTGAATGAATGAATGAATGAATGAATGAATGAGCATAGGAGTGAGTGGAAACTAATTCTCCACCACAATAAAAGTGAGTGCTCGTCACTTAGCTCCACAGCCAACTAGCTGTTCACCCCATCATTCAGTAAACGCAGCTACCGTTGGCCTCCTCTGCACAGTACACACAGACACGGACGTGAAGAAGCCCGCCACACCACAGCTTGTGCAGGATAGATAATAAATGTGAAATTGCAAAGGAGTGCTGTGAAGGACGATCAAGCTAAGATAGAAAAGGGGGGGTGGCTCTGAAGAAGAGGGTGGAGGTGGGGGGAACCCTGCTGTCCCTCCCTGTGATGGTCTTAGATGGTGGGCACACCACAAGCCACTTCAGTTTGGAAAACAAATCTCTGAGAGGTGAAGCTGCCTGTTGTGGCTGAGTTTGGATTTCAGACTTGAGGGAGGTGGGTGGGCCAGATTCCCTAGTTACCAATCTGCTCATTACTATCGGTCAGCTCCCAGCATGCCCTGTGCTGTGCGAGAGTGTGACTCTGAGTGTCTGAGGCTGCAGGAGCAAGAGAGCATGCAAGGCAGAGGCAGGTGGGGGTTGGTAGCTAGCTGGAATAAAAAGGAAGCCTGGCAGGCAGAGGCCTGGATCCCTCAGCCCTCTCCGGGAAATGTCTCAGACATATTTCAAGCTCGGGTGTCTGGGCAGGCGGGGATTTATGGGTCCGCTGTCTCCCACGATGATCTCGGTGGCGCTGAACTGTGTGTCACCCCTGATTGATGCTGAGTCTGCCCTCCCTGTGGAGAGGCTGCCTACAAGCCTGGGCCCCATCTGGTGCGGTTCCAGCATGAGTACCCTGTCTGACCCTAGGCTCCCACAGGGGGCTGTGTAGGGAGCACAGAAGGTCCTGGAACAAGAGCCAGAGTGACAACCACCCCCACCCTCATCTCTGAGATGCTGCAAGGAGAGGCGGTCTAAATCACTTAGCACTGCCTAGACTGGGCTAGAGACTCGGGTTCTCTAAGGCAGGCCGGACCCTGAAGACCCTGCAATCCAAGTTCCTGCTGTACCGGTGGGAAAACCAGGGTCTGGAGAGCCAAGGGGATGGATGCTCCAGGCCACTGGGCAGAACCCAGATGGCCCCTGGTCCCACAATATTCTCCTTGTCCACAAAGAATCAAAGGAAGCTCTGCCAAGAACCCCAGCTTTTCTTCACACAGAGCCAGGGCCAGAAGGGTCTCATGGGCCACCAGCTGTGGCTATGGCTGTTTTCTGCTCTACTGCCAGGGTTCTCTAGCTCCTCTGCTGCCAGGGATGAGGGAAAGGGACCCTTCCACTGCTGAACAGGTCGGAGTGTGTGAGGAAAGACATCCTCAGAGCCAGATACACCATGTAGCCCTTACTCCTCACCTGACTCAGGAACTCGCTAGCCTAACAGTTAGACAAGCCCTGATACCCGTTTCCCCAGTCACCTCTCCAGACAAAGCATGGCCACGTGACTGGTTTCAAAAGGTTTGACAATGCAGTGACCTGGGACAAAGCACTGAGAGCGCTTGGGAAGGAAGGCTCGGGCTTACTGGATAACAGGGTTTCTGTGGCCATCACCTCTCTTCTCCTTTTCCAGCCTTGGCTATGGGCAGGGTGCCTGTGTTTGCAGAAGTTCTGTTGCAAACACAAGGATCTCAGTGGTGCCCTTAGGAAAGTCTGAGTCCCTGGCCCCATACAGGGGTTGCCTGGTTAGCACACTGCTGGGTGAGGACATATTAGTACCCTTTGTCCAGCCAGCACTTCTGAACGATGCAGGCAAGGCTGCTGGTATCTCGGGGTTCACCTACTTTTCTTTTTTTAAAGATTTATTTATTATTATATCTAAGTACACTGTAGCTGTCTTCAGACACACCAGAAGAGTGTCAGATCTCATTAGAGATGGTTGTGAGCCACCATGTAGTTGCTGGGATTTTGAACCTTCAGAAGGGTAGTCAGTGCTCTTAACCTCTGAGCCATCTCTCCAGCCCTGGTGTTCACCTACTTACTGTTGATAACTTGACATATTTTGTGCGTTAATCCTGGAAACTAGATGAAATATCCAAGAGGCAGAGAGCCCACAGGAAAAGGAGCCAGGTGGGGAGGAATTAGGAATCATGGGGTCAGAAGCTATGAAAAGAGATGACAATGGAAATAAATGAAGGCTGTACTGGAGTGGCCTCAAAGATCCTCAGGGTAGGTGACTGGGTAGGGTCTGGAGGAGTTGGTGAAGGGGTTATGTCACAGTGGACACAGGAAGGAGGCTGCAGAGTTCCCCAGGATCCACACCCTCAACCCAGCTGACCTCCAATGTAGGCCACGGAGAAGCCCCTGCCAGAGGTGCTGCGGTCAGTGTGCAGCAGCAGCAGGAGCTGGTTGTGACTCGAGGTGACAGGCGGCGGCAGGTGATGCCCACACCACTTCCCCAGCAGCTGTGCCTCCTCACTGGCCCCGTCAAAGGCTGCCAAATGGTCGAAGTCACAGGTTCTGGTTAGGCTGCTGGGCTCCTCCAAGCCCAGGTCCAGGATGAAGACCTTGACCCGGTATCCGGGGGGCAGGCGGATGGTCCAGTGGCAACGGATGTTGTTGGGGTAGGCGCCAGGGTACTGTGGGCTGGAGAAGTTTCCACGGATAGCCGTGAACACCTCCTGGCATTCACCTGGGGAGAGGGAAGTAGTGCTCACACACAAAATAAATGATAAATGAGCCGGGCGGTGATGGCGCACGCCTTTAGTCCCAGCACTTGGGAGGCAGAGGCAGGTGGATTTCTGAGTTCAAGGCCAGCCTGGTCTACAGAGTGAGTTCCAGGACAGCCAGGGCTACACAGAGAAACCCTGTCTAGAAAAAAACAAAAATAAATAAGTAAATAAATAAATAAATAAATAAATAAATGACAAATGAAGTCAGGATCTCCAGCCTGAGGTGCCACTGGGAGGTGGTAAAACCTTTAGGACATGGGGCCTACTGGGAGGAGGTTGGCTCACTGGGGGATGCCCTCAAAGCGGGCGCTGGGGACCCAGTCCCTTCCTTTTTCTGTCTGTGCTTCCTGCCTGTCATGAGGGAGCGGCTTTTGCTTTACTCTTTGTTCCCTGCTATGCTGTTCTCCCTCACCACAGATACAAAGAGCACACCTGACAGCGCTTGGGCCTCCTCAACTGTGAGCTAACTGTTACCCTTCCTCTGTGCCTCTCACACCCTTGTCTATCTATGGAAAGCCAACATTCTACCTACATGACAGCTTTGCTCTCATGCTGCCAGCCCTGTGCCCTCTGTGCCTCTGCACATCCCCCATGATTCTATCTGTTAGCACTCATGGCAGTGGCTTATCACTGCACCACCCATCTTTCTCAGTGCAAATTCCCTAAAGCTTATCCCTCCTCCTCCTTCTCCTTCTCCTCCTCCTCCTCCTCCT
>NW_022196900.1:66412554-66415258 GCF_008632895.1 Mastomys coucha | reverse complement strand
CCAGGCTGGCCTCGAACTCAGAAATCTGCCTGCCTCTGCCTCCCAAGTGCTAGGATTAAAGGCGTGTACCACCACTGCCTGGCCTCATCCATTCTTCTATACACACATCACACATCACATCAGCACATGGTGTATTCCAGGCACAAGAAAAGGAGCTAGCTCACCATCAGGCATGGAATTGGACAAAGGTGGCATGAGGGATAAAAGTATGAAAGACTTCTCTAAGGCAGTGGTTCTCAAACCTCCTATGATGTGACCTTTTAATACAGTTCCTCAAGTTGTAGTGACCCCCCACAGCCATAAATTTATTTATTTATTTATTTATTTGTTTGTTTATTTATTTATTTATTTATTTTGGTTTTCAAGACAGGATTTCTCTGTGTAGCCCTGGCTGTCCTGGAACTCACACTGTGGACCAGACAGGTCTCGAACTCAGAGATCCCCTGCCTCTGCCTCCCAAGTACTACTACCACACAGTTTCATAAAATTATTTTCGTTGCTACTTCATAACTGTAATTTTGATACTGTCATGAATCGCAATATAAATATCTGGTATACAGGATATCTGATATGTGACCCCTGCAAAAGAGTTGTTTGGTCCCCAAAAGGGTCACGGCCCACAGGTTGAGAACCACTGCTCTAAGGCATTTAGAAGGGACTGATCCCATTGGAGCAAGAACATGACCAGATTAGGCCTTGCCATTGGCCCAGAAGAGTGTGCTAAACCATTAGACACAGTGCAGAAAATCCAACCCCTGAGGCCACAAGCAAGCATTAACTGAGTCCCCAAGCAAAGCAGTAAGCAAGAGTGTACACAGGTGTTACCCTAGCCCTGGCCCCGCCTACCTGAAAAGTAGTGGGCCTTGAAGCCCCGGCCTCCAATGTTGAAGTCAGACTTGAAGACCACTTGCAACTCATGGCCCAGGGACACAAGGGTGGGAGGTCTGGCGCGGCCACAGTAGTGGTGCCCATGGGCAGGGCCAGGCGCTCCAAGCACAGCCACGTAGTCATACATGCATTCGTCACTGCCCTCGACCTGGAAGTCCACGAACACCAGCTTGACAGCAGCAGGTCCTGAGGCACGGATCAGCCAGTGGCACTCCACATTGTTGGGGTAGTTGTTGGGGTACTCGGGGCTGCTGAGGACCCCCGACAGGCCGGTCAGGACGCCACCGCACACATCTGCAAGAGAGCCCACTTGAGCTGACCTCCTTCCCAGGGAACCAGACACCCAAAACACTGCTCCACAAATACACACGCGTGACAGGCACAGATCTGTACCCTGGCCCACATGGCACCCACCTTTTACAGTGAGAGACCAAGTAACTTATCTGTCTAGATCGGATCACTCAGGTAGGCCTTGGGGATAAAGACCTAGTACAAGGGGTTTATTTGAAGGTCCAGAATCTCCAGGTGGGAGTAAGGGGGCAAGATAAGATGGGGAAGTGTGTTAAAGGGGGCTGCTGCACCCCATTAGGAAATGACCAGGCTGGAGCCAAGCATACACATGAATTATGTTGCTCCAGGAGTGGAGGGGGATAGGGAATTATACACTATGTGGTGGTTTGAAGGAGAATCCCCCCTCCTATAGGCGCATATGTTTGAATACTTTGTCTCCAGTTGGTGGTACTATTTGAGAATGGATAGGAGGTGTGGCCTTGTTGGAAGAGGTGTGTCACGTGAGCAGGCTTTGAGCTTTCAAAAGCCCATGCCTTTCCCAGTTAGCTAGCTCTTCCTCAAGCTTGTGGACCCGGGGGTAAGCGCTCAGCTACTGCTCCAGCCTTCCTGTCTGCTGTCATGTCCCCCATCACAATAGCCATGGACTCTAACCCTCTGCTACCAGGAGCCCTAAGTCAAACAGTTTCCTTTATAAGTTGTCTGGGTCATGACATTCTGTCACAGCAATAGAAAAGACATCATCAAAGCCCTCAGAGATGTGGAGATTGGCAGGCAGCACTGAGGTGACAAGAGCCAAGATGCATGGACAGGTCACCCAGCTAGCAGACAGACCTGGAGCTCAGGAGATGAGCTGCCATTATGTGACCAGAGCACGGCACCTGGCAGCTGAGGCCTGGGCTTCCTGCCCCAGAACTGCCTGCTCAGCTGCGTTATGTGGGCAATAGTATTTCCTCTCTGATCATCAGATTTACTGTAAAGTGAGAATGTGGGTGGAGATAGTCTGTGATAGCCCATCAATTAATATCTACAACCTGGGCAGATATATATTCTGGAGTTCATTCTTATGCTGCGTCTCCAACGTGTGTGTTTTACATATATGTGTGGATTACATATGTTTACATGTACTTACATATATGTGTGGATGCTCATGCCCATGCAGGTGTATGTATGTTTGGAGGTCAGAGGAGGACAGCTATCCTGCTCTATCAGCCTTTGCTTTGTCTCTGAGACAGTGTCTCTCTGAAGCTGAGGCTTGGTAATTTCCACCTAGGTTCGATGGCCAACGAGGGTCATAGGTGCGCACGGCTGTTCCTATATCTCATGTGGATGCTGGGAATCCAAAAGTCACTACCCACAGAACAATCTCCCAGCCCAATAGTTGGGAGGCATAAGCAGGTTGATTTCTGGAGCTCCCTGGCCAGCGACTATTTTAGCCTAATTAGAGAACCCAGGTCTCAGTAAGGTAGATGGCTGTAAGGTGGATGGCTGTAAGGTGGATGGCTGTAAGGTGGATGGCTGTAAGGTG
>NW_022196900.1:66411129-66412335 GCF_008632895.1 Mastomys coucha | reverse complement strand
GGATGGCTGTAAGGTGGATGGCTGTAAGGTGGATGGCTGTAAGGTGGATGGCTGTAAGGTGGATGGCTCCTGAGGGACAACACCTGGGATTGTCTTTCGGCTTACATCCACACCCACATGTGCACACACAGGCACACAAATACATGCATACGCACACAAATGTGAACTTGTGAAACGAATGCATAGCATTAAAATACTGGCTTTATCTTTTTAGACCTCAAAAATTAACAAGAGAGCTCTGTCTGCTATCAGCCATTCCTGTCTGTAAAAATGCTGGAAAGCATTTCTTGTGATGTCAGGACTTTGATACCTTTATGTCCTGCAACCCCCAGGCCTACGGTCCCCACATAGGCCAAAGTACCCTCCTGTCCTTGTGGGTTTTTTTGTTTGTTTGTTTGGTTGGTTTTTTGGTTTTTTGAAACAGGGTTTCTCTGTGTAGCTCTGGCTGTCCTGGAACTCACTCTGTAGACCAGGCTGGCCTCGAACTCAGAAATCTGCCTTCCTCTGCCTCCCAAGTGCTGGGATCAAAGGCGTGAGCCACCACTGCCTGGCTATCCTTGCGTCTTAACATACCAATTCTGTGCTTCTAAATTCAACAGAGGCTGCTGCCTTGCCTGAGTCCTAGGGTTGCTGGGGGTGGACCTGTGGACAGGGGCATTTGTGGCTATCTTGCGTGGGCTGACACAGAGGCATCTGATCTTGTCCTGGGAAGAAAGGAGGAGTTTGGAGTCTGTGCACAGGAGCTCAAAGACAGGAGAGAGAGGCCAGAAGGCTGAAGAGCAGGGCCGGGGTTCCACCTCATGAGGCTCCATGGGAAGTGACAGATCTGCTTGGAGGAGTCTGCTTGGGGGATTCAGGGACACCAGTAAGTGATGCTTTGAGGGAAAGGCCCTGAGAGAGGAACTACAGGCAGGGAAAGGAGGCAGAAGCCACAGGGTTTCAACAGCAGGGATCCTCCAGTGTCCTGCTGCCTTATTAAGAGAGAAGGGCAGAGGAGCCCTGCAGGCATCCTTACAGGGAGCTGCCTAGGGGACCCAGCAGTCATGGAGGAAGCTGGGTAGTGTTAAGGGTAGCAGGGAGTGGTTTCCAGGGAAGTCACAAGTGTGAAGGAAGCCACCTTTGACCCTGTAGGCTGTGCTAAATCGAGGCCATCCTGATTGCAGAGGGGCCTACACTAAGACACTGCTCATTCACCTCCCCTATGCC
>NW_022196900.1:66380599-66410970 GCF_008632895.1 Mastomys coucha | reverse complement strand
TGGGGCCAGCGTTTCTGCCGAGTGTCCCCTACCCCCCACCTTTCTGGTAGCCTGCAGAAAAGCCTCGGCTGGCCACATGCTTGTCTGAGTGAAAGATGACAGACATGACATGCCAGGAGGAAGTGAAGGGTGGCGGGGGCACCCGGCCACAGAACCTGCCCAGCAGATTGCCCTTGTCTCCAGGGGCCCCGTTGTAGATCTCCAGGAAGTCAAAGCCACAGGTGTCATGGTACTCCAAGTCAAAGGCGTGGAAGGTGAGCAGCACGGAGGAGCCCTCGGCCACCACGATCAGCCAGCTGCACTCTGTGTTGTAGGGATACAGACTGGGGAAGTTTGGGCTGGAGAAGTTTCCAGACGGCGCTGAGAGCACACCCCCACACTTGACACCTGTAGCGAGAGAAAAGGAGAGCTGAGAGTCAGCTCTGGGGACTTGGGATACAAGAGGCAAGTCTGGGTCCTTGAGGCTGGAAAGAAAACAGGACTGGATCCAGAATCACTCTGGATGCGTGCCTGTACTCCCTCAGCATGCACAAATCTTTCAGATACTGGGGAAGCGCTCTTCTAGTCCCGCAACAAACACTGGGCACTGGGCAGTGCTCCGTGCTGGGAGATCGGCAGGAATAGATAGCAATGTTCTGGCAGGAAGATGATAAATGAAAGAATGTGAAGCCGATAGGAGAGAGATAAGCTCTGGGGAGAACAGTGAGTGGTGGGACACGTTTAACCCCAGCATTAGGAAGGCAGAAGCAAGCAGATCTCTGCAAGTTCAAGAACAACCTTGGTCTACATAGGAAGCTGCAGGCCAGCCACATAGAGAGCTGCTGTCTCAAAAATAAGAAAACAAACAATAAGTAAACAAACAGAAAACAATAAAGGAACACAGTGAAAGGCAATTAGAAAACAAGATTTGACAACTTTTAATGGAACACTTTATTAGACAGCGTCATTAATGTACTATCGCCAAGGAAAAGATGGGCAAGAGGGAAAGCCCAGGTGGTCGTCCGCCACACGAGCACTCTCCGTGAAGCTCACTCAAGGCTGCCCAGCTTTTGAAAAACCAGGTAAGTTTGTGTTGTTTTGGTTTTTAAGACAAGGTGTCATGAATAGCCTCAGACCAGCCTCAAATTTATAATTCCATTGCCCTAGGCCGTCGGACACTGAGGTTACAGGTGTGTGCTAGTACACCCGGTTCAAGTGTTTGGAAAACACAATTAAAAAGATACATGCACACACACTGTGTGCAAGGGAAATACTCTGGAGGCTGAGGCTTGAGGACTGTAAGTTTCAGGCAAGCCTGAGCTACACAGAAAGAAGGTGATCCAAAAGCAACAACAACAACCACAGCCGCAGCCATAGGCTTGACAGAGGCAGGAGGGACAGTGAGTGTGAAATCAGGATGCATGTGTGTGTGTGTATGAAATGCCAAAGAACTAACTTAACGAATGTAAAATAAGCCAAGGGAGAACTTTATACAGTAGAATGCTATACAATTTGAAATGTATACACTCCATCACTTATAATTTTTTTTTTTGAAGTAAGTCATAGTTATACAGCCCAGGCTAATTGAGAACTGCAGATCCTTTTGCCTCAGCCTTTGAAGTGATAGGATGAAAAATACGTGTGTGTGTGTGTGTGTGTGTGTGTGTGTGTGTGTGTGTGTGCGCGTGTGTGTGTATGCATGTGTGTATACATGTTTATGTGTGCACGTGTGCACGAGTGTGTGTGTATGTATGTATATATGTGCACATGGGCATGCATATGCATGTATTTGTTCATGAATTCCTGGACTCAAGTGATCGTTCTGCCTCAGCCTCCCCAGTGACTAGGACTACAGAGATGCACAACTGTTCCCTACATCAAAAAGGGAATTTTATTAGTTTGTTTGTCTTGAGCCAGAGTTTTTCTATGTAGCTCTGGCTGGCCTGGAACTCATTATGTAGACCAGTCTGGCCTCAAAATTACTTGGATCCTCCTGAGTTGGTTCCTGAGTGCTAGGATTACAAGTATGTGCCACTGAACCCAGCTAAAGGAGCATTTGTGTGTGTACATGTGTGCTCCTGGAGGCCAGAGCATAGCTTCAGATGTTGTTCCTCAGAGACTATCCATCTTGGGTTTTAAGACAAGTTCTCTTATTGTCCTGGAGCTCACCAAGTAGGCTGGGCTGCCTGGCCAGTGCTCCGGGCATCTGCTTATCCCACCTTCCCAGCCCTGGGATTACAGACATGGCATTATTCCATGGCTTCTGGATCTTGAACTCAGCTTTTCCTGCTTGCACAGCAAACACTTTATCAAATGAGCTACTGCCCCAGCTTATAAGAGAACACACTTTTAAGAATTTTTTAAAAAATTAAATTCTGAGTCTGGAGAGATGGCTCTGAGGTTAAGAGCGTTTCGTGCTCTTTCAGAGGACCTCAGTTTAATTCCCAGCACCCATGTGGTAGCTCACAACTGTCTGTAACCCCAGTTCTAGGGGATCTGATGCCATGTACCAGGCATACAAAGAGTTCACAGACACACAGGCAGACAAAATACATACATAAAACAAAAATAAGTGAATCTTTAAAACATAGAGTTTATTTATTACTATGCGTGTGTACATGTGTGTGCATCACGGAGGTGGGGGAAGTGCCCCAGCATGCATGCACAGACTCAGGACAACCTTCTGTGGGTTCTAGGGATCAACTTCAGGCCACCAGACGTCAGACTCTTGAGGTAAATTCTGAACCGTCTCACTGGCCCCACAAGAGAACCTCCTCCTCTTCCTCCTCCCCCTTTTCCTCCTCTTCCTCCTCCCCCTTTTCCTCCTCTTCCTCCTACCTCTCCTCCTCTTTCAAGATTTCATGTGTGTCTGTATGGAGTCTGTATATGAGTGCAGAGCCCGTGGATGCCAGGATGATGGATCCCCTGGAAGCAGAGAGTTGTGAGTTTCCTAATCACATGGATACTGGGAACAAACAGAACTAAGCTCCCTGGAAGAGCACCTAGTGCTGAGCCTTCTTGTCAGCCCTAGAAACATTCTCCTCCCAACCCCCCTTTTTTGGTTTGTTTCTTGGAGTTTGTGTGTGTGTGTGTGTGTGTGTGTGTGTGTGTGTGTGTGTTTCCAAGACAGGGTTTCTCTGTGTAGTCCTAGCTGACCTAGAACTCACTCTGTAGACCAAGCTGGCCTCGAACTCAAAGATCTGCCCACCACTGCCTCCCAAGTGCTAAGATTAAAGATGTATGCCACAAGAATGCTCCTAACACCATGAGGTTCCATTTGGCCAAGCCAAAGATGAAGAGACTTCTGTGAGATAAATAGTCCCAGTATTTTAACAATAAATGAGGAGAGGGCACACTTGAATAACATCCCTGTGAGAAGGACATAGCTCAAACGCAGGCCTATGCCGATGTGGACTGAGCCTTCAACTCAGGCAAGCTCTTAGGAGAGGTGGGGCTGAGGAGAGTCAGGCAAGCCTGGTAAAGCCACACCTGTGGTGTGCTGTATCTGTATGGTGTGGAGTTAGGGGACAGAAGTATTAGGGGAGCAGCGAGATCCGCAGAGGAGGTGATCTGTGCAGAGTGGGAAGGCAGATTGCATTTACTGCTGAAGATGGTGGGTGGGGGCATAACTCACCCTCTGCAGACCTCAGCCACACGCCTGGTGCTAGCTAGCCTCAGTCTTGCCAGGCAGACAGAGGTAGAGCAAGGGCCATGCGGGGGGCCAGGTCACATGATTTCTTCCCTGTCTGAGCAGGCTGGTGCCTGGAATTGAGTCTAGTTCATAGCCTTATGGCAAAAAGATGGAAGGGGGACCTTTCTTCCAGTGTCCACTCTTGTCCTTCCCCCACGCTGACCACACAAGGGTCAGAGAGAAACTCCTGTGACCTACGTGGCCCTGGGCACCAGCACAAGTGGAAATCTTGCTTATAAAGATCCAGCCAGGCACACTAACCCTCAAGGCCACCCAAGCCTTGGAGGTTAGTAAATAAGTTGGGCTGAGACCCCGACGTGGCCAAACCTTTTCTGCCAGCAATCGAGTGACTGGCAAGCTGCCTCTTCACTCTTGAACCCTAGTTGAGCTTGAGAAGACAAGCTGTACGGAGCAGCTTGTTGAGCCCCTCTCTCCAGTCCCCAGCAAGGTCACATGTTGCAGAGCGGTGAAATGACTACAGAAAGCAATCTTCGGGTCAGAGTGACACAAAGTTCCTAGGATCACAGTCTGGGGTGGAGGAGTTCTGGGAGCCTGGGGAAGGGGCACCTGAGCCCAACAGAGGACAGGGAGGACTTCACGGAGGAAGTGGCATGACCTAAACTTTAAGGGTGAGCAGAGAAAAAGGGACTGGCTGGGTGGCTCAGTGGATAAAGGCTCTCGCCCCTGAGCCTGACCACCTGAACTTAATCCCCATACACGCGTGGTGGAAGGAGAGAACCAGCTCCCGCAGCGTGCCCTCTGACCTCCACGGGGAAAATGCTGCACTCACCCCCTGCATGTGCCCCCTGCACACACAATAAATGTAACTGGAAAAGTATTTTAAGGAGAAACAGAATCCTTCTAAGAAGCTCCAGGAAAAACTTTTTCCCAGGCAGAGGGACAGCAGGGCAGGCATTCTTAGAAAGAGAACCTCGTGGTTCCCAGCAAGGACACAGACACATTGGAGCCAGCGCACCAGAGGCACCAAATGGCACTGAGAGGAAGCTGGAACCTTAGGGCTTGGCAGGCTCCCAGAACAGAGGGTCCTTCCACACCTCTGAGCCACTCCCTTCATGAGCCACAATTGTGTGGCCTTGTACCTAAGCCCTCCAGCCCTGAATTTCTTCATCTGGAAAAGCAGGGCAGCCCTCACATGGGACTTTGTTCTGCAGATAAAATGCTCTTGTGTGTGTGACACACACAGCAGGCCTCACTCAATGCTGTTCTTCATCCTTCTCAGGAGCAAGCGCACACTCAACTCAGCCAGGTCCCCAAAGTGACTCCTACTTTCTGGCTGGGGCTTCCTCTGCACCCTCCTCCCATCCGCTCTGTTGTGAGCTGCCGGATCACCTACCTTCCATGGCTCGGGTCCCAGGACCAGAGTCCAGCAGTACCACTGCCAGCAGTAGGCAGGCCCCCAGCTCAGCTAGCATCTCCTCACCAGGGGCTCCCCCTACCAAAGCTGAGTTCAGGAGTCAGGATCCAAGGGGTCTGAGAGGGGAAAGAGAGGTGAGGCTGGAAGGGCCTCCAGGTAAATGGTGGTGTGAATAATTCATTGGACCCTTGAATTAGTAAGCCGATCCTAGGTGCTTCCTCCACTCCTCACTGAGGTGACGGATCTGGTGTCACCAGGTTGACACGTACTGAGAACTGCAATGGCTACCCTGTATCAGGAAGGGGCGCAGGTTAGACCTGCAAGAAGACAGTGGAGAAAGGGCCTAAATTCCAGGGCCAGATCTATTCCAGTTCAGCCTCCCACTGGCCAGGGGATCCTAAACAAGTCATTTCACTCCTGTGCCTCTTGGCCTTCTGATCCAACTGGTACAGCCACACAACCCTGTCTCTGGGGCTACTGGGAAAAAAAGAGATGAGGTCGAGTGTGCTAATGTATACAGTAAGCACTCAGAATATGCTGAGGCATCCAGCAGGCGTGTACTGTCTTTCTTCATCCTCCACTCCAGAGAAAGCCAAAAGGAGCCTACTGTTCTCAGGACAGACAGGACAAGCTTCCTTCCAATGTGAGAATTCCGCTCAGAGGGACAGAGAAGGAGCTGTGGACGGCTGAGGACAGGAGTCTTCTTCAAGGAAGAATGCGTCAGGAACAGCAGCATCGGCACTTTGGATTTCTGCTGGGAGTCTTCTAATGCGACAGATGTGGGCCGCAGCCTGCTGTGTGGCCTGGACAGGAACCGTGCCTTCACTGGTCCACGAGGCTCATTTACATGGCTCTGTGCTAGGAGCTGGGACTGCAGAAGAGTCCTGAAGAGAGCTGTGTCCAGCAGCAAATGGGATCTGGTTTTCCCTCCAGGAATTTCCCCCCTTTGAGTCAGCCCACCCCAAGGGGGCAGGGAGCAGGGGAAGGAGAGGAAGGGAGGGAACACATGCGTGGAGGTCAGAGACCAACTTTGAGTGGTGTTCCCCAGAAACCATCCACCTTGATTTTTGAAATAGAGTCTCTTATTGAATCTAGAATTGATCCATGAGCCCCAGGGATCTGACTGCCTCTACCTCCCCAATGGTGAAATAAATGCTTGAGGTTTTTTTTTTATTGGGAATGTGGGGGGGGGGGGTTCTAAGGATCAAACTCAAGTCCTCAATGTGAATGTGGAAATCACTTCCCCATCTCTCCCCCGCCCCCCCCCCACCACATATTCCTAATTGTTGTGTTTGTGCAGAGCCTGTACTAGGCCTGGGGGGTACTGACAGATGCCCACTTTCCCAGAAAGGGCAGAGCCTGGGCTGTGGTTTCTGATTTATTGAAGTGAGTCCTGGCTGCCCCACTACCAGGCTGAGGGGGCTGTGAAAGTGAGATGTTCTCTCTGAGGCCCAGTTTCCTCCACAGAAAGAGGTAGCAGCAGCCTGCTATTCTCCAGTAGGATTAAATGAGACCAGGAACGGATGTCTTACCAGCCTGGCTCACCACACCACAACAAGTACGCTTTTTATCTACCCAAGAGGAACCCAGCTGTCCATCTGCCAGAGCACATGTCGCCTCTGGCCCGCCCTCTTGTCAGGCAGTCCCAGGGGAGCCCTAGGCTGCTGGCAGAGGAGGCCACCTGGAGGGTGTTCAGCAAAGGGCATCAGGAATGGTCAGACCAGAGAGACTGGCTTTTCCATGGAGCTGGATGGAAAAGAAAGGAAAGTTCTGGGAAGGCTCAAAAGTAAAACTTTTTAATCAAGCACTGACTGTGTGAATGAGGGGCGCTGGGAGATGGTAGTGCACGCTTTTAGTCCCAGCACTCACAAGACAGAGGCAGGCAGACCTCTGAGTTCTATGGAATGAGTTCCAGGACAGCCAGAGCTACATAGAGAAACAACTCTGTCATTAATAATAATAATAATAATAATAATAATAATAATAATAATAATAATAATAATGTTTATGAATGAAAGCCAGGCAGGGTGATAGATGGGCATTGTGCTGGGGTGCTGTTCACTTGTGTGTAGCTTCTCATACAGCACAGCACACAGTAGGTTTCGCTGTTGACAGGGGAGCAAGCTGAAGCTCCGTGCCTGTGTCAAGGTCCTAGGGTAAGTTCTACCCAAGAGGACTTCAGAATGAGCAGCCCTGCTCAGGAAGTGATCCCAGGACTGCAGAGAGACATAATAAGAAAGAGGCTCATGGCCTCTGCTTCAGTTCCTGCCTCCAGCTCTCCACCTAGGGCTCTTGCTCTGACTTCCATTGATGGCCTGTGAGCTGAAATCAACCCTTTCCTCCCCCGGTTGCTTCAGGTTCTGGTGTTTATCACAGCATAAGACATTCATCTTTGCCTGTGCCTCATCTCCAACATCCCAGATGCTCAACAGACATGTCTGGCCTGAACCGTTCAGAGGCCCACAATCAGCGAGTGCCCTTTTCCCTCTGGGCCCATGTGTGCCTGGGCCAGAGGCTGTTAACCCTGCTCTCCTACTCAGCTGTAATGAAATACCACAGGCTGGTCACCCATAAACAGTGCATGCTTACTCCTCAGTGTTCTGACGGATAGGAGTCCAAAACCAAGGTGTCTGGTAAAACCAGAAACTGGCTGAGTCCTCCTGTGGTGAGAGAGGTAAGGAGCTCTGGGAGTTGAGGGTGGGGTGGGGCTGGGGTGGGTGGGAGTGAGTGTGGTCTCGTTTATAAGAGCACTAATCTCCAAGAGACTACCCACTTCCCAAAGGCTAGCATCTCCACTGCAATTGCATGCTAGTTTAGCATACAAATTCTGGGGACACAAACACACAAACGTTCTTTCCCACAACCAGGCCCTGCACCCCCCTCCCCGTGGCAGGACAGTCCAGTGCAGTGGTTAAGCCCGGGACTTCTAGAAGTCGGACCATGTGGGAGTTATTAGCTTGGCCCTTCCACACTTGTGAGCTGAGAACTATGCACCATGAGGACATGATGGGTGAAGGAAGCTTCAAAGCTTCCTCCGGTGTCCTCGGAGCACAGTCTCCCTTCTGTATGTAGCCCATGCATGTAAACTCTGCGTGATGTGCAGACCCTGGTTGGCCTGTTTCCTTACAACCCTTTCTCCTTGGAGTCACCTCTGGACATGGCCTCTTGCTGCCTGAAGGCCTCTTGCCTCCAATCAGAATGTAGCCAGGGCTTCTTGACTGATCCCAGGAGAGGTAGTGGAGAAGCAGCAAAGGCTGCCACCTGCCCACAAGACTGTCAAATGGGGGCACGGGTATCCATCAGCACTCCTGTGTACCAATGTAGGCTGATGCTTCAGGGCCTGCTTTCAAACTTTCAGGGCTATCTTGGTGTAAGGTGGCCACCCTGTCCTGACTAGCTCTGTGGCACCAGGAGCTATGAGACCAAATGACCATCTCTGGGGGGTGGGGTGAGCTCCACACAGTTGTGAGTACGCCATTTACGGAGGGATGAATGCCCTGGGTTGGTCGTGTTTCCATCACCGGGACATGTCACCTTTCTTTTCCTGTACAGGAGCCCACTTTGACGTCTGTCAATCCCCCAGACACTAAGGGCACCAATCTCCGTGTGACAGGACTTACAGAGTGTGACTATGCCCTTCTGTGACTGCATATGCCTAGGCATTCATATCTGCTTCTTTCCACACATGTTCATCCCTGTGCACATACATGGAGCACACCGTGCTGTCACTGAGACATCTGTTCCCTGCATGTTGAAGGATTTATATCTAGATCAGCATGGACCCAGATGTCAGTGCATGTACTTCGCCCTCTGGTTATATGGATACATTACATGTCCATCAGTCTCTGTGCAAATGTTACAGTGCATGTGCATGGTTACCCCAGGGGACCATGTGCTTTTCCATGTGCTGGGGTCCACATGCTTTTCTGCACGCATTCATCCTTTTCCATGGCACACAGCACCTGCTGGTGGGAAGCTGTTTTTCTTCAGGTGTGCACGCATGTAGCTCATACACATCCCTATGAGAATAGGTGTTCACGCTGCTCATTGCCAAGAGCATATGCATCTCTATGCATGCATTGGGATGCACATCGATAGCTAGGATATGCTCTAAGCCAGTTTTATCTTCATGTCTGTATCTGTCACTGACTGTTGAGTACAGGACAGTGCCCAGGGGAAAGCACGGGTGCTGTGGGGCATCTGCCTCCCTATCCCACACAGGCCTGGAGACACACAGTGGCAGAGAGCAGAGACAGAGAGGCCTATCGACCCTGGAGACTCCTGTTGGGATTCCAGGAACCACATCACTTCCTTAACGGGGACCACAGAGATCTCAGGACATTTGTCCTGAGTGCAGAGGCCAAGAAGTGGGAACAGGAAGGGTAGCAGCTCCTTACCCCAAATTTCCATTGGAGCCTGATAGGAAGTCTTGGGGCCTGCATAGTGCTGTGTTTCCACAGGACTGAGGAGGGGGATACTGGAGAAAGTGAAGGGTTTGAGACAAAGCAGAGAGGTGGATGGGGGATGGGGAGGCGAATTCTGTGGGGCAGGGGCTGGTGGTGAGTAGGGTGGAGCCCCCAATTATGGATGGTGGTCCAAGGAGTTGCTGGGTCCTCACATTCTTGGGAGCCACACCCCAACCCCAGGCCCAGAGAACTACCTCAGAGTTTCTGTTTTTATTTCACAATCGCTCCACCCTGTTCCCTTTCCCACAGGCTGAGGTGTGAAAGCCACACACTGCAGATGACACCTCTGAAGTCCAGGCAGGACAAGGGCAAGGTTCTCCAAGAGCCCTTGGACAAGAGTGTATACTTTGTGACCTCAGCTTGTAGCTCCTGGGCCCATGGGAAGGAAATGAAGAGGGGGCTGGAATCACAGCCATTTGGGCCCCACCCTAGCTTGGTGGCCTCACGCTGTCTCACTGAGTCTCCCAGCCCTGTAGGAAAGGGAACTATCCACGTGCCACAGATGAGAAAATGGAGTCCCATTTTCCCAAAGGCCTGTTCCCACCACAGCTCGGGCTAAACAGAGTGGTTATGCACTATCCTGGGAAAGGCAAGAGCTGGAGGTAGTCGGAAAGAGCTGTTAACCCCCAACAGCACTGGGGTCCTATATTACCCATGGTGCTCTGGCAAGGCGGTGATTGGGCTTTGCCTCTGATGCACTGTGGAGCCTTGAGCAAGTCCCTTCCCAACCAAGTGGAGGGACTAATCCAGGCCCACCCGCCCTCCAAGCTGGCTGGTGTGGCCTACCATCCTTAGTTTACCCACCTGGCCAACATTCTGAGCTCTGAGATCTGAGACCTGGTCAAGACTGCCACCCCATCCCATATAAGCCAGCGTGTTCTGTCACTGGGAGCAGCGGGCATGGTGATGTGGTGGCCTCCAGCCAGGGTCTGTGGGACCTTTGTGCAGACAGCCTTGCCACGTCCCTGCATGTGAACCTTGCACTCTTCTGTGTGGTACTGGTACATGCCATCTATTTAGAGTGAGCCCTTTGGAGTGGGGGGTCCTGGGACCCTCAGGGTGCTCCACACTAAGGTATGACAAAGAAACTCAGTTCCCAGCCTGCCCGCGGTACCCGCTATGAGGACAGTGTTCACCTGGGCAAGGCCAGCAGCTTCAGTTCATGCCAACCGAAGGAGTAAGACGCAGGGTCTGACGGCGAGCAACACATACTACAGAGCTCTTCTGCCTCTGGCCAGTGGCATGTCAGTCATGAACAGTGCCCAGTAGGATGTGCGGATTGGTAGCTTTGAGTGGCAGTTGTCTACATCTTTAATAAAAACATGGGAGATAAGTAACATGACTCAATACTCGCAATCTGGGGTCAAAATTCTCCAAAGCATGGGAACAATGATTAAGGTGGTTGTAGGGTGGGTTTTTGTTGTTGTTTGGTTTCAGAAAAGAAAATTTCAGAGAGTCTGGCCATGTTGCTCAGGCTGGTCTTGAACACTGGATTCATAAGATCCTCTCACCTGAGCATCTGAGTGGCTGAGGCTATGGGAGTGCATCATCATGCTGGGCGTGCAGAGGATGATTGACAGTGATGTTTGGGAAGAAATGCAGTCCTCAGCAGTCACCAGGAGTCGAGCACCAGGGAGAGGAAAAGGTGTGTGGGGGTAGACTGGGCCTGTTATGCTTTGAATATGAAATGTCCCCATATGTTGAAGGTCTGATCCTCATGTGTGGTGCTATTTTGGAAGGTGCTAGACACTTTAGCAGTACCTAGCTGGAGAAAGCAGGTCACTGAGGGTGCGGGGGTGTTGGGGCGTCTCTGGGGGTACATCTTGTCCTGACCCCTTCCTGTCTGCTGCTTCCTGGCTGGGAGGGGGTAAAAAGCTCTCTCCTCTCTCTCACCAGCTGCTATGATGCTGTTGTCTGTGCCTTAGACCCCAAGCAGTGGAGTCAGCTGACCATAGACTGAAACTCTTAACTCTTTTCCTCCATTTCTCTGGGATAGTCCTTTCAGTGGTGAAAACCTACTAATACAGGCTGGGGGCACCCACGTCAAGCTGTGCAAGCTGTTTCCCTCATTCTCACTAGGTTAGATGACCTAAGGGGACAGTTATATCCCCATTGTAGAGATGAGCAAACTGAGCTTCACAGGGGCTAAGTTACTTGCTATGGGTCACAGGAAGAGACTTGAACCAAGGTCTGCTTCATTTTAAAAGTGGCTAAAAAGAAGGAAAAAAGAGTGCACCAACAAGGGGTTTGTCAAGTCATTTTGATTTGAGTTCACATGGAAAAGAGGGAGAATGAGGCCAGGTCTGGGGGCCAGGCCCATTGCTGCCTGCAGTGCTGTCTTCCACACCTAGAAGGCCTGGGGCACCACTGCTCACAGAAATGCTTCAGTGAATTCCTGAAGAGCTTGGAGGCATGAAGGGACGATTCTATCAGGAGGCGGGAGAGCCCAAGAGCAGCTGAAGCCCTACTTTCTGTGTATATGGAGTGGCTACCTAGGATCATTTTGTTTTGCTCTGTTTTTGAGACAGCCTCCCAGGTACCCCAAGCTACCCTCACACTTCCTATGTAACCAGGAATAATCTTTTCTTTTTTTCTTTTTTGGTTTTTCCAGAGTTTCTCTGTGTAGCCCTGGCTGTCCTGGAACTCACTCTGTAGATCAGGTTGGCCTTGAACTCAGAAATCTGCCTGCCTCTGTATCCCAAGTGCTGGGATTAAAGGCGTGTGCCACCACTGCCCAGCAGCCAGGAATAATCTTGATCTGATCCTCCTGTCTCCACCTTCCAAGTGCTGGGGTTCCCTGTGTGTACCTGTCGGGGTACAGTAGATACTGTTTTGCAGTCTAATTGTAGAACTGTTCTTAAACACAGGTTGGGGGGAGGGAAGGCTGGGGGTGGTGGAAATAAAATAACAAAGCAGCTACCAGAGAACCAACACCTGGACTTGCCAGAAGCTCTTTTGAGACAGGGTTTCTCTGTGTAGCCCTGGCTGTCCTCGAACTCAGAAATCCGCCTGCCTCTGCCTCCCAAGTGCTGGGATTAAAGGTGTGCGCCACCACCACCCAGCTGCCAGAAGCTCTTTGTAAACCTTTTCTGTAACAATACAAGAGGAGCTCCAACGCACTTCCTCACTGCCCTGGCCCGCCCACTCTGGCCCATCTCTCTCCATCAGGCAGCTCTGTGTTTGCAGCTGGCCTATCTCAACAGAAAACATTATTTCGGAGTTTTATAATTCCCAAGTATAAATACTGTCCCAACCCCAATCTCCTTGCTTTTATTGGTCCACGTGTGCACACACTAGAGGACAATCTGTGGGAGCTGACTCTCTCCCTTCACCATTTGAGTTACAAGGTTCAAACTCAGGTTGTCAGGCTTGACGGCAAGCACCATCAGCTGCAAAGTGATCTTGCTAGCTCTGTAACTTGTCCTGTTACTATGTGCAGCTTATTCCATTACGACATTTAAAAATATTTACTCTATGCTGGTACATGGAGACCCGATCCATTTATTTTTAACTACAGATTGATATCCATCCCACTGAGACCTCCACTGGAACTAGGTGTGGTGGACCATGTCTTTAACTTAGCATCCACGAGGCTCTCGAATCAGTTCCCAGCACGGAAACAAAACAAAGAGAAGAACAAACAAAAGAGAACTGCTTATTTCCTTTTTTTTTTTTCTTTTTCTTTTCTTTTTTCAAGACAGGGTTTCCCTGTGTAGCCCTGGCTGTCCTGGAACTCACTCTGTAGACTAGGCTGGCCTTGAACTCAGAAATCCACCTGCCTCTGCCTCCCAAATGCTGGGATTAAAGGCTTTTAGCCTTGGCTGTCTCATGCCATACAGAAACAGAAGTCTTTACATGGACCTCCAGGTGTGTTCATATGTCATGTAACTGTTAAAACAATTAACGCATGTTGGAACGTGTGTCCCCTTACATGATCTTGGTAGCTCAGAGGCTTAGTTTCTGTCTCTAACTTGGGGTAAATACACTGGTGAGGACTCCCCATAGATGTAGGGTCCTGCTGCCTGTAAAGCGCTCCACAGCTCTGCTATGGCTCAGGTAGTCCTGGAGGTGCTGAGCACCCTGTGGGTTGGGAATACGGTGGCTGGGCAAGGCCACGCAGGCTCTGGCTATGCTGAGCACCCTGTGGGTTGGGAATACGGTGGCTGGGCAAGGCCACACAGGCTCTGGGTATGCTTCCGGACTGAATGGAGGGGCAGTGGCAGAATAACTTGGGGTGCTAATCTGTTTTGCTCACAGAGAAGTGAGCTCTTTGTTCGTCTTCTGAGGCCTTCGGGTTATGTTTAGGTCCTGAGTGTCCCCCTGTCATTGCACTATTACATAATGGCAGTGCCCAGGGGACACTCCATCCCCACAGCCTGCAGAGAGGAACCGGCCCGCTGACAGGACCCACCCACCAAGTGGGATGACCTCAAGAATTCCAATCAGTCCTATGTTATGCTCACCTATACCTTGCCAGGCACAGCAAACACTATCTATGAGCTCTTGAGTATCCAGGTGATAGGAGACTGTCTGGCATCTTGGCATTACAGACATATTTGTGCCCTTGCCAATATTCAGGATAACTAATCTGACTAGTAGCCAGGCTGCTCAGATTCCACACTGAGGGAGGTGAAGAGGAGAGGAAGGCAACCCACGCAGGACAGGGCATGTCAGCTGCCTCTGAATGGCCTAATCTGTCTAGGCATCAAATATCTTTTAAAAAAACGGTACAGAGAGAGGCCTGGGGGAACTGCCCTAGGCTCCTCCCCTTGGCCTCCTTGACCCTCCCAGAAATGAGCAAAAGCATGCTTTTGAAGCTTCTACCATTGGGGCTGGGGAGTGTCTGGCTTTCTTACGGCTCAAGTCCTGCTCACCATCCTCTTAGCACCGTGAACCCCATTTCTAGACCATTCAACCCTTTCAGAGCTATGCGAGCCATCTTGTGCCTTGGCTGGAGCTTGGAAAGGTTGTGCCCAGCACGTTGCTGCTATTTCCTCGGACAGTTAGGCTCCTAGTCCCCCAGGAGCATCCATGAGGATAACCAGTAAGACCCACCAAGGCACACTGATGAAGTTCTCAGAGGCCCGGATAGATGACATGAGTCTTCCCCCAAGTCACAGGCTGGGCAAGGAGAAGGCATGCACTCTGTTTGGGAGCTCTGGCTCTCAGTCTTGTCACACTGTGCTATGCCTAAGCCTGAGACTCAAAAGAACAACGACCCTGAGGTTGAGGACCTAGGCCAAACAAGCAAAAAAAATATCTTGACCAATGTTCGTGCAGCTTTAATTTGCTCATGACACTTGGTTCTGAGAAATCACACCTAATGCCCTGTAAAACCATGACAGAGGTCCCATGTCCCTGAGGTGCAGCATGCAAGCTTCCCATCACCCAACTGTTCACCATGGCTGTACAGTGAACAGGGATTTCTTTGTTGTGACTTTTCAGATTGGGATAGAAAAGTCCTTTTTGATAAAAATTTCATGCCCCATAAAAATGAGGTAAAAACAGACCTGCTGTGATTGAAGGGGACCTGGGATCCCTCCAACCACCTTTACTGCTGTTATCCAGGCAAGGTTCCCCAGTGGCCCGTGGAGTCCAGTTTGAAAAGCATGGTGTACAAGCACAGGCAGGGGATGGGGGGAGGGAGGAAATGGGAAGCTTGTAGGGCTGTCTTGGCATTCACCTTGGGTGAGTTACTCATAGGCCTTGGTTGACCTGTTTGTACACTGGGTCTGTTGGACAGGGTTCTTTGGCATCTGAGCTCTGTTATGAGGGGTAGGGGGTGTGGGGTGGAGATTGCAACTCCATAGTTATAAATGCCTAATCCTGAAGGCTCCTGGATCTCAGCTTCTAACATTCCACTGCTGAGCATTAGAAGTCTGGGACTGCCTGTATCTAGCCTGTGCTGGCACAGCACACTGGGGCCCAGGCTGTGGAAAGCAGAATTCATTAAGTCAACGTGATGCCCAGGGGCAGTGAGTTCCCTGGAGAGGGCATGCCCCATGCAGGATAGAGGAGGTGGAGGTGGGGGCTGGGTGGACCTGGATCAGCAGCCACTCAGTGGGCAGAGCTGGGAGAGGGACCCAGGTCTCCTGACTCCTGCTCTATCTTTAGATCTCCATAGCAACCGTCGCCAGGGCACCAAGAGCTGAAGGCACGGGCTATGTGGCTGCCTGCAGGAGGGAGGGGCATTTGCCTCCATTCCTCTTCTTTGTGGGGAAAGGACTCTGAGCTGGCCTCCTGAGCCAGGAAAGAAACTGAGCGTGAAGCTGATCACAGCAGGAAAGACTTGTCACGGATACAGAGATGATCCAGGGCAGTGCCTTGGTCTGAGAACATGGTCAGGTCATAGAGCCAAGGCCTTCAGCAAGCCAGGTTCACTCCACGGGAGGCACAGAAGTTAAGGTCCTCTCAAGAGCTCTGAGTTTTTCTCCAAGTCATTTTCTCAGCACTGATGGTCTCTGTAAGGACAAGAGGCTCCTCAGTCCTTGTCCTGTCTAACTCCCACCAGTCTGAGCTCAGCAGGACTCCATTTGCTTGGCTCCCTTGGAGCAGTCTTCTCTGACTTCCAGGACAACTGCTGGCCTCTCTCCACACAGCAGGACACAGCAGGCAAGAAAGGAAGTTCCAAGGGTGGTGACATTTGCCCTAGGTCTCTGGGAAAGTCGGCAGCAGGACCACGTCCATGTCTTCTAACTCTGGTCTGGGCTGCTCTTTGTACCCCTAATTAAGGACCAAGGCCAGGGCTAGAAGAGGAAGTAGGAGTCCTTAGTCAGGCCAGCAGACAGCAAACACCTAGCTATGTCCTCAGTAAATGCAGCTGAGCCACAGACTAATGTAAATGGCTTTCTCCGGCAGCAGGCCACTAGTTCATCAACCAGCTCCTGGCCCAGGCGGCCAAAGCAGGTCTTGTCACGGTAGCTCCAGGGAAGCTGTTCTAGGGAGACTTCCTGGGAAGACAAGAGAGAGCAGCAGTGACTCCTGGGGGTTCTCGATGGTCACCTAGCCAGCTCCTTTCTGTCACTACAGGACATGGGAGAAACCCTTCACCAAAAGAAGCTCCTAACTCCACTGCCAGCGTGCTGCTGAGTTCCAGGTCACTCTTTAGTGACCTGGATCTTCCTACACTCCCCCAAACACTTTATCTACTGGAACCTCAAGAGCCAGCAGACCTCACTGGCCCATCTTCCCACTTCCCAGTTCTCCCCAGCCCCTTGGTTCCACTGGCCCTACCCAAATTGTGCACTCCAAGATGCACTGAGTCTGGTTACTCCTCAGCGAGGCAGAGCCCTTAAACAATGACAGGGAGGTAGATGCTATGATGGCAGGAGCACTAGCAGCACCCATGGCTCCGTACCCAGGGATGGACTTACTCATCGGCAGATCCTGGAAGGGTGAGTAGGCACTGGGAAAGGGAGGGGACAAGCATACCTGGCAGGGGGCATCAGGAACAAAGGCTAGCACCAAAAAAGCACAGCAGAGTTGTACCTGCAAGCTTGTCAGTGACACCAGGACATAGCATTAGGGAGGGAAGGCCGGGAGGTGGGGCTGTCAAGGTCATCAGGCCACTGGGCTTGGGAAGTCCTGAGAACAGTAGGAGCCAGCAAAGGGCTAGGAGCAAGGCAGTGCAGGAGGACAGACAAGCTGGCAGGAAGTGGAAGGAGTGTTGGCAGGCTCAGTCAGGAAAGGGGCAACCTGTGTCAAGCGCATGTAGGTGAGCAGAGCTACCACGGTCACCCTCCCTCCTGCTATCAAGCCAGTCAGCCCATTCCTCTGCCCAACCTTCTGCTTCATCAAAACCTAGCAGGGCAGGAAGTGAACTTTCATATAACTTCCCAGCCTGGGCTCAAATGCCTCTGCTTTCATGCGGCATTCCTGACCCTATTGCCCTCCATGCTGGCCAGCATGTATGTGCACTATCCTGATGGACTAAGACAATGGCCTCTGTGCAGGACCGGCTGAGCTGGTATCCAGCTCTCTGTGGCAGTTACCTTGTTACCTCAGGTTCCACATCTGCGAAAAGACAGAATGGGAGTACAAACCTCATGAGACTGTAGTGGGATTGAAGTGCTCTCTCTCTCTCTCTCTCTCTCTCTCTCTCTCTCTCTCTCTCTCTCTCTCTCTCTCTCCCTCTATCCCTCTCTCTGTCTCTCTCGCTCTCTCTTTTTGTGGACAGGGTCTCACTACTGTATAGCTTTGGCTGGCTTAGAACTTACTATGTAGACCAGGCTGACCTCAAACTCATAGAGATCTGACTGCTCTGGCCTCTCAAGTGCTGGGATTAAAGGCCAGCTCATTTTCTTAATTGGTAACTGATGTGGAAGGGTCCAGCTCCCATGATGGTGCCATCCCTGAGCAGGCAGCCCTGGACTATAGGAAGTAAACTGAACAAGCAGGAAGAAGCATTCCTTCATGTGGGTTCTGCTTTGCCTCCTGTGTTCAGGTTTGAGTCTCTGCCATGACTTCCATTCCAGATGGACTAGATGAAGGCTTGATGCAATCCCATTCTTTCCCAAGCTGCTTCTGGTCATGGTCTTTATCAGCAATAGAAGGCAACTAAGACACATCATAAGCAGCCATCCCTGTAGACAGGTGAGTGCCCCTAGGGCAAGGGGGTATCTCACCTTCATTTGTGGCCCTGGCATCTATCATGTTGTTGAGGACAGAGGGAAAGAGGGCTAGGCAGCTGCCAGGGCAGGTGAGCCTGCCAGGTGCCTGTGCCCTGTTTCCCTTCCTGGCCCAGGCTTCTGTAGGGCGTGTGGCCTTCCCTCACCACCTCTGCTTCACACTAACCTTCGGTTTTACGCCCTGCCTTGGGCACTTCCTGTTACTGTTAATGTTCACCAAACTGACCCTCCCATGTGCATAGAGCTTTCTACCTGTGGACAGGTCTGTAGACTCTGAATCTACAAAGCTCTGGAGGGGACAGCAATCCAGTTTCCTGGCCCCAGACATATGGTTGAGGATCATATAAGCTGTCAGAAATTTTCCAGATTTTTCTCAAAAAGGAGATTCAGGAGGGGGTATCTGCAGTATACAATGCTGACCCTGAAGCAAAAGGAAATAGGGAAGGGGCAGCAGGGACCCCCAACCTAGGGAGTACAGGAAGCAGTGAGATTAGACCCTCTAGAGAGCAGACAGTGGTAACGGAAGGCCTGGCCTGAGATCTGCCATACTATGGCGAGGGCTGGGGCAATGGGGACACAGAGAGCAGGACATGGGGTGGCTTCGAGCTAGAGAACTTATAGCTCACTGAGTCTGACAGTAGCTGTTCTGCAGCTGTGTGGAGGAGCAGTTGGAGTGGCAGGGGCCTTACTAAGGCACTGACTCCCAGTCAGTCTCCATGGAGCCCCTACTCAGGACCTGGCCTCATGCTAGGCACCATGGCGAGTATGTGAGCCCACATCCTTAGCCATAAAGGTGTGAACAGGACTCCACACAAGTGACCCCAGGGGATGGGTAGGACACAGCTGAGGGCAGCATCTACAAACTGGAGCTCAGGAGTGTGAAGCATACAGAGCCCAGACCTGGCTCCCCCTTGGCCCAGCACTTCCGTAAGTCTGCTTCCTCCTCTGTAACATGGACTTGGGGATGCCTACATTCCACACAGAGCACCTGGGGTTATTACTATAGTACAGTGCCTACAGCCAGTCCTCAGGACAAGCACAAAGGGAATGCAGCTTGTTAGGGGAGAGGTCTCCACCCTGGGCTCACCTGACTGAGGACAAAGAAGGTTCGAACGTTCCAGAACCTTGCCTGTTCCTGGAAGAAGGTCTTCAGGTAGATGCCCTCGAAGGTCTTGAAGCAGCCAACCAAGGTGACAAAGGTCTCATCATCTTCGTTGTCTGTGATGCTCTGCAGGATAGGCACCATAGGGGCCAGGCCCGTGCCAGCCGCCAGCATGAGGAGCTCACCATACTAGAGAGCAGGCAGGACAGCTCAGTGGGTGGCGGGCTCTCCACCACCCTCATGGGTCTTCTCTTGGCCTTGCCTAAGGTGGGCAGCAATGCATTTCTCTAGTGTCCCGCCCATCTCTGCCATGCTCTTCCTCTGCTGCATGATGCCACCTGGACTGTGGACAGCAAGGAAAGCCCCCTAGAGAGCAAAACCCAGCCTGAAAGGGGGTTGGCTGCCTTCTGCTTATAGCTGCCAAGGAACTTAACTACCTCCCAAAGCCACTTCCTCTCCCACCAAAGCCTTGCCACTCCCAAATCCATCCCGACTGCTCTCTAGACTGCCTCCTCTGACCCTGGGGAGCTCCTCAAAGATCTTAGGACCCCAGCCTAGAACTCTGAGCTTCTCTGAAGTAAATGAAGTAATGAGTACATCTGCCTAGCATGGCACTGTAAGGGATGTTTCTGCCCAAGACAATAATAATACCATCAACCCCTCCTCAGTAAGCCCATTGCCTGTCTCCTCTAGGTTCCTTAAAAAACAGGGCAGGCCTTTTCAAAATCAGTCAGTCAGTCAGTCAGTCTGTCTGTGTCTGTCTGTGCGTGCGTGTGCGTGTGTGCGTGTGTGTGTGTGTGTGTGTGTGTGTGTGTGTTTGTGTAACCCTGGCTGTCCTGGAACTCACTCTATAATAGAGCAGGCTGGCCTCAAACTCTGAGATCTACCTGCCTCTGCCTCTCAAGTGCTGGGATTAAAGGCGTGCGCCACCACCACCCTGCTCCACCACCACCCTGCTCTAAAAGTCAGTTTCTTAAAGGTTAATGCCTGACCCACACTGAAAAACATTCACCTTGCATTCCAGGGATTAGGCATCTGTATATAAATATCAACCATGTGATCTGGGCAACCTATTTTCTTAATCTGAACCTCAATTTCTTCACTAGTGGAGAACAATGAGAGCATTTTCCTAAAATAGCTCCCAGCTCAGAACTGCCCTGGGGACCAGATGAGGTAACATAAAGGGCCGGTATGGAGTTGAGATTTAATCCATTTCAGTTTTCCCCTTATTAAGCCTGAGATCCTGGGCTGGGTCACCTTGTCTGCAACAGTGGTCCCTGCAGCCTCCAGGCCTTTGCTGTCTCACCCTCCTTTTCTCTCATCCTTGCTCAGGTTGTTCTAGGACGCCTGAGCTGGGCTGGGGGGTGGGGGCTCTTCATTTCCTGTCCCCCAGTGCCTGTGCCTCCCTCATACACTGGCAAACACTACCTGTCTCCTCCTGGACAGATGCTAGTGTCTGCCTGTGGCGTGAAGGCAGAGACAGACATTTGTATGGTTGATTAAACATCTGTGTGTAATCAGACAACTACAGAGCAGGACTAGAAAGAGGGTGAGATTCGTGGCCTTCTCAAGGAGCAAAGCAGGCCCTGGCAAAGCTTTGGTGGCCATCTGAATGTGGGAGGCACTACCTTGCTGCTGGATCTAGGTGAGAAACAAAAGGCTCTGATGTTCCAAGGATGCAGGTCACAGACATTGGGAGGCTCCCTCATGGGACAAATGGTCAGAAGACCATCTGTGCTCCAAGTCAGGAAAAGAAACAATATCCACACCTGTTCTCCCCCCCGCCCCCCGAGATAGGGTTTCTCTGTGTAGCTCTGGCTGTCCTGGAATTCACTCTGTAGACCAGGCTGGCCTCGAACTCAGAAATCCGCCTGTCTCTGCCTCCCACATGCAGGGATTAAAGGCGTGCACCACCATCGCCCGGCCACACCCTGTTCTTAAGGGCAGGGATACAGAATAGGGGGACACAATGCAGAGCTGAGCATGGATAGTTCCAGAACACTGCTGGAGAGTGATAGCATATACATCTGTATGTGTGAGGTGGGGGTGAATCGCTGGCAAGCTGCCACGAGGGCTGAGTGAGCCTGCACAGAGGATGCACTGCAGAGGGTTTGGCAGTATGTATGGGGGTATATCTTTACTGGGACAGAGCCCAGGGCCTACGAGTGCTAGGAAAGTGTTCTATACCAAGCTATACCCCATCCTGACAGGGCTGGTATGAAGGTTCACATATGCATGTGTGTGTGTATGTGTTTGAACATATGCCCATGTGTGGGAGAGGGTGTGCAGTGAGGCTGGCGTCCTGGGAGACGGCTGCCAGGTGCATTTGGGTTCCCTCCTTTTCTCTGTCTCTGATGATTTTTTTTTTTTTTGGTTAGTGAACATGTTTTGCATTTATAATAAGGGGAAAATACAATAAAAGCTATTTTTAAATTAAACAAAAAGAATGGCAAGGCAAGCATGATTCATTCTTTTCCGTTTGTTTCGGTTTTGGCTTTGTTTTCCTAATTATAAAGGTAATAGGTGTTTATTCCAGATAATTTGGAAGGCGTAATGAAGAAAATGAAAATTGCCCATAATCTCTCCCAAACCTGCTAATATTTCATACATTTCATATTTCTTTCTGTACATTTTAAGTTAGTTTCCCTACTGGGTGGATATTGCTTTGTACTTGTCACTTGCTCTTATAGCATAAGCATAGAGCATCATTAAAAACATAACTTTAAAATCTAGGAGAAGGCTCTATCAAGTACCTGTAACCCAGTGTACTTAACTGCTCTCTTTGTTGGGCACTCCGTTGCCTCTAGTCTTTTGTTGTTATAAATAAAAATGCCACTGACACACGCACAAGAAGCAGCATTTGGGTTTGATTTTGTTCTGTTATGGTTTGTTTGTTTTTCTCTGTAATAGACTTCCAGAAATGGAATTACTGGGTCAAAGGATTCTCAAGACTCTCGATACATCATACAGCGGGACTTCTTCCCAGGCACGGGGCGGCTGATGGGAAATGACGGTTCTGGGAAAGCGGACAAAGATGCAAGCATGCTGTGGAGAAGAGCAATCTAGAAGTGAGTATGGGCTGCACTCAGCTTCCTGAGAAGGTGCAATGGGAACAGCATCTGAGAGTCAGAGGGCATCAGGATCCTGAACGCTAAGTCCTCCATCCTGATCTTCTGAGGCACGGGCAGCCATCAGCAGTTTTGGAGTAAAGTAGACAGTGTGTTTATTAGGGCCGGTCTATCTTCTCCCTTGTCTAAGCCTCACATCACTCTGGGGGTTGGGTTAAGTGTTAGAAGAACAGCACAGTGACTTGGGGAAGCTCCT
This sequence comes from Mastomys coucha, assembly GCF_008632895.1. Classification (NCBI taxonomy): domain Eukaryota; kingdom Metazoa; phylum Chordata; class Mammalia; order Rodentia; family Muridae; genus Mastomys; species Mastomys coucha. The sequence goes on along the minus strand of NW_022196900.1, from coordinate 66,388,406 downwards.
CAGGACTAAAGGTGCTGGCACTGACCTTCTTTGGTTCATATAAGAAGCTTCCGAAAGGTCCTCTCCAGAAAGCTGTGTCTCCTGTTCTCCAGGACTCCACATACCGGGACATCAGCCCAGTCTGGTAGCACTTGAGGCAAACACAGGGGACAGTCAGTGGATAGGCATGCACCTCTGCACAAACTTCCCTAACTAACGCTTGAAACTCCTTCTGTATGCTCAGTGCCTCCTGAGCAACTCTCACCTTGCCTTCCTCTGTACCCCACATGCTGGAGCTATCATCCATACTGGCATCTAGCCACACAATGTGGATGGTAAGGCTGAGATGAGACTCCATGGACCTACCAACCTTCAGAGAGGTCACACATTGAAATACCTGAGGCGAGCCAGGCAGTGGTTGTGCATGCCTTTAATCCCAGCACTCGGGAGGCAGAGGCAGGTGGATTTCTGAGTTTGAGGCCAGCCTGGTCTTCAGACCAGGACAGCCAGGGCTACACAGAGAAACCCTGTCTTGAAAAACAGAACAGAACAGAACAGAACAGAACAAAACAAAACAAAATGCCTGAGGAGCCATGGCAGGGAGGAAGTGTACCCCAATAAAGAACTGGGTAGTGACTAAAGGCAACTAGCATGTAGTGTCAGAAAGACAGTGGTCTATCAAGGGATGCTCCTTCTAAGAGAGAAGCAATTTTTCAGGTGCTAGTCTGCAGCTTGTGGGGCATATCTTGCCAGATCTCAGGAGTCTTCCAAGAGATAGAGGAGATCCACATTTTTATTGACAATCTTCCCACTTCTGAAATGTTAGTAATAAACTTGTAATTCTGCAATTCTGGGCAGGCTAAAGCCAAGTACATTTGAACACTGGACTCAGCTTTCAGTGTCTGGCTCATTCTAAACCACCTCCTGGTGGGAATACCACTAAGTAGGTGAGCTGTCTACACTGCCTACACTGCCTACACTGCCTACACTGTCTACCTGCACTATTCTGAGCACCATGCTTGGGGTAGCAGGACATGCAGTTGGGTCTGAAACATCGTGAGGGCATCCAATGCCTAAATCACAAACATTTAGCAACAAACATTTCAATCAATTAATTTATGCAGTCAGACCTCCTTTGAAAGGGCTCAAAGTATAGGAGGGATACATATACACAACTCAGACATAAACTCGATAGAGTTTCATACTCCATGATGAGAAACCGTGAGCCCATGGGTGAAATAAGGCTGGCTTCTTGGAGGTGGAAGGTGCGTTAGGGCAAGACTGGATTGCCAGGGTAGGGAGTCATGTAAAGACTTGGAATTCGGGTCAGCACAGGGAAGGGCACAAGAGCCCAGGTCTTCTCTTAGGAAGAACAGATGGCTGTGGGGTAGACTCAGAGGAAACACTGGGACACAAAACTGGAAGGGTGGTTGGGATGGCCCAAAACTTGAAGGATAGACTAGATTTTGGTGTCAGACCTGCCTTTGAGCATCCATGACTACCTCCATCACTGACTGCATGAGGCACAGGTAGTCCTGGCTTACCTGGGAAATGAGGGGGAGGGAGAGTTTTTACTGGAAGCTGTGTGGGGGCACATTTTGGATTCTGGGTACAATTTGGGGAAAATAAAAACTCCAGCTATAGGGACTAGAGAAGTGGTTCAGCTGTTAAGAGTACTGGTTCCTTCTCCAGAGGACCTGGGTTCAATTCTTAGCACTTACATGGTGGCTCACTACTGTCCATAAACATAAGACAAAACAAAACAATCAGAACCCTAGCCATGGCCCTAGTGGTCCCAGCCAGCATCAAAGAAAAGATTCTTCTGCCACAGAGAGCCTGGTTTGGAGCAAATGCTCAAGAGAAACTAAGACAACTTTTGTCCTACTACCCAAGAGACCTTTAAGCTTCGGTTTCTTCATTGGTAAAGTGGGGATAATATGGTTTTCTTGCGGTCAGGAGTTGAAATGACAACAGTTACAAGCAGTGTAACCAGTGCCTAGCAGGTGCCTGAAAACAGAGCCCTCCTTAGTTTCCTCATGGGAAAGTCAACCCTCAAATTCCCACTGCCTTCCCAATTTGCAAAGACATTTCCAGTTCTTTCCAGCCAGTGGCTTAGGGATAATGAGATACTGCTCTGAAGGAGAAAATCAGCCTTGCAGCTGGGAGGGATCCAGCTGCTCTGGAGAGCTGTCTCCAGGCTTATCCTCTCAGCAGAAGCGCCCTAGACAAGCAGCACAGGGAAGCAGGCCATTTGGAGAGGATTTGTGGAATCTCCCAGACAAACAGTAGCGTGCAGAAGGGAGCTCGTCCAGGCTTATGTGGGAAGGAATAAACATTCAGGCTTGCAGGCAGGCAAGAAAGCAGGAGCCCAAGTCGGCTCTAGGCCTCAGAATCAGGGGCTTGCTCACCCATATCACTCCTTCCCCCACCTCCCACCTTGGGTCCTTTGGCCTCAGCCTGCTGACCAGTGAGAGAGATAATGACACAGCCTTGTAAGGAGGCTTGGATGTCAAAGCTGTTCTTCAGTATTGATGCTCCTTGGGACTGCATGAGAGAAATGTTCTCACTTGCAGGCATGTCAGACCTGTGGCCACGAGCAGCTAAGGATAGCTAGGAAAGTGGTCTGACCCAAAACTGAAACTTATTTTAAAGCATTATTAGTATTTTTGTTTGGGGTTTTGTTTGTTAATTCAATTGTTCTAGAGCATGAACTTTGTAGATGACAACATGGTGTGATGGCAAAAGGCTGGATTGGCCTAGCAGAGCCACAGCAGAGTGGCACACACAAAGCTTCACTTGCTGGAAGTCAAATGTCAGAGGGTCAGCAGGTCCATGGAAAGCAACCTCTTTAGTTTCTTCATGCTGGGCCTCCGTGACTATAACTTATTGCTCAGATCTTGGGTCTCCAGGGCATTCTGTATCTAACCAATTCCACTCAGGCCCGACAACTCTTCCAGTGGCCCAGCTGCCCCACAGGCATCCTCTTCTTCCAGCATGTGGGCTGAACACAGTTCCCAGAAGGCCTATTTCCTGTCACCGTTTCTGAAGTCTGGCTATCAGTACTCTCTACCTGGAATGCCATTCATTCCTTGCCACCGTCAGTTCACACTCCTCCTTCAAGGACAGCCTCCCAGAGAGAATGCCAGGGTAGTTCTGTCTGCAGGGTCTTCATGCCCAGTTTTATCTGGCATCCTGCCCCCTTCTGTGCCAGGACAAAAACCTTTCCCATTTCATGCTGCTTCTGCTGTGCTGCCCCTAGCTCTTAAAGCCTTCTCCTCATACTTCTCTTGTTACTCAGCCCTCAAACACACAGCAGCTACCAGGAAGCTGGGCCAGAGTTCCCTGTTTACAGCTGTCCTGTGTTGGACTGGGACTCTACTCTCATGACTAGCATCAGTCTATTGATCTGACCATTTGTCCTGGGTCCCTCCAAGTCAGGCAGGACCCCTGTGCCAGCACACACAGAGGCAGGGACTTCCTTCCCACTTCTCAGCTCAGTACTCCCCTTCCACCAGTACATAAAAGATGATAAGGTATGGGATTTCCTAAAATCTCCCAATTACATGCCCTCAGGGCATAGCAGCATCCTCCTTAGAAAAGGAAGAGGAGACCCTCTCATAAACTATTGCTCCTTCAAGCCAGCCCATTCTCATGCCAACTAACAGATGGGAAGCCCTCCACCCCAAGCAAGCCAGAGAGGGAGATATGAGTCCAGAGCACCTTAAAGAATCTTCAATAAGAATGGACTCACCTTGATTAAAATGTCAAAGTATCCTTCTGCAGTGACAGGGCTGATGGGAGTGTAGGCTCTCTGAATTTCTAAGCCATCTACTATACCTCTGGAAAGTAGAAGTGCACAGGAAGTCAGGTAGTCAGCCATTTAACAATGATACCTCCCTGCCAGGTGAATGGACATGAAGGGTGGGTTCCAGTCATTCCCAGAAGTGCTCACCAAGGGACAGGTAAGGAACAGCAGAGAGAAAACAGTAAGTTCACCACTACCCATGCTAGCTACTTGTGAGACCTGTGCACGGTACTTAATCTGTCAGCAGCACCTCCTGTAACACAGGGGGAGCCATTTAGGTCCTGGTTGTGTGACTTTACTGGAATTAGACAGAATAGTCCATCAAAGGGTACACTGATGCTGTGAGCAGTTTGTGGGACATTGCTGTGGTTTCCCTCTCCACTATAAACAACACAGATAAAAGCAGCTGCTAACAGCTTATGGAACGTTACAGGAGACCAGCAAGCGTGAGAACTGCAAGAGTCCTCTAAGGGCTGGAGGCCAAAGCCCTGCCAATGTATTGATTGTTTTTATAATGTGACCAACACTGGGGTCAGGAGAGCAATTTTGAGTCCTGATAATAGCTATGAGGTATGAACACCTACTGTGTGTGTATCAGGCACATTATATACACAATTTCATTTAAAATAACAACCCAGGGCTGAAAAAATGGCTCAGAGGTTAAGGGCACTCACTGCTCTTGCAGAGGTCCTTGCTTTGGTTCTCAGCACCCACACTGGGTGGCTCACAACTGCCTGTAATTCTAGTTTCAGGGGATCTGATACCTTCTTCTGACCTCCATGGACAGCACACACACAATGCACATACATACCCTCAAGCACACATATATACACATAAGATATAAATAGATAGATAGATAGATAGATAGATAGATAGATAGATAGATAAATAAATAAATATTTTTTAAAATGCAGTGCTTAGAGAAGGAAAGCCCTTGCACAGCTCGCATCTGGCCATGGCTCCAAACCCAAGTTTAGTTCTGCTCCCCAAAGTATCTCAGGCAGCTAAGTATGGGGGTGCACCCTGTAGTCCCAGCACTTGGGAGGCTGAGGCAGAAAAACATGAGTTTGAAACTGGCCTGAAGTACATAATGAGCATGTAAAAACAAACCACAATAAAAAACAAACTCAAAACCCCACACCCAAACAATAACAACCAAAACCCCGACAGCTTCCCAGGCACACCTGAGCATCCCTTTCTCTGGCTTTACTGTGTATACAACATTCTGCTCTGGTGTCTGCAAAGACTGATATGCCCTGTCCAAATGCATCAAATCCAGAGGTGTTAGACAGAATGTAAGAAAAGCTTATGAAGCATATGCAGACACTGAGAGCAAAACAAACATGGCTCAGAAGCGAAGAGCATGACACCACGTACTGCAGCAGGTAGAGCCTGCAGTGTCTCAGAGGGACTGAGCATGCTCATCTGTGAACTCAGAAGTCTGCTGGAGTCAGGTATTGAAGCAATAAGGAGCACCAGAATATGTTTTCCTGAGTGACATGGTCACATGTATTAGGAATGTCGTGTGGGGTGGTAGAGAGGATGGAGGGGAGTCAGCCTAGAGGCGAGGTGTCCTGGTCACTCAAATTTATGGATGGAGAGCTGCAGAGCATTATAACCTGCATTGTGGCTTCTCCTGACAGCTGGAATGGAGAACTTCAAGGGTTGCCAGCCAGGCCACAGGCCAGAGCACCTGGAGGCAAGTGGCCAGTCTGACCAGCAGTAAGCTCTTTCTAGTCCCCTCCTGCCTTGTCTTTGGGCCATGTCTTGTGGGTTTTGTTCTTTGTTTTGTTTTGTTGTGGTTTGTTGGTTGGTTGGTTTCTTCTCTTCTTGCCAACCCTGTAAGCCCCAGGTTTCTTAGGGTTCAGCTCTATACCCATTTTTCTTCCCACATGTGAATATGCTCCTGAATGCTGTCTGGCTCTGTGATATCGTCCAGATTCATGTTTGCAGCACTGATACCTCTGCAGAGCCTCACATACCCACAACTGCCTGCCTGAAAGATGCTCTCCCAGGAAAGGTGGGATGGTTCAGGCTGGGGATGCACAGGTCAGAAAGAAGCTCAGAGGACTCTTCTCAGAGGAAAGGACACTAATGCAGTTCAGTAGCCAAGTTGTCTAGACTGGAGTCTGGATTCCATAACATGGTGGCTGTGAGACTGGGAAACTTTTTTGTTTGCTTGCTTGTTTCCTCTTTTATTATTATCATTACCATTTTTGAGATAAGATATAGAGCCCAGAATAGCCTCAAACTTGAGATGTAACTAAGGTTGACTCTAAACTCTTTTTGTTATGTTTTGTTTGCTTGTTTTGTTTTATAAGATTTATTTATTTTATGTGAGTACACTGTAGCTGTCTTCAGACACACCAGACGAGGGCATGAGATCTCATTACAGATGGTTGTGAGTCACCATGTGGTTGCTGAGAATTGAACTCAGGACCTCTGGAAGTCAGTGCTCTTAACCACTGAGCCATCTTTCTAGCTTGACCTTAAACTTCTAATTCTCTTGCCTCTACCTTTTATATGTTCAAATTCTTTATTCTTAGTGTCCTTTCTGTCTTCAGATGCTAATATATTGGCTCCAAAGACAGACTGCTTGCTTTCAAATCCTGATCCAATACTTCCTGTGTGAGCAAGTTCCTGAAACTCTCTGACTTTAACGTTCTCTGGGGATTTTGTGAAGGTTAAATGAGTTCATGAATGTGAGTAGACAGAACTATGCCGTGGCTAGTAAGTGTTATCAAGTACTGGTGCTGTTATATATCACAAAAACATTACTGAGCTGGGCAGTGGTGACGCACGCCTTTAATCCCAGCACTTGGGAAGCAGAGGCAGGTGGACTTCTGAGTTCCAGGCCAGCCTGGTCTACATAGTAAGTTCTAGGACAGCCAGAGCTATACAGAGAAACCCTGTCTCAAAAAAACAAACAAACAAACAAAAACCCCAAAAAAACCAAAAAAAACCAAAAAACAAAAACTCAAAAAACAAAACCAAAAACAACAACAACAAAAAACTAAAAACTGAGCAAATCTTATGCTCCCAATGTCCATCCTGAAGAAGGCAAATAAGGGCTCAAGAAAGGTTGAGTAAGCCTCCCCCTCCCCGGCTACCCGGCTGGCAAAGTAGGGTGGCAGACATTGGTCCTCCCACTACCTGAATGTACCGTAGGATGAGGTGCTGCCCAGGAAGCAGGCCGAGCTTACTGTTCTCAGGTAATGTAAAGCGGACGAGATAGGTGTCCTTGGTGACCTTCTCCATGGTGCTGATGTGGAAGGCCAGGAAAGTCTCTGGACTTAGCTTGGTAGAACAGCCCTATAACAGGAAAAGATTTGACCTCAAGGGGTCAGACCCAAAGGATACACATCCTTGCTACTTTCCCTGATTTCAATGAGAGCCATCTCCTGATGTGACAGAGAGTTGGCCCTTGCTTCTTCTTGATCTACAGCATAATACATGGAGCTTACTCTTCTTTTTTTTTTTTTTTTTTTTTTTTTTTTTTTTTTTTTTTTTTTTTTTTGTGGTTTTTTGAGACAGGGTCTCTCTGTATAGCCCTGGCTGTTGTGGAACTCACTCTGTAGACCAGGCTGGCCTACAAGTTAGAAATCTGCCTGGCTCTGCCTCCCAAGTTCTGGGATCAAAGGTGTGCGCCACCACTGCCTGGGTGAGTTTACTCTTTCTTATAAGCTTTATGTAGCTCCCCACAACTGCAGGATCAAGTACAGGCTCCTTAGCCTACATTCAAGGGAGCAGTAGACAACTATAAGCTTCATTTTATTTGCCACAGAACAGACCTTAAACTTTCATTTCTCCTCCCAAGGCCACCTGTTACTGCCTACCTACCTCAAGGTCTTTATTGTTCATATTGTGTCCTCTATACAAAATACCTGCTCATCCTTCAGATCTACTAAGCTCCAGGTCTAAAGAGTTGAAAAAGTTGATGGAGCCGGGCAGTGGTGGTGCACGCCTTTAATCCCAGCACTTGGGGGCAGAGGCAGGAGGATTTCTGAGTTCGAGGCCAGCCTG
>NW_022196900.1:66377983-66380186 GCF_008632895.1 Mastomys coucha | reverse complement strand
AAAAAAAAAAAAAAAAAAAAGAAAGAAAGAAAGAGAGAATCCAGTCTAACATCCTTGTATCACATATGGGGAAACTGAGACCTGAAAGGTCTCAGGTTTTGGATTTCAGGAGGAATGCTGGGGTAGACTGTCCTTCTAAAGACAGATTTATTAACACCAGAGACAGATATTATGGTGGGAGTTCCAAAGAAAGTTCAGGTTCATGAAGCTAAGTGGGGTTCCTCTTACAAGCTTCAGAGAGAAAAGGGAGGTCCCAGGTCTTGTAGCTGATGAGTAGCCCATAATACACACTGGCAGTCAGGTTGTCTGACTCCCAGGAGGCAGGAGGAGAGAGAAAGGTTCATCTCTTCAGTTAACCTATGTCCATAATATGTAGCCCTAACTAGGGTACTCGGTAAACTTCCTTTGGGGATGTGAGCATTACAGAGTCGCAGACAGTCACAGTATGGTGCCTGCCTGACATCTGACAGACATCACAGATGATGTGAGGGTAGACAGAGAAAGGCTGCAGCAGGTGAACATGGCCTGAGTAGTCCCTCATCCAAATCTAACAGCTTAGTGTTTGAAGCCAACCATGAGCAGGGTCTCAAATTCATGCTCATTGCCCCTAATATCCCAAACCATCCCTGTGTCTTCTATGGAAAGCCCTCTCTGAATACCATGACTACTACTGAGCTTGCCTGTTGTCCTCTCCCTCTCCCTTTCTGAGACAGTGTCACATGTAGCTCACACTGACCTGACTTCTAGTTGGCCAAGGTTGGCTTTGAATCCTTGATTCTCCTGCCTCTAGCTTCTAAGTGCTGGGATTAAAAGAGTATGCCACCGGGGCTGGCGAGATGGCTCAGCGGGTAAGAGCACTGACTGCTCTTCCGAATGTCCTGAATTCGGATCCCAGCAACCACATGGTGGCTCACAACCACCCGTAATGATATCTGACACCCTCTTCTGGTGCGTCTGAAGACAGCTACAGAGAATTGCAGGCCAGAGCTAGCAGGGCAGGCAGAGGTCCTGAGTTCAGTTCCCAGCAGCCACACATATGATGGCTCATAGCAATCTGTACAGCTACAGTGTACTCATACACATAAAATAAATAAAATAAATCTTTAAAAAAAGAGTATGCTACCATACCCTGTTTTGTATATGCATTTCAAAAGTCTAAATTACTAGGGAAATTAATATATTACTATTACTTCATAGCAATTTAAAAGATAAAATTATTAGATTGAAATATGCTTTTCTGGCCAGGTGGTGGTGGCACATGACTTTAATCCCAGCACTCAGAAGGCAGAGGCAGGTGGATTTCTAAGTTTGAGGCCAGCCTACAGAGGGGAGTTCCAGGATAGTCAAGGCTACACAGAGAAACCCTATCTTGAAAATCCAAAGAGGATAAAAGAGCTGCTTTATAAGACTTACTAAATTTTGTAATATCACTTAATTTTCTGTTACCACAGGTGATTACAGAGCCACTATATACTGAACACATAACTACTGTGAAATGAACAAAGGAGTTAGAAAGGGAAGAGAAAGTCATTAAGCTCTGGAGTAACAGCAACACCCTTTATTTACTTGTCTATATAGTAGCAAGTTAGTTTGCTCTTTTGAGGGCAAGGACTATGCCATGCTCACTCACAAATCCTCAATGGCTTATAGGGCCTGGGGTATAACGGGTATTCAGTGGATATCTGTTGGGTGAAATAATCATTAGGATAGGTGTTACAAATAAGTTGGTCCATTTTATAGATGGGAAAATAAGAGGCACCACAAAGTTAAGGGACTTAGACTATATCCACATAGCTAACAGGTTGATTTCAGGTCCTTGGATCTATCTGCTTCCATGATAAGGACTTCTTTCTCTCCACTGTAGTCAAGGAAGGCTTCCCATAGCAGGGGAACTGGGCTGGGCAGGGCAGGGCGGGGCCAGATAGATATTGCCACTCTGGACTCCTTACCTGGCTCTCAGGGGGCTGCTTCCCACTCAGCAGGCTCCTGTCATTTCTGGCTTGGGCTCTTTCCCATCTTTCCAGGTCTCGGTGATAGAGGTCAAACACACAGGGCGAGCAGCCACTGCCGCAGCACTGGGAGGGCAGGGGCTCCACAGGCTTCAACCGCAGCCAAGCCTCAGCGTGGTTGTCATCCTCCTCAGCCATTGTCAGTAGGGCTTGAGCAATATCAGGGGTGGGGGTGGGGGTGGGGGACAAGTGGA
>NW_022196900.1:66371151-66377973 GCF_008632895.1 Mastomys coucha | reverse complement strand
GCTGTCAGCCTGGCAAAAGGAAGACATGGGGGTTATACTCTGTTCTCTCTCACACACTCTCCCCAAGGCCCACCAGGTTATAGGGACAGGGATGGCTTAAGCAGAGGATCTGCTGTCTCACGGGGGAGGGGGTGAACACTCACTACTTACAATTATTGGGTTTTGTGTGTGTGTGAATCTAAGCAGAGAAGGGGATTTGGATTCAGAAGACCTGTCCTACTGTGCGTGCAAGAAGCTCTGTGACTTCAATGTTTCTGAGGCTGGGACACCGGTGAGAATGGAATTGGTGTCTCACTCCTGTATTCGGCCAAACGCCTGGCATATGGGATGCTCCCACTGACTGTTGAGTGTTCATTCACTCCATGGTCTGGGAGCTAGGTACAGGATTAGGTGCGGGAAGGTAACAGAAAGCACAGGACACAGTCCCTTGTTAAGACCTAGCATGGTGTTACGTTCATCCAATCAACCCATCTTTACAGCATGCTATGTATCAGATACATGAGTGAATGGTGTCTCTCTTTATGGCAATTACTCTTAGGGTTTGGGGGGGGGTATGTTAAAATAAGACAAATGAAAATGCTTTGTTAACTGTAAACTGATGCACAGTCTGAGCGTTAGTCATTTTTGCCTTTTTTGCTTTCATGGGGTTTAAACAGTCCTATTGTCTCAGTCATTTGGAAATTAGTAGACAGGTTGGCTACATCAATCACAATTTTAAAGACATGGTTCTTTCCCATCTGGGAGGCACAATTGCTGTTGCAGCCTCCGCCTGGATGCTTATCCCTACTCTTCAGGCCTTGGCTGAAAGGTCATCTCCTCTCAGAGAGACCTTTCCAAGTATATCCCTTGTCATTATCAAGCACCTTATTTGTTCTAATATGTACTCATTTGTTAAACATAAACTGTGCGTCACGCAACTGCTCTAGAAGCCAGGGAGAGTTCCCGGGACAGTCACTAAACAAAACCAAATTGAATACCAACTTTGATAGTGGTCAAACAAGAGAAAAAACCTGAGGACATGGACAGGAAGCATGTGTGTGTTGCCACTGTTCACATAGTTCACTCACGTACTCACTCGGTGGTCCCTCAACCTACGCTCGACACGGCCACCCGATCGATGCACAGTCCCCACCCTGACCCCCACAGCGAGCCTGCCAGAAGCAAGTGCTGAGCGGATCCAGGCACTGGCCCCGCCGCCGGGAATCGGAAATCTCAGGAGCGGAGCAAAAGTAACTCGCTTTAGGCGTTGGGCGAGCCGCAGTGTCAGCAGTCGGCTGCCGAGCTGGCGGAGAGGTACCCGGGCCACTCGCAGGCTACGGGAAGCCGCAGGTGGGAAAGCGTGGGCAATGGTGAGAAGGGTGGAGAGGAGGACAGTTCATGAATTCCCTGGGCGTCGGACCTGCTCAGACACTTTAACTCCTAATTTTACAGTGAGGAGACTGGGCCCTCTCAAGTTCTAAACGCCTAAAGGTCAAAGACATCCAAAGTACAGGTTTGAGGTCCCTACACTCTTCCGCTCCGGCCTCAAGCACCACCACCACGCTCACCTACCTACCAGCAAGTTTCTTCGCGTGAGGTACTTTAGAACCCCAAGCGAGGAGCACTTTCCAAGTTCCACCTATAAGGACGGAAACTGCCTGAGGGCGGGGACAAAGAAAGGATATTTTAATTGTGATTGGATGAAGTGCCTGTCATTCGCAAAACCTGCCATTGCGCTCCGCCCCTTTTGCTCCCAGCAGGCCCTGCATGGGCAAAGATGGCGGCGTCCAGGTAAAGGTTTTGTGGAGCCCGAGTCGGTATGGTCTTGGCGTCCAGGCCCGCTGTGCGGGCACTAGCTGGCTCTGGGAGGCTCGGCCTTGGGGGCTACGGGGCCCCGAAACGCGGGGCATATGAGTGGGGTGTGCGCTCCACGCGGAAGCCCGAGCCTAGGCCCCTGGACAGGGTGTACGAGATCCCCGGTCTGGAGCCCATTACCTACGAGGGAAAGAAGCACTTCGTCCCGTGGCTGGCGAAGCCGATCTTCCCGCCGTGGGAGCGCGGCTGGAATGACCCACGGTTCCACCGTGCAGCCCCCATCCACGAGCAGCCTCTGTACAAGGAAGAACCCTGCTACATCTTCCACCAGCGTTGCCGACTCCTTGAGGGTGAGGCCGCAGGACAAACGGGAGGAGAGAGACCCTATTATCGGCTCAGCAGTGACCCCGACCCTGGGGAAGTTTCTTCTCTGCGAAGTAGAATAGAGTAACATCCGTCTTCCAAGAGTTGTCAGGATCAAGGGCAGTGTTTGTGAAAGGGAGCAATGGAAAATGAGTGTAGCGGGGAGGTGATTGGTTTACATGCATGGAGCGGTGGTAATGAAACAGGTTCTACAACGCTCCTTTCCTAGGGCAGTGTCTTTTGTTAAAATAGGTCTGGGATATGTTTTCAAGGAAGGGATTTGCACCCAAAAGTCTACCCACTATATAACAGGTCAGAATGTCTTGAGCCTGTTTACTGAGTTGGAGGCCAGCCTGATCTACGTACAGAGTGAATGATTTCCAAGACAGCCAGGGCTACACAGAGAAACCCTGTGGGGGTTGGGGGACCCAGCAATGTCTCAAAATTTGTCTGTTTCTTGAGAGTAGTGTCAGGAATTGTTTTCTAGAGTTGAGCCTCTGCTCAGAAGATCAGGGTGAGGATAGGGCAGATCCTAAAAACAAAATAACTGAAGTATGTTGGAGCAGAGATCCCAAAGGATAACTAGGAAATACAGAGACCTAACAAGGTTTGCAGCCAAATTAAGAGAATAAGTCATAAGTTTGGAAAAATCGATTGCCATAGGCCAGCATCCTAAAATGCCCACTTCTGTGCCTGCAAGGCGATTTTTCTAGCCATTAACCATTTTCAGTGAACTCAGGAGGTGCTGTGAAGGATCTCACAGACATGACCCCTATGAGTTACCCTGACAATGAATGCCTAGTGGATGGATGTGTTTCAGAAGTTAAGATTGCACCAGGAAGTGGTGGTGCACACCTTTAATCCCAGCCCTCGGGAAGCAGAAGCAGGAAGATCTCTGTGAGTTCAGGCCAGCCTGGTCTACAGAGTGAGTTCTAGGACAGCCAGGGCGATACAGAGAAACCCTGTCTTAGAAAAAAGATCAGAAGTTAAGATTGTACTCATTGAACTAGTCTGAAAGTGTATCTTCTATCCTATACTTTCTCAAGGTACAGAGAGGTCTTATAAAGTCACAATAAACCTTGTGAGATATGGGCCTGAGAAGCGGATTGGGCTTATGGAGGGATTGTAGACTTTAAGGTAGACAGACTCAGGTTCTCTTACCTGTATCACCTTAAAGATAAGCAACTTGAAGCAAATTCAGTCTGTCCAAGTTCCCCCTTTATGTCAGAATCCCATCTAACTTATAGGTCAGTTCATGACACAGGAGGTGACATTTAGTAAAAGGCAGCTCTAAACACTATGTGTTTTTTATGTGCTAGAGAGCCAGAAAGCTTGGCTTGAGATTGCTAGCAGAAAAACATCACAGAGCTGGGCTTTTATTTGAAGGGCTGGTATCCACTGAACTAGTCTCACAGCTGTGATTTCTCTGTGGGGAGTCAGCAGGGAACTCTGCTGTCTTGAGCTTGGTTTGAACTCCTTCCTTTTTTAAGCACTCATTCCCGTAGTCTACTCTCACCACCTGGAAGTTTTGTTTCTCAGATAGCACAAAAACAAAACCAGCCTCTCTTGAGGCAGCCTCTTCTCTGTGGTGTTCCCTGGCAGGCATGAACATCCCTTTCTTCCCCCCCCCCCCCTTTCTTGGTTGTCCCGAAGGTATGAAACAAGCTCTCTGGCTTACTAAGACCAAGTTAATAGAGGGCCTTCCCAAGAAAGTGCTTAGTCTTGTTGATGATCCAGTGAATCACATAGAGAACCAAGAACAACGTGTTTTGGATATCATCTCTCATGCCCGGCTCTGGCACTCCACTGAGGACATCCCCAAGAGAGAGACTTACTGGTAAGTTTCCTCCAGATAAGATGACTGAGGGGTGCTGGGAGTTACATGTTGCTTTACATCTCCAAATTATCTTTTTTTTTTTTTCTCCAAGCCCACTCATTGTGGACAGCCTCATACAGTTGTGTAAGTCCCAGATCCTCAAGCACCCTTCTCTAGCCAGGCGGACCTCTGCCCAAAACTGCTCCTTAGCCACCACCTGGAATCGAGGTTAGTCATCCTGTATAACAGAAGGCCTTGCTGGGATTTTTGTTGTTGTTGCTTTTTCGTTTGTGTGTCTGATCTTTCTCCTCCTGTCAGCCCTACCACCAGGTCCCATCCCTTTCATCCTACTCCTGCTACATCCTCTCTGGGTTTAGAAGCACCCTTGATAGGGTCTCACCACGTAGCACAGGTGGCCTCAGACTTGGGATCCTCCAGTCTGCACCACTATGCCCAATTTTCTCATTTCTGTTTTTACTTGCTCCTAAGACTTTATTCCACCAGTGATGGCTGACTGTGTCCGTTGAATCTCCACAGTACGCTTGGGAGTGTGTAAATGCTGCAGCCTGGGAAATGGTAGAGTGCACTGATCTCTCCCTCACCAACTCTGCAGCTTTGTTTTCCTTTCACACTCCTGCACCCTTCCAGGGCCATGTGAGCAGAGCTGCTAGAGTGGTTCTTTCCACAAAGCAAGTCAGCTAACACTGTCACTTGTCACGGGACACCAGGCTTTCTGTGCTTCAGCCTCCGCCTAGCCCTACCTGTGCCACCTGTTCTGCTGACCCCTGCCCATATCCCTAAGTTTGTCACATAGAGCATTTTGATATCTAGCTTTCCCACCTGTTTGCTTTTGTGCATGCTGTGTGCTTGGCCGTGCCTGCTGGTGTTTGAGACAGTAGTATAGTCCAGGAGTCTAACTGATAGAATTAGGGAGCAAGGAAACCTGCAGTGGAATATGTGGGACTTGGGATATCGATTTGATCCGGTTTTCTCTTCTCCCCTCCTTCTGCATATGGACTTCTGGCAAGGAGTCAGCCTGGCAGAGGTAATGGCACCACTAAGGAAATTAGTGCACCTCATTAATGGAGAGTACTTGTTGGCCCATTGTCAAGTATTACCTCTAATTAAACTGCCCCATTTTGAGCTGTCACTGGAGGAGAGATGTGGAGGGAATTGAATTAGAAACCACACTACAGTGATCTGTGGGGAGAATCTAAAACCCAAGGTTAGGAGAGGTCCAGGCATTTGTGTGAGGAAACAGGAAATGCCTTAGGAAACTAATCTTGAGGTGCAATTACTGCAGAATTTATCTGCCTGCAGATGTAACATTCATTTTTTACATATCTTGGGAGACTGCATGCTAATTAAATGACATGCCATTGACCAAACCAATTTCTAATCTTACAATAGCCCTAATCTATTACCTTGACACTGAGATTTGACTCTTTCTGAAACCCAGGCACCTGCAGAGTGCAGTGCCACTCAGAGCCACTCAGGGTTCTGACAACCGTCTCCCCAAACATTTTGTCTGGTAGTGGCAGGTGGCTTCCCCATGGGAACAGTGCAGGCGACATTTCACATAGTCACATATCCACAATTCAGTGATTAGTTAGCTGTGTGTGTTTCTTCTGATCACTTGTATTCCCATGCAGTATACATGTTAATCCCAATTCCCCCAGGCTCTCTGATCTGCCTGGCTTTTCTCACACCATTGGTAAGAAGAATTTGGCTTTTTGCCTGGGTTTGAAAAGTCTCCTCTGCTCCTGCTCACAGCACTTCTCTTTCTGTGCCTCTTGCTCTCCTGGGTCATGCTCAGCTTACCCTGGTTTGTTCCTTCATGCTTTTGCATGCTAGTCTTCATTTTCAGTGCCTGGCAGGCTCCTGCCTGAGCTTTCTCCCCAGAAACAGTGAGGCATTTGGCAGTGTCTGAAGCCAGCCTTGATCATGACCCATGTGCACGCGTGAGGGTGGAGGTGGAGGTGGAGGCCAGGCTGCTGCTGACCGTGTACATACACAGTGCAGCCCCATGATGGAGAGTTAGCTGGTCCCACTCTGCTCCCTCTTCAGATAGCCTTGGTGGTGCTTGTTTTGATGCAGTCTTACTGTGTGGCCTGACTGGCCTTGAACTCACAGAGATCTTCTTGCCTTTGCCTCCCAGGTTCTTCACCTGCTCAGTTTTAATGATTTGTTTCCTTCAGGAGGTGCTCTGGGCTTTGCAGGGAGGGCTGAATGTGGCTTGTGCTTTCCATAGCAACACTTGCTGCCTAAAGGGCTCCTTGAGAGCGAAGGGTAATTCTGATTTATTTTTGGGTCCCTGGCTTGGAGCTGATGGAAGATGAAGGACACTCAGGAGTCAGGAGCCTTGGAATTTAGTGGAAGAGCACCCAGAGAAAAGAATGTCATAGTTCCTCATCTCTTGGGGGGCTCAGAATTGTTGCCCCAATGCCATGTGTGTGTTCTTGTGACCAGGCTGGTCATCCAGAGAACCCATAACAGACTGGACTCAAGGTTTGTGGGTACTGAAAGCTTCTCAGAGAGCTGTAAAAAGACCCAGTTGGACTAATCTTCTTTTCCCTATTTTAGAGTCTCTTCTCCTTCAGGTCCGAGGTACTAGTAGTACCATACTGAGTGCCAAGGATCCCCTGCCCGCCATTGCCTCCAGACAGGAGGTTGAAGCTACCAGAAGTCATGTTCTCAAAACTTTCTATCCCATATCTCCCACCATCGATCTTCAAGAATCCCATGTTTATGAAGTGAAAGATAACACAGGTACAGAGCAAAGCTTTGGATGTTAGGCAGTACAGAGAAAGGGACATGTTTTTATTTATTTCTTCTTTTTTTTTTTTTTT
>NW_022196900.1:66247128-66370941 GCF_008632895.1 Mastomys coucha | reverse complement strand
CACACCAGAAGAGGGCATCAGATCCCATTACAGATGGTTGTGAGCCACCACGTGGTTGCTGGGAATTGCACTCAGGACCTCTGGAAGAGCAGCCAATGCTCTTAACTGCTGAGCCATCTCTCCAGCCAGCTTCCTAACTCTTAATGGTTTGCAATTCATGTTAGGAATCACTTCCTCCCAGAAATGACGAACTTCAGTCTCAATCAGGGACTTTTCATTTATCTTCCCACAGTCCCTGAGTCACCCTGACTTGCCACATCTCTGCTTGGATGTGATTGATCTTCCTGTCTGATTCCCTCTAGATTGTGAGCTCCTCACAGGCAGCAGCGGCTCCATGCGCGCTCCTTGCTTCTTATCTAGAGCTCAGGGCATACATGCTACAGAGTGGAGCAGCCTGAAGGACCAAGGCGTCCAGGAAAGCCTGGGCTGTCCTTTCTGTGATTTTCAGAGCCCATGTCCCCAGCAGCTTTCTCCTTCCTCACCCACTTACACTGATTCCAGGTAGCCCCCAACTCACCAGAGGTTTATTTGTAGCTACTCAGAAGGTTCATGACGTGACAGTGAGCACTTCAGTCATGCCTGAAGTTGGGAGGTCTGAGGCAAGTCCTTTGTTCCTAATAGAGTACTGCCTTCTTAGCAGCCATAGTTCTCCATGATTTAGTGGTACTGTCACATGCGCTTGGATAATCACGAATGGACAGAGTTGGGATGTGTGTAGGAAGTCCCTGCTGCAGGTTGAGAAGCATCTTCTGGGATGAGCCAGATAGTGATGTTGAAAGCCTTCTGGGTTTTACAGGCTACCTCTGGGTTCTGCCTCAGCCCCTCAGCAGCCATCTCTACATCTGCGAGCGTAGTTGTGTACTAGCGTCAAGATGATCCCTTCTCTGCCCACTGGTGACTCTCTCTCCTCACTCTTCCTCTGTTCTCTTGCAGGATTCCGGGAGGGCTATCCTTACCCCCATCCCCACACCTTGTATTTCTTGGAAAAGGCCAATTTACGGCCACATCGCTTTCGTCCAGATCAGCTAAGGGCTAAGATGCTCCTGTTTGCTTTCGCAAATGCCCTGGCTCAGGCCAGGCTCTTCTATGGGGTATGTGTGGAGAAGAGCGTGGAACTGCTTTCTCTTGGGCTGGCCTCCTGCTGCGAAGACTACTTTCAGGAAGGATGGCCCGGGGACTGACTTTGGTTTGACTAAGGAATTACAGGAATATGCACTTCTGCTCAACTTGTAGCAAGCTGCTGACCTCTCCTGGGGCTGGTGCTCTGTCTAGACACAGTGGCCCTCTGAGTGTCATTTAGAGTACCCCTTTCCAGCATGCCGTAGGATGACAGGGAACTAAGCACTCACCCTTCATTTTCCAACAGGAGGCATGGGGAAAGGGCAGGAACAAGGGGCACCCTACTCAGAGCCTATGGGCTCCACATACCAGTGTGCTGCAGGGTCAGAACTGGAGCACACAGCACTATCAGGAGGCTTTGGAAGTGAGGCCTTGCCGATGGCCCAGGCAAAGCACCCTCAGCTCAGGGACCCAAGATACCTTACTACTAAGATGAAGTCCCAAGACCTAGCTGGTGTAGATTGGAGGCTGAGAGGTTGTCATAGAGAACTGTCTCAAAATGGGGGAAAAGCCTGGTTGGGGTACAGGGGTAGAAATATAGGGTACGTTTCTGAGAGTTCCTGCTGTTCTCCCAGGTCCCAGTTAGAACCTAAGGCCCAAAGTCCTTCTGAGCATGAGGGGATTCAGATTTCCATCCATCTGGTATTGGTAGGACTGGGTTTGGATGGCTGCATGAGTAAGGAGTAGAATTAACTGTCCTGTAGCGATCACCTAACACATCCCACATATTAACAAGTTGTTGATGTTAGTGGTTCTTCAACTACAGTTCTGGAGGGACGTTAGGACCTCACGTGGGAGCTTGATGGGCATGGACTTCCCAGAGCCACTGATTCAGAGGCTCTGAGGTGAGGCTCAGCAGTCAGTCAGTCTTTAAGAAGCCCTCCAGTGATGCTCATGGAAAGCTTGAGTTTGGAAACACCACACTAAAGTGTGAGGCTAATTTATGCTCCTTATCACACAACTGAGAGCCTGTGTGAACTGGAGGCGTAGTTCAGTGGTAGAGCACCTTCCCAACATGTGAGAGCCCCCACTTTCCATCCCCATCATGGTAAGAAATAGAACCAGAAAGATTGGCAGCTGTGGCTCTTCATGTGGCCTTCTTACATCTTAACATGAAAGGGGTGGTGGACAGCTGGCTCTAGTCCCGTCCCTCCTATATACTTCCTGAACTCTGTACCGTTAGGTAAATCACCTGTGATCCCACAGCTAACAAGAAGGAAAGCAGGGATTGATCTGTGATTCCTAAGGCTTCAAAAGGATGTGCTGCCCTCAGTTTAGGCTGAGGAAGGAAGCAACCACTTACCACGTCTCCGGCCCACAGGCTCAGTGTAGTCTGCCAGCTGTTGCCAGAAGGGCCTACGTAGCAATGCTGACTAATTGCTACCCAGATAGATAGGAGAAGCAGCCTCCCCGCTGTCTCCAGGTACAAATCATTCCTGGGGCTGTGAAGTTGAGCAGTTATGGGAAGAGCCTCCATGTAAAAGGTAAAATTGCTGAGAAATTTATGTACTACCTGCAGTTTTATTGATCTGTAGAGGGAGATAAGAGTCAATACGGAATCTCAGCTAACACTTACAGGTACTTCACTTTTTATTTATCTCTCATGCAGCTAAGAACAGGTATTTATAAGACCAGCAGCCCTGGTGTGGCCCACACTTGGGACTTCCATTAGGTAGTCCTAAAGTCAGGTGAATTCTGGAGGGGCAAAGCATGAGCGTTTTTGCATTAGGAATGCCCTGCTTCTTAGGCCAGTAACAGTCTGGATTGGTACAAAGTGTACAGAGGCAGACCATAGAGTTAGAACGGAAGAGGTTCTGCTGTCAGGTGTGCTAGGATACCACATGCAGACTGGAACAGTGGGATTACCTGACTTAGCTTATGCCTCAGGCTACCCTTGAACCAACCTCTCCAAACCCCAGCTTCTTTGAGAAATAGGAATGTACTTATACTTATGAGAGTGGTGAGTAAAGTCAGGCAGGGGACCTGGGCATTTGGGTGAGATCCCATAACTGTGGTGTCATTACTGTTACCATGAGATCAGTACAGGCCCTGGCAGTGACATGCCAGGAGCACATCCTCCAGGAATGTGACCCACCATAAGTTGCAGTAAGCAAATAAAACTCAGGTGACTGCAGAGCAGACAGTCGGGCTTTCAGAAGTACCCAGTGATGCCAGATCTTCCAGAGCAAGACTGATGGTGACATGTTCAGTCTGTCTCTGTGACTCGAGACAAGTCAGGTTACCATATTGAGTCTGTCTCCTCTGTCAGATGGAGTGAGAACTGAATGATATGTCTGATGGTAAACTTCCGGGTTAGCTGTTGCTAGCACGTCACTCTAATCAGGTAAGGTGGAGGTTTGAGGGGTTCCCACCTTTAACCTCCCAACTCATTTGCCTGAACATCAAGGCTTGTCCAGTAGTCAGTCGCCAGTGAGGTGTGGGAGTTATCACTGGAGTTTCAGGGCAGATTCTGGGGGCCTTGAGGCAGAGAAGGCCAGGCTAACTGGGAGAGGAGAGGCCTGACTGGGTGAAGAGAAGTCAGCAGGGTGAGGGGAGGCCAGGCTGCATGAGGAGATGCCTAGTTGGGTGAGGAAAGGCCTGTCTGGGTAAGGAGAGGCTGGAGTGTGGACTGTGGAGCTCTGTATTCTGCCTTACCTGCCCTGAGATGAAGCCATAAAAAGGAAGCGAGTGGGTGTTGTAAAGGGAGGCTGACTGGTATGCACTATTCCACTACATGGTTTGTTTGTTTATTTGTCCACTTTTCTTAGAACACAGCCAAAGTCTTGGAGAAGCCAATAGTTGTGCAGAGCGTGGGCACTGATGGCCGTGTCTTCCAGTTCCTGGTGTTGCAGTTGAACACCACAGATCTGGCTTCTAGTGAGGGCGTCAAGAATTTGGTATGGACAGATTCAGACCAGCTCCTTTACCGGCACTTTTGGTGTCGCCCGGTCATCAAAAAAAAGGTGGTGGTGGTAAGTCTAGGTGCCTGGTGGTTACAACAGGGCCCTGACTCCTGGCAGTTGGGCCTGGTCTGGGAGGGGGGTCAAGGGAACACTGAACACTCACATTGCCTGCCCTTCTCTTCAGTTCCTGCTGTGGGAGAATGTTCCTGTGTCTACTCCCCACCTGCATCAGTGCCTTTGTGGGCTCTGTTAGAGCACAATCATTTTGTCGCCTTGTGGTTAACTGCTAAACTCCCCAGAAGGCACTGGAGTCCCTGACAGCCATGTGGATCTTTTCCCATGACCCTGTTTCTGCTACACTTGGGGCTCAGCTGAGAGCCCACTCTGATGTCTGGGGAGTGACAATGAAGATGTCTAAACCAGCTCAGGCTAGGATGTAACGAGAGCTCTGAGGATGACAGGACAGAACACGGTGCTGTGGGCTGTGTGACCCACTAATCCCCACACAGGCCCAATATGATGGTGGACTGAGTGGCCTTTGGAGTTTGAATTGGTTCAGTGGTACTTCTCTAGCCTCACAGTGTGTCTCCCCTTGAAATGCTGTGGGAGTGTGGACCCTTCTCCGGCCCCACCCCGCCTTGTGTACAGTACTAGTCACCCCCTTCGTCAGTGCTTGGTGTCTTTCTCCTAGAATATGAACTCCAAGGTTGGTCAGAGCTCCCACTTAACCTCTCCAGTTTCATTTGTAGCTTCTGAGCCCCACCACCATGGGCTTGAGTTCTAATCTTGCCCTGGTCCTTGCCTTCATTTGTGCCCCTGTGCTATTGAATGCACTGTTCTGTCTAAACCACCTTCCTTTTCTTCCTACCCTCCTCCGTTTGTGAGAGTCAGTGAGTTAGTCAGACATGCAAGCACCTTGGCCTCTTCCTATTGCTCCTGTAATGAGAGCTGTCACATTTTCTTGTCAGTAAAACACCTGACTGGAGGTTTCTTGGTTAGGAGCCAGATCTACATCCCTCCTGGGCCTCTAGCAGTGAGCACAAGCTCAACACCGTGAGAGCAGGGACCTACAAACCAGTGTGGAATGTGGCTTCTTGTCACTTCCTGGTGCTTGGAGTGAGGGACTTAGGGAGCCAGAGCAGTGGTAGCAGATGACATGGCTGGCAGGTGCCAGGAACCCTGCCTTTCTGCAGCAGCAGCTCCTCGGAGCTCCCGTTCACAGAGAGGTGATCAGGAGATGACAGTGACCCGCCAGGCACTGGTGACGCTAAGATAGTGACCCATGTCCTTTGGTGCCATGAAATGGTAGTAGAATCATAATGGTCTGTGTGTTTTTCAGGAACCTGTTGGGCCTGTTGATTTCCAGCCAGAGACATTCAGGAAGTTTTTAGCTCTGTACTTGCATGGTGCTGTGTGAACTAAGAACTTTCTGGGGTCTGATGTCCCACCTTCCTGCCTCTGAAGAGCCCATGCCCTGGGATGGTGATGCTGGAGCCTGGGCGAGCCTTCCACACTCTCTCAGTCTAGTCGTCTCGATGGAAATAAAAGTCTTAGTATTGCATTGGTGTGAGTTGTCTGTGAGACATCGGTATGTGCTATATGCAGACCACACCTTGTGCCTCCTTGCCTCTTAAAGTACAGGTCCTGCACCAGCTGTGCTTTGCACACGTGTGGACTCAGATGATGCCTCCTGCCTTTCTTCATCCTAATCCTGAAGCTAAGATCACTTCTTTTTGAGTTTGGGGTTCTCTATCTCTCTCCCTCTCTCTCCCCCTTCTTCCCTCTCTCACCCCCCCGTCTCTGTTGTATATGTGTGTGTGTGTGTGTGTGTGTGTGTGTGTGTGTGTGTGTGTGTGTGTTCCTCTCTCCCCACTCTCCCCACTCTCTTTTTTTCCTTTCTCCTTTGTCTTTGAGACAAGATATTGCTGTGTAGCCAGCCTTGTCTTGACCTTGCTCTCCTCTTCCCTTAGCGTCTAGAGTACTGTTGGGCATATGGCACACACTGTCCCTTTCTTAGGTGTTTGTTTTCTTTCATTCAGTTCAGGGGCTTGAACCTATGAAGAATACTGTCTCGCTGAGCCACATCTCTGTCCCCTTTCTAAATTTGAAGATTCTAGACTTACTTGTCTTCCTCCCTCATGGTAGGTACTCTGAACCTGTGCTGAGTTCTTGTGGAATATTTTCTTTTCAACATATGAGGGTTTTGTCTGTACATATGTCTGTGTACTAATGGATGCTTAGTGCCCATAAAGGACAGAAGAGGAGGTCTGGTTGTGAGCTGTGAGTGCTGGGAACTGAACCCTACTTCTCTGAGAGAGCAGCCAGTGCTCTTAACTGTTCAGCTATTCAAGTTGTATGAACGTTCCTCAGTGACTGTAGAGACTCCGAGAGAACATTCATTATTATAGATTCCTGGTTTTCTGCTTGATGGGCTTCGCTCCAAATAACATCAAGTCCTGCTCTACATTGTGCCTTGTGGTCAGCAGGGTAGTTGTACAGTAAATGCCACTGTGTGTAGTTGGTAGAAGTACTGAGTGAAGGGCTGGAGAGATGGCTTAGTGGATAAGAGCACTGACTGCTCTTCCAGAGGTCCTGAGTTCAAATCCCAGCAACCATATGGTGGCTCACAATCATTTGAACGGGATCTGATACCCTCTTCTGGTGTGTCTGAAGTCAGTGACAGTGTACTCATATACATAAAATAAATAAATCTTTACACTGGGCAGTGGTGATACACACCTTTAATCCCAGCACTTGGGAGGCAGAGGCAGGCAGGGCTTTCTGAGTTCGAGGCCAGCCTGGTTTACGGAGTAAATTCCAGGATAGCCAGGGCTACACAGAGAAACCCTGTCTCAAAAAACAAAAACAAAACAAAACAAATCTTTAAAAAAAAAAAAAAAAGAAGAAGAAGAAGAAGAAGTACTGAGTGATGGGTTCGTGGAAGGCATGATGAGAAACCATAAGAAGTGGCCTCATGTTCCCAAAGCTGACATTCTGAGTCAGCTTTCCTAGTATACACCTAGGGACAGAGGCCCTGTGAGTGTTGGGGGAGAATCTAGTCTAGGCCTAGCACCTGTGAAGAGCACAGATGGAAGAGATGGTGCTTGTCCACTGCACCTGAGGCTTCAGTGGGGTCCCCAGCAGACCTGAGAGCCACATTGTTCGTACGTGGAACTTTTAACTTGGAGATGATTGGGTAACTGCCACTCCTCCCACAGGAGAAAGGCCTTGGGTGAGATGGCTCTGAGTACCCAGGCTTCCTATGGGAAGAGCACAGACAGGCCTTGTAGCTTGGTAACAGTAGCACTCGGCCATGTCTGTCCCACTTGGGCTGTACCCTTCCACCTCACAGCCAGCTTTGGGGCTGAGCAAGGAGCTGTGGGACTTGGGGAGGTAGGAAAGATGGAGGAGCCTGGCATGTCAGGTGCCTGGGAATGTGGAACATGGAGGGTTGAGGTAGAGGTTGGGTGCCTCATGAGACCTTCAACAGGTTGGACTTTCCAAGGGAGGTAGGTGACTGGCATGGGGTCCAGTGAGCCTTGCTGCTTTTTCAACCTTGCCTTTCAGGCTGAAAACAGAAGGTAAAGACTGAGGGGATTTAGACAAATGCAGAAGTTACTCATCCCAAGCAATTCCTAGTCCTTTTCTCAAGACTTGTGTGCCCTAAGCACACAGCTGTGTATACTTAATGTCCTCCTTGTACACTTACCTAGTCTCAAGGTCCACCCCTACCTTCCTGGACAGCGGTTGTGGCTGCAGATGGCCATACAGGTTGTTCTGGGTCCTGGTCATTAGAAATGCAGCAACGAACATCCCTGCTCATGGCTCCAAGTCTGCTTTTGCCAGCGTGGCCAATCAGGTAAATTGTTGGCAGTGAAATTGCTGAGTCAGAGGAAGTATTTTCAACACAGGTGGGAGCACTGAGGGCGAGTTGGCAGATGACTGAGACAGCCAGCTGGAGGCCACCTTGGTAGTCCTCTGTAGTGACAGCGATGGCTGGAAGCCTAGGCAGCCCAAGTCTATCAGGACTGGCTTGATGGCCGGTGAAGAGGGAGAAATGACCAGCCTGGAGGGTGAAGGCTCTCAGTAAGCACAGTCAGCCTGTGACCGTGCCGCTTGAGACCGGATGATGACCCCGGATGGGCCAGTGTTCCAGGGCTGGGAGTCCATGTTCCCCTAGCTCCAGAGTGTGGACCTCCCAGAGCCCACAGCACAGAGAACCAAACTGAACACAAAAGTGCAGCTTTTCCACATCAAGACAGGAGGAGTGGTGGGTATGCTCACACCCATAGCGATGGGGGAACTGAGGAGGCTGAAGGGCCCACATAATTTACTGATGAAGACCTGGGAAGTTCATAATGTGGTGACAACTGCCAACTCCCCTGTGCCCAACCGCCTTGACTCTTCCACTTTGCTTTTCTTATGGGGTGACATTGTGTCTGTATCTCAGAGCCTGAGGACAGTGCTATCTGGTAGCCTGAGTCTGAAGGAAGAAGTGCTGTGTAGGGGAGGAGAGAAGAGGGGATACAGGGTCACACTCAGCATGAGATGCCCAGGAGACTTTTAGCAATAGACTTGGGGCCAAAATGATACTCTCATAATGAACCTGAATGTGCCCAACCCACTGAAAAGCTCCCTCACGTTGAGAGCGGAGATGGACCTATAATCCAAATACTCAGGTAGAAGCAGGAAAATAAGAGGTTCAGAGTCATCCTTGCGTATATTGGGGATTCCTGCCCAGCCTGGGCTATATTATGTCTGGCCTGGGAGGAGGCCATTTCCCCACAGCCTTCAGGACCCAGCTGCCCCAGGTCCACTGCAGAGTGAGCACAAAGCCCCTGTGCACAATCTTCCACCTTTGAATTAGGTGGGCTACACCTAGTCAGACTTCCCTCAGATCGCTCTGGAGTTTCTCGAAGCCCCAGCTGGAAGGGGTTCACTTTCTGCTGGCTTTTCTCGGTGGTCCCAGGCGGAAGCTTGCCAGAGGCCTTGTGATTTCACTTGGAAGGCTGGAAGTTCACTTATTCAAGCTCAGTTCACTTATTCAAGTTGAATCCGTTGAAGCAGGCACAGGACCTGAAAGCTGTCTCTTTAATATGCCCACATGAATGCTGAGGGTATGGGGAACCCAAACCTCCCACCTCTATCCTGGGAACTCCGAGAGACATGTATTTACATACAGGCAACTCTAGTAGGCCTTCCTTGTCTTGGATGACAAGTTGGCAGCCATGTGATCCATTCTCAATAGTTCCCTCAAGTATCTAGTATGTGCCAGACCTGATACAAGGCTGTGGATGCTGAGCAGACACAACAGGCCCTGCAGCCACAGGATTTGCATTCCTACATAGAAAACTTCTACATTGAGGCACCTTGATACTACATTGATAGAACCACCTTGGCCCACATCAGCTACTGGCCACTGCCTAGGAGAAGGTAAGATCTGGAGGGAGGTAGTTCCCAGGAGGAGGCATACTTGTGAATCACTAGCAGCTGAGGATGATGTTAGCATTGCCCTCCCAGACCAGAGAGAGGGTACGTGGAGTGTCAGTCTCTGAGTCAGTGACACATGGTAAAGGCCTGAATGGAGAGTAGGGCAAGGCAGGAGAGTATTTGGAGCCTGTGAGCTCTGAGCTGGGTAAAGGTTGGAGGAACCTGCAGAGTTGCAACCGAGCATCTTTGCCAAAAGAGGAAGTGCAAGCGACTGGGTAGCCAAGCCTCCAGAGACCTTCTAGAGGTGGCAATGCAGCCAAAGTCAGGTCTGCTGTCAGAGTGAGCTGGCCCTAACTCCAGAGCCTGTTTGTGTATCTTCCACTTTGCCATCTACACCCACCTTGGGTCCTGGGAACCAGACCCTCTTCAAACACAGGCAGCCCCCACCTGACCCCCTGCCATGGGGGAGCACCCTCTGCAAGCATCTGCCTTCAATTTTCAGGTGTCCTGGAGAGTAAGTGCCCTAAGGCACTAAAAGGAATGCTATCCTGGCCTCAGCTCTACCTGCTGGGCCACACAGTCTCCCAGTAGGGGCCTTCCCTAAAAAGATTGGAGGTGGGAATGATGAACCTCAGGTAGCCTGCTGTCTCTTTCCTAGGCTAGCCCCACTTTTCAGTTGATAGGGCAGGCAGAGCAAGGCCAGCACTTCCTCTTCAGGATACTGCCACCTGAGAGATTGTGCTTCAAGCCATCTACATCAGGCCACGTCTCACCCGACCCATCTAGGCTCCATGTCTCAACAGTTCAGCTTGTGGAGAGCAATGTGCCTCTCCCTAGAACACATACATAATTTACAGGCTTCTAACCCAGATGTGGGGACCTCCCCCCCCACTAAAGAGTCAGGACTGGAGTCCTGAGGCTCCCTACACCTCTGGCAACATAGCCGTTTACACTGATCTAGTACTATGTACACTGTGCTGAGACTGGGAGACTCAAGCTGGGAGCCACAGTCCCTGTCCCCAAGACTTCATAGTCTGCCATTTACAATAACTAGTCTCCTCTGGATCTGCAGTAGCAGATACTCACAAAGGCTTCCTTTCCCCCACACCTAAGGCCCTGCCTGAACACTGGAACAGGCGTCCTGAGCTTGTTACAGGGCTGACTGACTCAGCAACCTTCAGTGTTCCTCCACAAACACCCACTGAGCACCAGCCAGGAGCCAGTCACCGGCTCAGAGAAGGCAGACACTGACTCATTAGCACAGGGCCTGAGAACTCAAGACAGCTGCCACAGCTGAGGAGCCTTCTCATTGTGGGGCTTTGGGGGCTTGATTCCAGGGAACAGATAGGAACGCACAATGACACCCAAGGTTCAGGTAACAAACTGCCAGGGAATCATACACGGAGCATCAAGTGCTGGGCAAGAGGTCACAGGGGTTCACCTCTGCCCTCCTTTGCTGTTTCCTGGTTCCATTTATGATCTCTGAGAACCCCAGAGGACCCATCTTGATCTATTCTCTAGTCATGTAAACCATTCTCCAGCCATCAGTCATTTAAATGCCAACAACTCCTTAAGTTGGTCACTAACACAGGCCTACACACCTGATTTCTTTACTATTGAGCTGACTCAATTTAACCCGCAAAAGCAATTCTCTCCCACCACTATCCTTCAAGGCTGGTTTTACTTAGCAGGGAGGTGTCACCAAACACGAGTAGGTGACTGAAAGAGAAAGGGGCCTCAGAAGGCAGTCTTTGCCCATCAGAAGACCCACTAAACTGTCTTTTCAATACATGCTCCCAACCTCCAAGTCCAATGCTAAGCCCTCAGTGAGGCCAAGGCTGAGAGTACTAGTTCCCTCCAGTCCTCCTTTGCCCACAGCTAAGGCTTGGAGAGCCACACACCCCTGGAGATCGGACAGCTTCCCTCTGCTCTTGACTCTGGAGATGCCCAGAGCTCAGGCTCCTGGGGGCTGCAGTGTCTTAGAGTAGCCCCTCAGAGCTCAGGCTCCTGGGGGCTGCAGTGTCTTAGAGTAGCCCCTCAGAGCTCAGGCTCCTGGGGGCTGCAGTGTCTTAGAGTAGCCCCTCAGCTCTTCTATGATCAGGCCCAGGCTAGGTCCTCAGGTAAAATAGACAGCCTTGAATCGGGTTCTCTGGCGGCAGCTTCCAGAAAAAAGGTAGCCAAGGCAGGTGTGGGGATCTCTCCCCTTAGTCAAGTGCCTGTGGCTGAGGGGCTCCAGCAGCGAAGGCCATCTGTTGACTCTGTAACCCCTTTAGGCCTCCCCTCTGGTAGCTTCATGCTGCTCACAGCAGTGATCTGGCCTGGCCCTAATGTCTAGGTTAGGCCTGAGCAAGGTAATGACATTCTGGTGAATGAGGACCAATCCTTTCCTCCAAAACCAGGTTCTACGTGGCCATCAATGTTGAGAAGACGAACTTCTAATGGCTACTCTGGGGCATAAGTGGTAGGGTGCTGGGTTCAGATGCAGGGCAGGTTACCCGCCCCCAGAGACAGAGCTGGGATGTCTTCTCCCACACAGCATCCCCTCTACCGCTCTTGTTTGGAAGCATAAATGAGTCACCGGTGTGGATGTCACAGCCTGCATCATTTGCTGGTCCAAAGGGATGCTTTCCCAACAGTCAGAAACTGCGGAGAAGAGCTTGCCAGCTTCCCTGTACCTCACTATCCTTCCGAGTTAATAGCTGCCAAGGGGTGAGCACACACTACTCACGCTCCACGCGGAGCAGTTAGTGTCTAGATGAACTAACCTATCCATAGTCACGTCCCCAGTACTGACAAAGGTGAGACGCCAATCTGGGGAACTACAATCTGGTTCTAAGATCCTTAGAAAATCAGAAAGAACTTTGCTCAAGCACTATTCAGCTCTTGTGCCTGGAAGATGCATCCAAGACTTCAATTGTATTTGGTGAACATTGTCAACCAGCATCTGCCACAATCTGTCCAGCCCCTCTGTAAGCTACAGGTCACTCTGGACCACTCCTGAAATCCTTTACCCACTCCCAAGTCTTGCCTCTCCCACCTCCTTATCCCTGTGTGGGAGATTAACCTAGTACTTACAGACTCCCATACCACCCCAAACCAGGCATCTGGGCATGGAAGTTAACAGATTTAGATTTGGCCTCTGGGAGAAGGCAGGATGTGGTACCGTGGCAAGGCCACCTTGCTGTCTTCCCCACCACCGTAGAGGAAACAGTCTCCTGGGACCGTTCTCTACTTGTAGAAGCAAAGCCTTGGAAGGTAAAATGTGACTGCAAGCCAGAGAACTGAAGCTGCCTCAGCCTGAGGTCTCCATGGGTCTGTGGTAAGACTGGCCTCCCCACCTGCCCCAAATCCCTCCCAAGGCCACTGTATTCAGCACCAGGTACAGCCTCTCCTTCCTGATCAGTATCATCAGCTCCTACCCAGGTCCCCACAAGTATGTCAGGAAGGGCTGCGGAAAAAAGATGTCCCTTTAATAAAACGTTATCAACATATATCGTACACAAACTACAATGTATCATAATTACTTTTTTTTCCTCTCATAATTCAGAACCAGACTACAAGGTAAGAAAAAACACAGAAACAGCTACAATGTTCCCAAGAATCCGCACAAGGTCTTTTTTCAGGCAGATGGTATCTCACATAATATGATATACATGGGTCAGAAAGGGGAGGTAAGAAAACAAAGACCAGCTACGAGGGTGGGCAGGGCGCGGAGGGTGTAAATGTACAAAGAACTCAGTGTCTTCCGGGGCAAGACACGAAGGTTGCCACGGGGAGAGGCCAGGGCAGCCAAGTCACCCCTCCTCAGAGGGGACAGGCTCCACCGTCAGGTTCATCGGTTTTTGAAAATAAAAACAGGACCAGAAACAGTGTCTGTTTGGTTGCTGGTGCTCCCCCCACCCCCACAGCAATGCTGAAGTCTGTCCATCCAGTTCCAAGCAAATACAGAGCAATTCCAACCAACACCCATCTTTGAAAAAGGACAAACAGGAGAAAAAAAAGAAAACCGCAACTTCAGCCCGCCCTGCCAGTGAGCACTATGTGAGGAGCTCGGGACCAGAACATGGAGGTCAGTTCTATGGCCCAGATTGTAGTCATCCTGTTGGTGGGGCCTCTCCTCCTTGGCCTGGGCCACTACCCAGCCAGCAGGGTTCTTGCCAGGAAACAGTGGGGACCAAGGGACTGGAGGCCCCAGTGGCTGGGCACGAGAGGTCTGGAGAAGAGGCAGCCATCCTGGAACAGTGTGTACGCTGGGTCACAGCGATGGTCTCTGTTGGGTGACAGCAGGTTGGGGGCTCTGGGTCCTCTGGCTCAGTGTGTTGTGATGGCCAGCCAAGCCAGAGTGAAGCGGACACCTACATCTCCTTGCCAAGTGCAAACCCCAAGGCCTATGTGGAAACGGTTGACTTCTGTTCTTTTTTCCCAAACAGCTTTTGAAAGAAACCACCAACTGTAAACTGTCCAGTTTATTATTATTATTATTTTTAGATGGCTACAACGTCAGTTGACACTGTACACCTAGACTAGCTTTTCTGGTGGTAGGCCTTAGGGACAGACAGCAGGGCTTGCGGGTTTCTCTTCCCTTTTTTTGGCCTTTTTTCTTTTTCCTTTTTTTTTTTCTTTTTTCCTTTTTTCCTTTTTTTAAAGAAGAAAGCAAAGAGGTTGATTGGGGTGGGGCATAGGGCTTGCTAGAAGCTTCCATTAAAAAAAAAAAATTCCCCCAAAGAAACCCCCTGAAAACAAATTTAAAATCCCAGCAACGTAAAATCCCAAACAAACAAACAAAACCCAACAAAAAGTGTCATGTACAGAAAGGTCCTTCTGGGCGGGGAGAAGGTGTGATTTTTCTGGCCATTGACTTGAAATATATTTTTGAGTTTTGTCCTTCATGTTTTATGGAATAAAAGTTTGGCCTTTTTATTGCATGAAACTAAAATTGGGGAAGGTGGGGGAGTGAATGGGAGGGTTGGAGGGAGCAGGAGATGCCCTCCCCCAGCTCCTGGTATCGACACCTCACTTCTTCTTGCATAATTTCTGGCATCTTCTGCCTGCAATGCCGGCTCTCAGCATCTTGGAGAGGGGGTCACACACTCATGGTCATGCTTGGAGAATACTGCAGGGGAAAGCACAGTGGAGGATCAGGCAGAGAGGAGAGGCCAAGGCCTTGCCCATGTGCCAAAAGCCTGCTGAAGACTTGTACAGTGCTGACCAAAGCCAACCTGCTGGCACAATGGGTAGGGGGACAGGTGAAGGAGGCAGGAGCTAGGTGACACTTCTGGGACCAGCTGAGTTCCAGTCCTTGCCAGGAACTTGGGCAGCACAAATGGCCTCAAGTTCTTATCCTTTGGAGTCAGCTCTTTGGGGAAAAGCAAGACAAGCAAGGGAACTGGATTTAGCAAGTCAGGGTTCCTGAGGGTGCTGTGAGCTGGGGACAGTCTGGGACCCTCAAAAGATGCTTTCAACAATGAGAATGGACATAAAAGGCCACATGCCCCAACTCAATCCAGGGCTGCAAGCCTTCTGCTTGTGAATGCCAGGGGCTTCCAGTCTGCATACAGTGCCCTGGAAGGACCAGGCGGCAGAAAACAGCCAATGAATGGCTGGGGCTTTGCAGGTGGCTGGCTCACAGTTATGGAGTCCTCAGGCCTAAGGGAACGCTGGGACCAAAGGGTTAGAGGAATCAGTGCAGCAGGGCTTACGTTGTCGTTCTGGAAGGAGTGGAGGAAGTTGCCCCCTAGCTCGCCATCATCTCGAGGGGTGCCTGGAGGATTGCTAATGCCACTTATGTTGTTAGGAGAATTCTGTGGAAAGAGATGAGCAGGTGAGTCCATGCTGCCAAAACCTGACGCAAGGGACAGGATGACACTGAGGGAGGGGACATCAAGTGCCACTCACTTTTGGAAGTCCATCTATGTCGCCTGATCCTAAGGAGGAAGAAGAAATTGAGTCAGTGTGGTGGATCTAGAGGGTTGGGGGATATGTAGGTACATGTTTTCATGTCTGTATGTGTGTACAATGGGGGAGGTCAAAGGTCACTGTCAGGGACTCTCTACCTTCCTTTGTGACAGGTTCTTTCACTGAACCTGGATTCAACTTGCTGATTCAACTACAGATCTCCTGTTTCTGCCTCCACAGTGCTGGTACTGTAAGTGTGGGCCACTATGTCTTTTACATGTGTGCTGGGGATCAAACCCCGGTCCTCATGCTTGACAAATAAACACATTACTGTTTAAGTCATTTTCTCAGCCCCATTTGCTGTTTTGAAGCCAGGACCTTTCTATGTAATCCAGTCGAGCCATGAACCAGTCATGCTCACCTTGGTATCCTGGGTGCTCGGACTGAAGACTTGCTCAGTGTGCCCAGCCCGTTTCCTCTTTCTAAACTGGGGATTTTACCAGGTCTCGTGCATGCTCTAGTGAGTGCCTGAATAAGGACTACACTTTTAGTTCATTTTCTCTTTATTTTGAAACAGGGAATTACTGTGTGTTATATGTCTAGGCAGACCTGAAATTTGTGACTCTCCTGCTTCAGGTTCTTGAAGGACTATAGTATGTACGCACAAACATGCCTGGCCCAATCCAGTTGCTGGATCTTCTGTGGGGATCTCCACCCTCTAAGAAGGACCCTTTCCTCTGGGTCTGCATTTGAGTTCACATTATTTATTTAGAGAGGACACCCCCCCCAACCCCCACATCCTGCATAGGCAGCAGGTTTTCTTTTGTTAGACACCTTTCTAGGTGCCTAGTCAAGGCAAACAGTGTCCCAGGCCCAGGAGACAGAGGAGCTAAAGCAGAGTCTGCTGCCTGCATAGGTGGAGTACGCGTAGGTGCCAGCTTACCTAGGGATCCATTCATGTGGTGTGGCTCCATGCCGCCCATGCCTCCCATTGGGCCGTCTGAGCCAGGTCCCATTGGAAACTGTGGGGTAAGCAGGGCTTGGTTAGTGGGTGGGCCCTCTGCACCCCTGTTCTGCTTCCCAAGCACCTTCAAAGGCTCAGGCCTCTGGTCCCAGTGGCTTAGCAGAGCACTCAGGATGTTCAGGCTAATGGGTCTCCCTGTGCAGACTTAAGCACCAGGTGCTGGTTGGCCCTCAGGGCCGACTGCTAAGTGGAGGAACCAGAGTCTATATAATAGCCAAGAGCAAACTCAGAGGGAAAAGAAGCAGACTAAAGCCACCAGGTTCCATATACAGGCAGCTCGCCATTTTCCTTGGGCCTCCTTACAGGACTCGATCCACTCCTGGTGAGGTGCCTGGTTCACCAGCCACGGTTGTTCAGAAAAGTATCTTCATTACACAGGCAGACCAAAATGATTCAAACTTGTCACCTGCGTGGGAAGTGCTTTGCATAGTCTCCTGGTGGAGCAGAGAGTGGACAAGAGCCTGTTATAGGGCTATAAGTTTCAGGGGGTATGGGTAAAGTATGTCACTTCATCCTGTCTGCACATGGCAAGCCTACCTCAGGGAGAAAGGCACAGAGGCCACATCTCAGGGTCCTGAGGTAAGGCTGAGCCTATGCTGGAAGCCAGTGCCTGTGATGCAGCCTGAATGGGGGTGGGAAGACTAGACATGGTGTGACAGGGGAGGACTGCTGGGCACCTGGCCTGAGCTGGGCGCTGAGGACAGACCTGGGTCACACCTGTGTCACGACCACGAACAGAAAAGGGGCCAGAGGGGCTGAGATCCAAACACAGCCACAGACAAGGCATGACTATAGCTTCAGAGATAGGCAGGGAAATCAGAGCAGGCTGTAAGGAGGAGGCTGCAGAGCCCTAGCAGAATGAACAGAGTATAGAAGCCATTCCACAACTGCTGTGTGAGCGCCAGACCACCAGACGGCTGGCAGCACACAGACTGGAGGAGCCGGCTGTACAGGCACTAGGGGCAGGGCCTTCCTGAACTGTGAGGTTCAACATCTTTGTCACCTTTCCCAGGCACAAATTTCATTAGCCCAAATGGGGAATGGTCATCTTATTATGATCCTAAGACACAGCTGTCCCAGACCAAAACAAAAAGTGTTTACAGTTGCTAACATAATACACGCATCACACATGTATAGAAATGCACATCAGTATTCTAACATAGATATGACCAACATAAAAAAATCAGGGTTTTAGCTGTTTTTCTGATATAGAGCCTATGTAACCCTGGCTACCCCAAAACTCAAGAGACCTGCCTGCCTGTTCCCCAAGCACGGGATAAAGATATTCACCAACACATCTCTCACCACATCAGGCAACTCTGAAATTACATTATTATGTATTTCCACATAATGTTTCAGTAATTTAAAACATTTATAGACCACACAGCTGACCCATCACACTTTTGGTTGGCAACCAGCACTTCAATGTCTACCACCCACCGTCAGCTCAGCATAGCCAGTGTGTTCATGTCTTATTCTGGACACTGCACCCCATGGTCTCCATGGACCAGTGCTGACCTCTCAGCACATTTCTAAGGTTGCCCTGAGTCCCTGTTTATGGATGCAAGCCTGGGGCAGAGCTCTGCCACACACATCTGCTCATGCAGGACGATTTACTCTCAGCTCTGCAGCCAGGTATTTCTACTTTTGGCAGGTATGTCCAAGCGCAACTACAGGGTC
Organism: Mastomys coucha; assembly: GCF_008632895.1. Classification (NCBI taxonomy): domain Eukaryota; kingdom Metazoa; phylum Chordata; class Mammalia; order Rodentia; family Muridae; genus Mastomys; species Mastomys coucha. Next base: position 66,352,890 of record NW_022196900.1, on the reverse strand, counting down.
ACAAAGTCCCCTGCCCTTTCCAGCAGAGCCAGGCTATTTTCCTTAGCAGCTGCACCACTCAGCACGCCTACTAACAGTGGATGAGGGCTTTCTCTACTGCAGCCCCAACAAGTCACCGCCCATGGCTCTGATCAACACCTCCCTCCCTCCCTGTGATTGTGTGTGTGTGTGTGTCTGTGGGTGTGTGTCTGTGTCTGTTTTGAGACAGGGTTTCTCTGTGTAGCCCTGGCTGTCCTGGAACTCACTCTGTAGATCAGGCTGGTCTATAACTTAAGAGATCTGCTTGCCTCTGCTTGCCAAGTGCTGGGATCAAAGGTGTGTGCCACTATGGCCTGACCCAACTTGCTCTGTTTTAAATTGCGTTCCTAACAGCTTCCTGTTTATGGCATATCTGCACAATGCTGGAGAAGCATCTATTCACATATTTACCCAATCTTTTAATTGGGTTGTCTTTTTTATTATGGAGTTGTTAGACTTTAATTTATTTTGACTTTAATTCTTTTATCATATATATTTCCTCCATTATGTAGATTTTCTGCTTAACCCTCTCATTATTTTTTTGAGGTGACTCTGTATTGCTTGTCCCTTATCAGCCTTGAACTCCTGAGTTCAAGGGATCTCCCTGCCTCAGTCTCCAGAGCAGCTACATCTACAGGCATGCATCAATATGTAATTTACTTTTCTATCTAATTTTTACTTTTCAGTATGCATGTGGGTGTGTGCACAGCTGCACAGGGAAGCTAGAGGTCAGGGCTGCATCTCCTCCACTGCTCTTAGGAGCCAGGCCTGCATCTCCTCCAATACTCTTCACCTCATTTTTTGACCCTGAGCCTGGAGCTTGTCTGTTCAGCCACAATGGCTGACTTGTAAGCTCTGGGTTCCTCCTGCTTCCACCTCCCCAGTGCTGGCAGCACAGGCACATGCACATGCCCAACTTTAAAAAAAAACAAAAACAAAATAAACCCATGGGTTCTGAGAAATGGAATGTGGAACTGCATGTGTGCACAGTAGGCCCACCTCCCAGTCCTTGGGCCCATTTCTGTGTGCTGGTGGGAGGGGGAAGAGGGAGGCTACCTCATCTACTTGCTGTGGGCGCCACTTGTCCCAGCTTTGCTACTGTCTATAAAGTAGCAAACTTTCTAATATAGAAACACCATTACTTAAACAAACTGAGAGGGCTAGTTAACAATAGCAGGTAGTAGCCAGGGTGACTAAAGAAATAAGGAAGCTTTGTATATTTTCAAAAATGCTCCTGTCCTGACATGTCTAACTTCCCTCTGCCTCCTTCCCCAACCTCTGAAATATCTGAAAAGTTCTGAGACAGCCATTTGCAACACACACACACACACACACACACACACACACACACACACACACACACGAGCGAGGGGGAGGGAGGTCCACCTCAATTAAACCTTTTCTCGGGAAGAAATAGTATTCAACTACAGAGGACACTTGCACCTGAGAGAACCTAGCTGGAAATCCAAGTGAGCTAGTTTTAAGAAATGTTTTGAGAAAGCCGGTTTAGGCTGGCCTTGACAATGGCATTTTCTGAGCTCTCTATAGCCTCATTTCTGAAACTCTGAGTCACTCTCTGTGATGTGAGGTTAGCGCAGCGGCTAGCTGAGCTGCACACTCCTCCTTTTGATTCCAATTCCTTTTCCTGTCCTTTCCTCAACAAATTTCCAGATTAGATATGGATATCCTCTGTCTCATGTTTGATTTTCTTATGTTTTGAGACATGGTGCACACTATATAGCCTTGGCTACTATGTAGCCTAGGCTGGTCCAGAACACATGGCAATCCTCTTGCCCCCTGCCTCCTAAGTGCTAGGATTATACCACCAGCTCATCTCAAAAACTGTAAGTTGTGGAGGTTTTGTTTATTTGGTTTGGTTTTGGTTTTTCAAGACAGTTTTTCTGTGTAGCTTTGGCTTTCCTGGAACTCACTTTGTAGAACTACTGAGCATAGGACTAAAGGCATTTACTACCACCTTCTCGACAAAACTACTGAGACTTTAGAGACAACATTTACCACCCTTTCCTGTGGTTGCCAGCAGTGAGTGTCATTTTTATTTCATGCATTGGTGTTGTTCCTGCATTGAGTGTCTGCGTGAGGGTGCCAGATCCTCTGGAACTGGAGTTACAGACAGTTGTGAACTGCCACGAGGGTAATGGGAATTCAACTTGAGTCCTCTGGAAGAGCAGCCAGTGCTCTTAACTACTGAGCGATCTCTCCACCCCCAAGTGACTGTCATCTTACAGATATATATCTGAGGCATTCTGTTTCTATGAAGTGAAATTTATATGAAGTTCTTCTGCAAGCTGACAAGTTACTAAACTCTCACCGTGATGGCTGCTGTCACAGACACCCTGTGTGGAAGTCCTGGCACAGGGTGTGAGAGGCTCTCCCTCCACTGGTGAGGGCTCTCAGATCAAGTTGCCAAGTGTGATATTAAAACTGTGGAACATGCAGGTTAATGAGCAAGCTGGAGCTTGGCTATGATAAGAGACCAGTTCTGCTTTTTGCAATTTCATGAAAAGTCTTTAGGAAATCAAGATAACATAGAATTCCAGCTTTAAATCAAAATACCATTAGGAATTGTTTTTTGTTTTGTTGGGTCTCCTACATGTGAGGCAATGTGTTCTCACCCTAAGTTGTACCTCAGTGCACAATCTTGTGTTACAGTGATGTGAGTTATCACTGGTATAGCATAAAGAGCCCAGCTGTGCCCAAGGGGCTGGACATTTGTTATGAACCCCCTTCCATCTCGTCCACACAAAGGACTTCTACTATAAGCACTGTATCTGGCACTTAGTTCCAGAGCAATCAGGAACAGGGTGATAGCAATGCTTACTCTAGCCTGCATTCACATTGTCTAGGGGGGTCACTGTTTTTGAATGGACACCAGTGTCACTTTGAAGAACAAAAAGAGCTTTTGGTTCAAAGGATGTGCCAGTCCCAACACAGCTGGGAAGAGTGTGAGCCTCCCTACCCGCTTTCTGCCTACTGGAGTACCTGTCTAGATAGTGTAATAGTCTTGACTGTCCTCCAGCTGTGTGTCATTTAGCTTACTCTGGTGCTGTCTGGGTCACGTGGCATTGTCATGGTTTGTAGTTTCATGACCTCACCTCTTAAATACACGGTCAAAATATTCATAAAGTTAATGTAAACTCAGTAGCATCTTGATGCAAACTTGAGAGTAGACTGTGGCAGCAGGCAGAGGTCCTGAGGCCACAGTCCTTGGGTTGACACAGACTGAGTGATGCCCAACAGCACCAATGGCTGTGAAAACACAACAGTGACTGTAGGTGGCAAAAGACCTAAACCATCAAAGCACGACCATCTGACATAAGTGCCTCCACCAGCCCAGTGGGCCTCTGGATGGGTTTAGTATTCTCAGCCTTCTATACCCACTGCTACAAAACAGGACTTATGCCCTGAGGTATCTCATGGTTCAAAGTATTTGAATTAAAGAGAACCCTAGTGAGGGGAAACATAGCAGTGGGTAGGTGGAAGGCTTGATCATAGAGAGCTCTCCACACTCATTCAACGCATAGCTCTGGCAAAGGAGGCAGGCCAAAGAACACAACCTTTGAAGGCTGCTGAGAGATGAGATGTACATGGTATCCAATGCTAGAGGTGTAGCACAGGAGGCAGCATGTGCTCACGTGCACAAGGTCCTGGACTCATTCCCCATCACACGTTCGCTATCATCAGCGCTGGGCAGTCCACATGTGGGGATCTAATACCTGGTGTGATTTTTGTCTTACCCCAGGAACTGGGCTCAAAACACCAGAGGCTATCTCCTCTCCACAACTACAGAAGCGAGGCAGATGCTGTATAGGGAAGTTCTGCAGGGCACTAAAGAAGCTGCTATATTGGCATCCGCATGGGTTAGGCAGGTGCCCAAAGGCACCTCAGGTTTCACCCTTAGCATTAATGCCCGGGGAACAGGAAGGATGGGTAGTAAGCCAGAGCCCCCTGAAGCTTGGTTTTTTTCTTTCCCTTGCCAGCATTCTCACACCTGACCAGAGGGCGAGCCCCACCCCTCCCACTATCGATAAGATGGGGACTGACTGGCCCAAGAGTTAATCACTTTTCTGATGGTTTATTTTATTCATCTTTGGTAACAAATGGCTAAAATCAATTACGCTTGCTTTCCCCTCAGCTGACGAAGTTAATTATGATTTGTTATGGTATCTGGTATGTAAATGAGCAGAAGGCAGACTCACGTTAGACCGGCTGCCTCCAGGCGGCACAGGATTAATCATTGTGTAGATGTTGTCACTGGAATTTGTTGAATCTGTAGAATAGTAGAAACCGTAGAGTTCAGGTGATTAATTCACTTCTTAATTAAAACAAACTTTCGGCACTTGAACTCATTCTTTTGTATTTTATCACCTAAAATTTCTTCTAAGTATCACTATCTTCTGGCTAATTTGTATTTAATGAAGATTCACAAAGTTTTTAATCACAGAAAATTCAACTGAGAAAACCATTCAACCAAACCTGAGAATGTCAGGGTATCTGGGCAGGCACAGCCCAGGGACACAAATCAGTCCCCTAAGCTTAGCAAGGACACAAGGACACAACCTGTGTTTCCTCTCAGCCCCACCCAGGGAAGGAAAATGCATCAAGTTATCCAGAACCACTCTGCTAGGCTGAGGGGTAGGGGCTGGGGCTGGGGCTGGGGCCGCATTAACATAAGGAGTGGGTTAGCATGACCCAGTCTGAATGTAGGTCATGCTGCTCATCAATGCTGCAGAGTGGGAGCCAGAGCGGGAGCCAGTTGTGGCCGCAGCTAGCTCCACCCCTGCAGCTGAGCTGATTTTCTTTATGGGGAGTTGGAAGGGAGGCTCCAGCCACTCCCCACCTAGCCAAGGAAAGTCTCCTTAGGAAGCCAGCTAATGATGTTCCATCAGGAGTAGAAATTCTCCCTCTATTTTGGGCTGGGTAGGGATGTATGCTGCACTCCTCCCAGCTGGCTGCAATGCTATTCTTAGCCAGTAGACAGATAATTGTGACACTATGTATGTGTGCATGTGTGCACCTGCCCTCGTGTGCATGCATGCCTTCCCCAGATAAAGAAACAGGGAAACACAATCTCTTACACAGAGAACCAGAAGCCTAGAATCCAGAACCTCGGTGTGTGTGTGTGTGTGTGTGTGTGTGTGTGTGTGTGTGTGTGTGTCTGTCTGTCTGTCTGTCTGTCTGTCTGTCTATGCTTTAGAATCCTGGTCTCCCACTGCCAGAGACACAAAGACCCTTTTTAAGTCACCTAGGGCAACAAGACCCTGTTTCAGACCTCAGCTCAACTTTATTCTTTTCAAAGCAGTGTATAGGAATATAAGAGTCACTAGGGTTGTTGGTAGTGAGGGCTCATGGCCCTTACGCCTCCAGGTATCAGTGCCTGGCAAAGCATGCACTCAGGGCTCAGGAAGCAGTGCCTGAAAGGCCAGGGTCTGCAACAGAGCCCTCGGACACAGCACCCCACTCCCACCAGACATTTGTTTTCCCCCTCAAGCCCTCTTACCCGCAGGACTAGGCATGATGGGGGTTCCTGGAGGGCCGCCACCACCAGGGGGTCCCTAAGATGAGATAAAAGTTGTCAGTAACCTATGGCATTAAGAAGCTTGGGGAGACCGCTATGCTACCTGCCCGTGCCCAGACCAGCCTGGTACCTAGTAAAGTACTGCCTCTCTTGCACTCAGAACTGAAGCATGCAAGCCTGAAGGAAGCTAGATGTATTTCTCTCAAGCCAAGAGGCAACAGCAGGTATGTGCACACATCTGCTCACTCGCACACCAACCACTGAAAGCCAGAGGCAGTAAACGGGAACACGCAGCCTGCTGGGTAGCTAGCTACTCACTGAAAGAGAGTCCCCTCCTGGGTCAGCTTTGGAGAAGTCTGGGCTACCCCAGGCCTGGACAAAACCTAAACACTGAGAGTAATTTGGCTCCTGGGCTCAGATGTGTTCTCATGAAGAACATACTAGACCCCGAGTGGCTCTCCTCCCCGGTCATATGCTCTAGAGAGTCAGAATTCATAGCTGCACTTACCACGTAGGTTCCGGGTGATGAGGAGGAGTACGGGATCTGGAAAGAAGATTCGGGAGCCATGGATTGGAGCTGCCTTCCCTAACAGACAAGCAGCATGCCCTGTCACTTCCAAACCCACTTTGGGGCACTCACTCTTATTTAAGATAGGCTTGGGGACCCAGTGAGTTAGTAACCTGGTCAGTTTCCAGAAGAAGAGGCCTGAGACGTAAGTCAAGCCACATGCAGTGGTCATGGGGATTGGTCTCCTTTCTTCCAGTCTTTAGTGGAGCCTGAGAGTAGGGCCCCTTGAGGCCTCCCAGTTAGGAGGTGGAAGAGAGCAACACCCACACCCCTTCTTCTGTCTGCACCAAGCCTGTCAATCATTTCCCTCAATGCTAGAAATCAGAACCAGGATGCACTTGGAGCCCCAGCGCTCAGCGGGCACCTGTTAGCTCAGGGCAGGACCACCTTGTGGGGACCCCAGCACATTGCCCATAGGCTCAACCTACACGGCCTTCACAGAGGCAGCAGGTGGATCCTGCTGTACTTCTCCCTCCTGACACTTCCTCCTGGCAACAGGGTTACCTAATACCTAGAACCTCTTTCCTGGGAAATGGCACCCTCCAGACCTGTATACTCACTGAGTTAGCACTGTTGGGATTGGGCCAGGGTCTGCCAGCTCCTGGGCCCCTAAGAGAAGGAGAGATGGCGACAATGAAAGTGGGGCTACAAACTCTATGGAGTGGAGCCAGCGGGGGCAGGAGCAGGCTGCCATCAGTAAGGAAGTCCTAGATGCCATCTGTCTCTGGGGTAGCAATGGGTAGTTCCACGGAGGGAGACTTAGGCACTCTTTCAAATTACATGAAAAAACTTGTAAAGTATGTATTTATAAAATTATATATGAAAGTATTTCTGCTTTTCCCTAGGCCACCGATTCTTATAAGCACTAAATATCAGGGCTCATTTACATATGGATTAAATCTTGAATCAGCAATTGAAGCTGTGAAAGCATAAGGAAGTCACTCTACCTCTCTGGGCCTCATCACAGGCAGGGAATAACCACCCCTTGTGGGAGTAGCCTGACGACCATGAGGTGGCCAACACTGTGCCTAGCACACAACATGGTGTAAGGCAGAGCTCTCACCCTAAGGATGAGGAAACTGAGGTCCAGAGAGGAACCAGTGAGTGTTAAGAGTTTTCTGGGGTTCCAACAGTGGGTGGGGAGGCCACAGGCTCTGAGGCACTGGCCAGGGCCTATTTGCCTTACATGTTAATCCCAGGCATGGCGGGGCCGAGGGAGTTGGGTGGTGGTCTCATGCCGCTGCCGTAATTCTGCAACGATAACCAAGGGTCAGTCTATGAGGAGGAGAAGGGGAACCGGGAGGGAGACAAACACAGAATATAAGTGAGAGGGTTAGTCTGTGACGACAACCTGATGAGAAAAAAATCACACATTCTTTCAGCACAGACAGGACCACGATGACAACAAGCCAGCACAGAGGGACAGTTACAACAGTCAATGCGTTTGCAGGGGCTTCACGATGATTCTCCCTAAACCATGTCTGCCGTCAGCCCCTTCCCACAGGCCTCAATGGTTAGACAGGTGGACTCTGCTACCAGGACCAATTCTGACTGGTGATCGGGTCACATTAGATTGAGGGAGAAGACGACAGAAGGAAGCAGCCTACCATACATCTGACCTGAGAGTGCTCAACAGCCTCCCCTATAGTCACATGCTCATTCCTCCCCCACTGCTGGACTCTGAGTAAATATGGCAGGACAGTGTCTCTGTGGCCACGCTCCCAACTCTACAACCCAGGGTGCTCAGTGACTGACAGTAACCGTGTGGGAAGGTGGGAAGGGAACAAAATGCACCAACTGTTAAGCTTGGGCACTGCCCCTGTGGGCATCTGAAAGCAGCAGGCTGGCGTGAGGCAATGAGACCTCTAAGTGTGAGCCATCTCCTGCTGTGCACACAGTGATCTTTTACTTCACCTGTTCTGTCCCTGTAACAACCCTCTGAAGAGAGTCCCACTTTACAAAAGGAGAATCTGTACGTCTAAGAGGGAACAGCTAGCCAAAATCAGCTAAGGAATGGCAGGCCAGAGTCTCACTCATATGACCCGGATCTTTCCTAAAACCTCTGGCAGGAAGACGGTAAAAACCAGGGACAGTGTTGGGTCAGACAAACAGAGGTAACACTGGGCTGAAAACAGGTAATGTCACAAAGAATTGTCTCCCAAACATCACTACTGAGAGGGGGCCTCTATTCTGGAACCTCACTACCGAGAGACCCCTATTCTGGTGGGTCAGCCATGGAGGCCTTGAGTCTACAAGACTGCCTAGACAGCATGCAGGCAGTGACAGGCAGCCGGCTGGCAAGGAGTGAGGTCTACAAGGAGGACTAGCTGTAGCCACCTCACACAGTGCATCACTCCTCAGGCCTGTGCTGATTAGACAACCAGGATGGTAAGCAGAGGCCATAGACAACTGACCTCAGCTTGGCCACCTGCTGTTGACTCCAGTTCTCACTATGGAGGATGAGCTGTGTTACATTTTATGTGTACATGGATGTTTAACACTCAAAGCAACTTCCTTAGAGATTATAAAATGAGGCACAGAAGGAACAGAATAGTTAGGTACTAAGCTGGGACAAGGGCCTGGTGCCAGGTTTTGCCTGCAGGGCCACAACCCTGTTTAGTCTATAAAACAGGGAAAAAGAGCCCATTTGCCTTCAGCCTTCCAGGACCCATATTGACTGTAAAGTGTTGGTTCTGAGGTCCCTGTAGTAAGGGGTTCATGGTGACTTGGTGACAGCAGCAGGTGCAGGACCTGATTCTGCCTCTCACAGCAAGCCACTTCATTATGGTCCATGAGAACTGGTCCATAAGAAAGGTCTTAGAGATGCCCTTCTCCCTTGAGGAGGCCAGCGTCACACTCCAGAGCTAAAGGAGTCAGGATGGGCTACAGCACAAAGTGTTGGTGAAAAGAGGGCCAGCTACATAGACTCGCAGCACGCTGCCTGGAGGGAGACACAGACAGAGGATTCTAACTCTATCCCACTGGCTAACAAGGTGGTATTCTGCACAGAGCCATAGCAAGTCTCCCTCGTACAGAGGCAAAGCCAGAAGGGCCACTCCACACACCTCTCACAGATGACAACCTGGAGGCCCAGAAAGGCCAGACATGTGCCCAAAGCCACTTAGCAGGTTTTGGGACCAAGTTTTTCAATCAGAAGCAGTAGCTTTCCCCATGGGGCTGGAAGATCAGTACCCAGGTTCTGGATCTGCTGGAGGTGACTGGGTACTGAAAAGGAGTTGCTCCCCGCCCCCACACCCTTCAGCACTGTTCTGTAGAAACACGGAAGACATGAGCATAGGTCCCTTCCTTACTCCTGGAGAACAGAGGTGCTGGCTCCACAGCTGTGTTGGACTAGGGGGACACTGACTGGTGTCTACAAGAAAGTGGACTCTTCTTCATGCTTCCTGTTACCTGCCCTGTTCTAGCTTTATCTTCAAACAGAGCCATCTGTTACTACACTCACCTGTAGAGGAACCTGAAGGTATAATGTAGTCTTCCGGGCAGTAGGAAGCCTCACAGGACCTGCCCCTGCCTCACTCCCTCACTTAGCCTGGGGTGCTCTGCATAGGATAAGTGGTCCTTCTGGAGCTCTGAGCTTGTACTAGCCTTAGGTTTTTGGGGCCCCAGGGGATTCAGTTTCCCCAGATAGCACAGGACTGTCCCTGGAGAATCAAGAATATTCTCTACCTGAACTTGTGAAAACATAGACCACCCAAGATGGTGGTGTGATTCCAGCCTAGCCAGAACTGCTGAGGCTGGAGTCCTGGGTGGTTGGTGCCACTTTTCTCCAAGGGTCTTCAATGCGCTGTTACCCAATGTGACCAAGATTTAGTTTTGTCTGAATTCCCTCTGCAGAATGTGGACAACAGGGCCCCTTAGGGCCCCATGCAGACTGCCATCTTTCCCACCGCACACTAAAACCATTGCAGGCCCTAGAGGAAAAGGACGGGGGATAACTGACTGTTTACACCTTTGGACTGAAACAGAATACAGGGTCAAAAAACTAGAGTGCCAGTCTACCTATAAAATAGCTTTCAGACCACTCTGTAGCTGTTTTCCAACCCCTTCCAGAAAGTTCTAGAAGGATCAGTGGTCAAATACATTCTGATACCTCACCAAGAAATCATACAAGTGACGTCCTACCTCTGTCTAGTCTCACAGTATAACACGACTCATACGGTGGTGCTCAATTCTGCTTCCTGAGAGGCTGGCTCCCTCTAACAGCCTCAGCCAGAAAACAGAGTGTACATCATGCAGAAAGGGAACACAGTGTCCACAGCCACTTTGGTGGCCTGCCTCACAAGGTGTCACCTCTTGGCAACCCATATTGCAAATAGGAATAAGAGTTGAGTCAGAAGAGACCAGTATCTCACAGTACCAAGATCAAGGTCACTCCCTGCTGCCCGTTACTGTGCCTGGGCAGTAGCCCCAGCTGTCAGGTAATAAGAAAAGTACCTGGAGAACAGAAGTCCGCCCTCTCCTATGTGAAGCTTTCAAAGGTCATCATAGGCTCACGTGTGTGAATGCTTGGATCCTAGTTAGTGGAACCGTTTGGGAGGATGAGGAGGTGTGGCCTTGTTGGAGTAGGTACACCTTGTTGAGGATATGTGTCACACCAGGCCCATTCTCTCTCTGTCTGCCACCTGCAGATGAGACTCGAGCTCTCAACTACTACTCCAGTGCCAGCTTTGCCTGCTTGCCACCAAACGCACCACCATGATAACCATGAACTAAAGCCTCTGAAAGTGTAAGCAAGCCCCCAGCTAAGTACCTTTTTTTGTAAGTTGCCTTGCCATGATGTTTCCTCATGGCAATAGAACAGTAATTAAGACAGGGTCCAAATCTTCTCTGTGATATCCTAGATGGTCCTAAATCCCACTCACTGACTGTGCTGGACCAGTTCTAAATCAGCCAAGCCCCAGGCCTTTCTGCCTCAGGGATAAGTTGGTATGGGGATTCCAGGCTGCTCAAAAGAGGTTTAATTTCAGGGTTTAATATTGCACCTTACCTAACATGTTCCAGGGAATATGGTCAAAGCACCTTAAGACCCTTCTCATTGCTATGGCAAGGAAAGAGGCCAGAAGATCTCAGGCTTTGGGACCGTGCCTCTTCATAAGTGCTGGATTGATATGGTGAGAAATGCTTAAACTTCTGGGGCATTCTGTGCTCACGCTGATAATGTCATTTCCAACTGCTGGAGTCTCACTCTAGTTCTGTAAGGTTTTTGTTGTTTTAAGATAGGTTCTCATGTAGCCCAGGATGACCTCAAACTCACCGTGGAGTTGAGAATGACCTTGACCTCTGATTCTCCTCAAGTGCTGGGGTTACAGCCAGGCCCTGCTCATGCCAAGTATTTTACCTACCTACCGAGTATACAATTCCAGCCCCTGTAAGTCTTTTTTTATTTTTTATTTTATTGTTTGTGACACTGGGCATGGAACCAAGGGACATGCATGCCAGGCAACAGCTCTGCCTTTACCCTCACTCAACCTTACTATGAAGCCTAATAAACTGCTAATGACTTTGTCAGGAAAAGAAAATACACTTAATCAAACCTAAACAGCTGAAGTCCTGAATATTGGTTTGGAGTTGTGTTTTGTTTTGTTTCCCTAGTTAACCTGGAACTTGCTCTGTAGTCAGACAGAGTCTTACTATGTAGTACTGGCTGGCTCAGAACTCACAGGAGCGCCAGCTGACTCCGCCTCTCCTGAGTGCTGGGATTAAAGATGTGTGCCACCACAGCCAAGGACCAGGGATGACACCGAGCACTGAGTATTTCAGCACCTTATGGTGTGGATACTGTGTTTATTAATCTTAGAGATGTGGCTGCTGAGTCTCTCAGAGTCCCCACCGGGAAAGTAAGATCTTACCCAACATCACTGAGATCCCTGAAAAGCCAAAACCTCTGTTGATTCCTCAGAGACTCACTTCTGACTCTCGAGAGAATGCTATGCTTTGAAATGCTGCCCTCTGCCCTGCCCAAGGACAGTTCCGTGGTCAGCTTGAGGAAGACTAAAAGGCCTCAAAGCACGATTGCTGCAGCCTTCCTTCCTTGTAGGACTTAGGACAGGGCTGCCCTAAGATCTCCAACACCACAGAAAAGGCTGCAGGTTGGTCGGCTGTGGGATTCTGGGAATGACTGGATGGTTTCCAGGTCTATAGGTTTCCCTACAAAGTGAGCACATGGGGCAGGAGGGAACTGGAGCCAAGGAGGGGCAGAAGAACCTCAATCACCTACAGCTAAGAGAGGGAGGGACAACACACAGCCTCCACAGATCAGAGCCTGGGGGCAGTGACAACAGCTGCGGGCTAACTGGGAGCTGAGGAGCGTGGCTGGCCACATTTCCCAGAAACGTGGATAGAGACTCTCACTTGGTCGGTGGTAAAAGTGCCTGGGGTCCCCAGAAGTCACAGGGACTCCTTATCACCTCTCTCTCACTTGACTCAACCACAACCCAGTCATGAGGTGGTCCTGGATCCCCCTTAAGGTTGCTCCACTCTGGGAGGGAAGTGGTTTTGGATTCCAGAAGATCCCACATCACAGCTTGTGACATTCACCCTGGAGGGATCTGCTACCCAGACGGCTCCCTGGGGTTTTATTCCTACTCAGCATCCTGCAGACCTGGAGGGGAGCCAGGGACTTGAATGAGTTCTTCTTTCAACTGAGCCAGAAATGTGGAGACTGACAGACTATGGAAAAAGGAGAGAAGGCGGGTGCACACAGATGGCAGGGAAACAGATGGACAGATGGACAGCTTACCTGTGGGCCAGGACCCATGGGCCCCATGCCTCGGGGAGGGTTCATTCTCTGCATTGATCCTCCCATGTTGGGGTGACCTGTGTGAGAAAATGGGTGAGCTGTGCGCTGTTAGGAGTAGAGGAAAAAAGAAGGCCCCAGTGCTGCAGGCCACACCACCCTGCCTGCCCCCCTCCCTTACCTTGTTGTCGTGTGGGATCCATGGAATTGGGCAGCAATGGCTGTGTCCCAGGAACTCCTCCTGGAGGCTGAAAGACAGATGAGACACAGCCTGAGTCACTACTTACAGAGATAGGGTGGTGTTGGGGTAGGGTGGGGAGGAAGATGCATCTGCCTGTCTCACTCTGCTCCCCCAATCTGGCCATATGGGGCTAACTCATGACCTCTCTGAGACCATCGTTGAAAGCTGGGTCGGGTCCCCCAGCTCTGGGAAGCAGGGCAGACAGTTCCTATAAGCATTAGTCGAAGCTGTAGCATCAGGTGGGGGTGCAGTGGGCAGCTGGGCTCTCCTTGTGAACTTGTACCTGCATCCGGAGCAAGGCATGCTCTGGGTTCACTGCTCACCCCCACCCAAAGGGCAGCACATGAATCCAGGGGCTGGGGTTTAAGTCCAGCCCTACCTTTCTTTTACTTCAATGATGTAACTCATTTTAAGTATATTTCTAAGCAATAAGAACTTAGAGCAGCCACTGGTTAAAAACTATCACCACAGGGAGACCTTTAAAAGGGCCCTGGAGATTCAGGTGGGGTTAACTGGGGTCCAGAGCTCCAAGAGCTGGAGCCTGAGTCAGCAGAGCCTCTGAGCTTCCACCCGAGAGGTGCCGACACAGCTACGGGCAGAGGAATGGGGTGATTAAGGGCAGCCTGCTTGCTCTTCTAGCAGTGGGTGCCAGTGTGACACCATCAGAATCAGACAGGGCACTGTAAGAACAGACTAAAAGTAACTGACTTCAGGTGAAGTCATTCCAGCTGTAATTTGAAAAACAAGAGAACAGCAGAGGCTGGGCCGAGTGTCCTGTGGGACCTTTAGACCAAAGAGAAGCTACTGACTTCAGGAAGAAAAGTTTTGGTGACAGAGGATCACCTCCTGATTGAGGTGCCAATGCAGTGGAGGCCAGGGGCCCACGACAGGGTCCCTAGACCTGAGTGCTACTCCAGGCCACCTAGGCTCTTCCGCCTCTGGCTGGCAGTGAGTGGCAAGCAGGTTCAACAGGAGGTGAGAGCCGAAGGGACAGATCCTCCCTGCTTCAGAAGAGGAAGATGAGGGTAGGGCAAGCAGGCTTTATGAGAGCCAGCTTCTGGCTATGTTGCATCTCAGGTTCACAAAGTGGTAGTGGCACCTGCGGTTTCTAACTGCACGGGGAGCTGATGAGGCTGGGTCCCTGTGCCCTGAATTTACTCACCCTTACCTTTCTCCTTTTCTCCTCAAGTTCCTGAACTACAAGTCACCTGGCTGGTCTGTGTCTGCCCATCTGCGCCGGTGGTTTTTAATAGAGATAGGGGATTTTGAGGCCTTCTAGATCCCCAATATAGGTACACCCCCACCTATCCTGTTATATAGCTATAACAATGGCTGTTTTTCACACAACATTTCTGGGGTTTTAGCTGGCAGTCTAGGTTAAAGGATCTGGAATTACTCTCGTTAGCTGGGTGTCTGAAATGGGGACAGGGTGGTCCAGGCTTTTCTGTAGAGGAAGAAGACTGTGAGCGATGGCCAAGGACCACAGGTCTGACACTAGAAGGCTGATGCCTTCATACATGAGAAGGAAACACAGCCTTGGAGGTGGGGGCCATAATCTTGCTCTGTGTGGCCCACGGGGGACAGGGATGCCCCTGGAGGTAAGCCTGCTCTTCTACAGCTCTGGCCTTCCTCCTTTTTCTCACCTGTGACGTAGCCAAAAAGTCCTTGTTGCTCAAAAACCTGGGTTTCAAAACTCCCTTTGTCTACATTTGCCCCCTTTGTGTTGGGAGAAAACAGGAAATGAAGGACTTTGGGAGAGGAGAACAGCAAAGTGGAAATGTGGTCACACTCAGAGGGTTGGTCCTCTACGGTCCGTGTCTGATCACTCAGGCCTTTGTGCACTGTGTCAGAGTCACAATGGAAGTGACCAAACTTCTAGGTCCCAATGTGCTGGCAATGACTGCTGCCGGAGTTTTTTGGTTAAGATATTGGAAGAATTCTAGCTAAAATATTTTGGCACTGAGAGAAATCTCCCTGATGCCTACATCAGGTTGTGTCTGTCTGTCCATCCTCAGCGCAGACACCTGGTCTTCTTTAGCACTCTATCCTGATGGGGTGGACCAGAGAAGACCAGATGAGGTCCCATTTCTCCAGCCTACCTCTAACTGCCAACTCTGATGGCCCAGAAAAAGGAACATGACCCTGGGCTGAAATGCCCTCTTCGTAAGCAGGATACTTTTCTAATTATATGAACAAATCCTTCCTTGTTCCAGGAAAGGCAGACTGAACACCTCACAAATGCCCTACTCCCTCTGCAGCCAGGCTCCTGATCTAAGCATTTCTACAGGACATTTCTCCCCCAATAGCAGAATTCTATTTACCAGCCTTGGCAATTCTGAAAAGCTTCCAGAAAAAAACCCAACACATTGTCAGTTGACTTCATTAAGGAGGAAGACCCTCTTCCAAGAAGGGCCTGTAAGGGAGGGTTAGGGTCATTCCTACTTTCTCTACAAGAGCAGGGTCCCTGCAATCCCGCCAGCTGCTGCTAATCTGAATACAGGCTGTTATGAGGCTCCCTGTGAAAAGCAAGGTATATGCTAGACCATGGGCTCAGAGTAGACACATGGGCAAGTTCCCCCACCTCTGCCCACTAGCCTTGCACCTTGCTTTTGACTTGAGTCCAGGTCTACCTAGGCCTAAGGGTGGCTGACAGGGAAGAGAAAACAAGGAAAGATACTGTACCTGGTTTCCCATTCTGATCGGGGGCCTGGGGCCGCCTGCATATCGCGGTGACATAAAAGGCTGTAATTATAGGGAATCAGTTCAATGACAGATGAACTACTGTATAGTGACAAACAAAATGCTTTGCACTGTGCAAAGTCCAGTTTATGACAACTAGTGATCTTCTAAGCTCTCTCTAGTCCGGTAGCCTCCTCTTCCTTCCAGGCAAAACTTCCCTTGGGCAGAGGAACAAAAGATCCACACATCTTGTCTCCCAACCTGCACTGGCTCGCAGGAATCTACTGTGGGTGGAGGGGCAGCAGCTGGGACTTCACACAGAACGCAGAATAGCTAAATCAATGCAGGGCAAAGGAGGCCACCTCTGCTCTCCACAAGGGCAAAGAAAACAAGCAAAAGGAGCGAGACATCTTCAGGTTTGCAGACAGAGCAGGACACACGCACACAAGCACACACACAAGCACACACAGAGAAACCATCAACAGGGAGGAATGGGAAGGAAGCAAGGACTTATGGGAAAATATGATGAACAAAAAAAAAAAAAAAAAACAACGGTAAGGGATAGCGGGCTCCCTAACTTAATGCAGGGAATGGGCAAGAAAGCTTTCTCAGCAGCAAGAGTGCACAAAGGAAAGGCCAGGGGTGCAGCCTTGGTTACAAACAAATGGTTAACCAAACTCAAAACCAAACAAAAGGGAGAGAGGAAAAACCAAAAACATAAAGGCCACTGGCAAGGTCACAGAAAGATTTTGTTTCTTTTCTCTTGGTTTCAAATCCAAACTGGGTGGGATGTCCAGGAAATGAAGACTGTATTTAGAAGAGTAGTTTTAATTAAACTTGTCAATTAAGACTGGAAGGCAATGCTGGAGCACATTTTGATTTTTGTTTTTCCTCTGCGGCTCTCTCCTTCCTCCTGCCCCGGCGCCCCCCGGCCAGCGGGCCGGCGAGCCACAGTGCGTTTACCTGACTGTGGGGTCCCATCATGCTGCTGGGATTGTGAGGTGGAGGCTGTGCGTGCGGCGAGGGCTGTGACCCCGGAGGACCCTGTGAGGCCAGACAGTAGAGGCAGGTTATAGATCACAGCACATGGAGAAGCGCAGAAGAAGCTTAAAAGAACAAAAATTAAACCAAAACGCAGAGTGGCGGCGGGCGTGCGGGTGGTGGGCTGTGGCTGGCAGGAGGTGGCGGAGCGCTGCTTGGGTCCTGGTTCAATGGCGAACAACGGCGGGCAGGCAGGAAGGAGGGAGGCTGACCAGTACATTCACAAACGATTTGGAAAACGTAAAAATAAAACGAAGCACCTTCATCAAAGCACACAGGAGCAAGGGCCAGACACAGGCTACTACCAAACAGTTTGCCATGTTAAATACACTGGTTGACTCAGACAGGGCCCCTAGACCCAGACACAATGCCTGCAAGTATCACTTCAGAGGGACAAGAGGAATCAAGTGAAGCCCCTGCCCTCAGGGAGCTCACAGGCTCGGAGACAGAGAACAGGTGGTTTGGGACAGCAGTCATTAAGGTCCTGCTGGTGGAAGCAGGACAGAGGAAATGAGGGACAAACACAGACGGAAGCAGGGGTGGTGCTAGGTTCTAAGCCAATGGAGTACACAGACAGTCACCAAGGCCAGTGTGAGCAGTGCCAGGGCTCCACGGCTCATGAATTCACCTACAGTTCAAAATAGCTCTGTCTGCGCTGCCTCTTCTTTCAACCTTTATAGAGGAGGAAACCCGGTCTCAAGAGATGAAGAGAGCAGGCCACAAGCACACAAGCCCTAAGTGGCAGAGTCAGGCTGAGAGTCAAGTGGCACAGGCGTGAGGACAGTCACTGCTTGGTGATTCAGTGGTTAGAGGGTCCACTTTCCACACCAGATGACGGTGAGCTGCCTGCAATTCCAAGCTGACCCAAAGCTCTGGGCCATGCTTACCTTGACTGCCCACCAAACACAGGAAATGAATTCACTATCTACAGATAGTGTAGGTTGTATCCTGTCACTGGGTGGTAAGATCAATGTAATAAATGCAAACAAAACAACAAAAACAAAAATAAAAACAGAATCAGAGAGCCTTATATCTGAAGAGCATCTCTTCAGAACTTCCAGAGTGCAGGAGAAAGTACACGAGTGTGTGTGCGGGCCTTTGCACACAAACACGCACATATGCAGATTAGGAGAAGTCATAAAAGTTTACTACAGTGGCTCCCAGCAGTTTGTCTTTGAGGCCCCTTTTGGCCTAACAGGCCACCAAGACCTAGACTCAGGATAGAGGTATGTGTCATAAACTGCAATGCACCCTTCTTCTCCACTGGAGCTAGCTATCCCTTAGTATAGGAAAACTCCAGACACTTATAAAAGGTAAGGAAAGCAAGTTAGCTACGGCCACTGGTTCCAGCCATTCTTAGTCTCCTTTCTCAAAGCTCATGCGAACTTGGAGCCAGGGGCTGGGGAGAAGGTAGGTCTGGGGGTTAGGTAGAGACAACAAAGAGGTGGGCAAAACAAGAAGCAAAGGCTGTCCAGCATCTGGGGGCACCACCAGGGATAGCCCCGGAGCTTCTTGGCTAAGTGAGGGGCTGTTCACTTCCGGAAAGCCTGAAGGAGCAGATGTTCCCCTACCTGCCACGCTACTAATTTCAACAAGTGTGTGTCTTCCTAGCGGCTGCCAGCAACGGCATGGTTTGTTACCATGAGCAATTTTCTTAATTAACAGACATTAATTAGCCATTTAGCAATTTTGCAAGCATTTGTTTAGCGGCTTTCCTAAACATGAATACCACTGTGATAATGGCACTGATTAGAGGGTCCCCTAATTAACAGTACAGGGAAGGAAAATTGAAATCACATAAATTAAAAAGGGAGGGGAAGTTAATGAAGGCGGGACATATTTGCACCTGCAAGTCTTTTATACCACAAAACTTGGGTGTAATGTAAACAAAACAAGATAATTTGAAGCCAACCCCCAAAAAGAAAATGAAAAAGAAAGGAGGAAGGGAGCTCAAGGGGTAAGGTCCAGCTGCCAAGAGGGGGCAAAGGCTTGTCTGCTGGTCCCCAGGCTCCTGGCAACAGGGAGCAAGCACCTCCTCCTCCACACTCCTGTCTCCCTCCCTGGTCACACAAATGGATCTGCAAAGCAAGCAGACTGTTTCGGGCAAGCCCCGCACACACCTGTGTGCCCCACCAGGCAGGAGCGGTCCCTGGTGGCTACTAGGAAATAGAGAAAAACACTTGAAACAACCCCACATTTGGGCCTCAAGTGATGGCTGATTCAAGGTTCAGTGACCAAGCCCAGGTCTGAAAGTCTGGCTGGCAAAAGCAGGCTAGGTCCTTACAAGAGGCACCCTGGGGTGCAGAAGGCATAGCTGTTCTGAACAAGTGGAGACAGCAAGTTTGTCACCCAGACAGATGCACCATTAAATAAGGCTGTAGGTGTGAACTTGAGGGCACATGGGGACAGAGAGGGAATCAGAAGCTCTCTGTCTCCATGTGAAGGTGTCAGAGCATCCCACCTCAGGCCCTGACAGAGACAGCCCAGAGAGGAAACCCCATGGCAACCTCAATTCAGATGACAAAAAAAGCCATCTCCCTCAGGGGAAATGCTACCCCTCTGTCAGTCTCAGACAGCCTTTCTGAGAGCCTACTGCATGGGTCAGAAGCAAAAAGTTTTCTTTTCACATTGCCCCTAGTTCATTCATGTTCTCAGTACCTGTACCTTCTGTCCTCAGCTTGGAGGATTCTTTACTATGCTGTGTGGGTCTGGGCTGTGACCTTCAGACTGTCTGAAGCATCCACAGAAGGAACCTGAATAGCTTGCCACATAGGCCCCAAGCAAGTGGCCTTACCGACCCTTCTAGCCAGCATTTTGACAGAGAGCTGCTGTTTGGTTTCCATAAAGGGAACCTGAGGCCTTCCCAATCCTTCTGTGTGGACACACTCCTACATAGGAAGTTTGACAAAACACACAAAGCCTTTGCTGGAGGTTTCTGACTTTTTTGGGAGATGGGAGAAGAAGGGTACCCCAAAGATCAAGTTCCCAGGCAGGACAAGTTCCCCATGGGCTGTCTTAGAGTTCAGCTGCTGGAAGGTTTCTGAAGAACTTACAGTGTGTCTAGATGCCTAGCTGGTGAAGGCCCATCTCATTAACCTGGGGGCTTTCTGCCGCAAGATCTGCACAACACTGGGGTAGATCAGGATGGCTGAGTACAGCGCCAGTATTCATTTGTTTATACAGACCAGACGGCCCTACACTGACAGACTGCCATCTCTTTCCCCAATGTCCTTCGTTTCCAGGGAGGAAGAATCAGGATGGGGATGGGACTTGTCTATGACTACCAGAAACTAGCTGTTTGCTGAGCTAAGTTTTCCAACTCTGTCAGGGCTCTCTGCAACACATTATGTCTCCAACGCCATCTATTTTTAAAGAAACAGGGCTCGGGGAAAAAATGGTTTCAAATTCTAGTTAACTCTGTCACTAGCTGCTCCTAGCCTCTCACGGATGAGCAAAACCAATCCTGGAAACCCAGGGGAGAGAGGGCCTTTTGCCTGCACTTGATCATATGCTCTGCAATGTAAGTACCACCAGTCATACTGTCTTACAGGTAAGAAACAAAGCTCAAAAGGAGAATATACTCACTAGCTCTGTGGTTACTAAGTGGGGAGCAGAGATCTGGAGAAGCTTAGCACCCACAAGCCAGTGAACCTGTGTCCAGAAGACCGCCAAGTCCGTTTGGGAAAAGAAGAACCCAATGACAGAAAAGGCTGAGCAGGCAAACCCACCTAGGGCTCTAGGAGTGACACCTAGCTCCCCCTTGCTTCCCAGAGTGGCTACAGGATATAGGTCTGCTCTCTGAGCCCCCAGAAGCTGCATTGAGAACTACAGTCCTGCAGTAGATCAGACTTATTTCTACCACCTTCATTGCCCATGTCAGGTGACGGCATACCCGAGGGGAAGGGGGGCCAAATGTACAAGGGCAATTCCTGCTCCTGAATCTTAAAAAAGGTGGAAAATACACCTATGGCCTATGCGGCCTTCACACCGCCCCAACCCTGTTAATGGACTTTCCCTTCCCTCACAGCTGGCTCCAGATCACTGCCTTCAGACAGCGAAGCCCCAGACTTCCTTTTCATTCTTTCTTCTGTAATTTCAGCATTGAATAGTGTTATATCCAGCAGGTTGTGAGAGCCACTTAGGCAAGGCCTGTGAGGCTCTGTTATGGGTGTGATCAAGGCAAGTGTTTGGCCATTTCACAGAACCCACAGTCTGGATGCTGATGGTTTAGTGCAAAAGCCTTGATGGGGCATCAGCATGGCAGGAAGCAGCACTCCTGTGGCTCAAAGATCGGAGGTCTGTGCAGAAACGCATTTCACAACTGCCAGTAGGAGCCCCTCCCGCCACACTCTGGTTATGCCCTGTACTGAAGCTCTTGAGAGACATACTAGTGCATGATGGAAATCCTTGAAGTATATGTGCTGAGCCTCAGGCCTCTCTAAGAAAAATGGAACCATCTATACAGACACTGCAGTAGCATGGCCAAGCTCACAACAGGCCTCTTAGGCGTCTTGCAGGGAAATTAGCAGTTTGGCTTGCTGGTTCTGGCCTGGGTCAGGGTGTCCTGTTATGAATATCCACAGACTGAAGAAAGTTATATAGCATCCTGTAAGCCTCCACTAATATCCTGCTTGTCAGGTAGTAGTGTATGCAGAACTCTGGGATAGCAACTATTACTGTCTTCCCCATTAGGACATCCAAGGCTGCACCAGTGCAATGAGGCTTGGGCATGTGACCACACAGTTACACCAAGGGACCTCACGAAGCTTTGGGTGGTACCCCTAATGCTTTGGGGCTTGAGGAACTATAATGGCATGTAAGCTGGTACTAGACTAAAGACAAATAAGCATATAATACTTTTTAAAGGAGAAGTAGAGATAAATTATGTGCTCCTTTCTTAAATGTCCCCTACACCCACCACCCCATGGAAGAAGCAGGCATAAGCTTAAGCTTAAGGCTATGGAACCAGGGTTAGAGTCGCACCCGTGGCCTATGGCCTTGGTTTGGCTGCTAGGTTCCTTGCTCTTACCTGGTCCCTAGGGCTCAGACAATGCTTTGGAATGACAGTGTATGTCATTATCATCTAAGGAAAATCTGATTTTTGTCCCCAGAGAAGGTCAATGGAAAGGGGACTTGAAGATGTAATTTCAAGAGGTAAAGTAAGAGCCATGACATCTGCACCCCTTCCCTGACTGTGGACACTGAGCTCGATTAGACTAGAGTATGAAGGCCTTGCTGGACATGTTGCTATAAATGAGGCAGTATAAAATTATGACGATAATATAGCAAAAGCACTTCACAGACAATCCACTTTGTTCTTTGGACATAACTTGTGGGCAGAAAAGGCTGTACCCTACTCTGTACAGAGGACCAAGGTGTGCCCATGACTATAGATACCCTGCATCTGGGATGGGGAAGTCACCAGTTAAGGGACCATCAGGGAGGATGCTTTTTCTGTGAGCTAAGTAAAGCCAGTGTCCCAGCCTTCTTCCTGGTCCATCTCTTCGTGATGTCAGGATAGCACCGGGCAAAAGAAGTGATAACTTACAGTAAGTGTGAGTCCATATGGGCCTGGTCGGAAGCACAGGGACACCCAAGGAAAGATTTCTCAGCGTGTGTGTGGCACATTTGCCCAATGAATCAGTACATGATAGTTTTGCTGTTTTGCTTGTTTATTTTGTGAGACAGAGCTTCTCTGTGTAGCCTTGCCTATCCTGGATCTGTAGACCTGGCTGGCCTCAAACTCAGATCTGCTTGCCTCTGCCTCCTGAGAACTGGGATTAAAGGGGTTCAGGGAAGGAAATCTGTGCTTACTGCTTTTAGGCAGAGAAAGGGGCCAGACATGCCCCAGCCATGATGGTGCATGCTCAGACTCAGCCCTCTGCTGTACTATGCATCTTTCAGGTGGAGGCTGAGGTGAACAGCAGCACAAGACCCCAAAGGTACAGCTACGAGGTCAGACTACAGTTACACTCAGGGAAAAATCAGACCTGCCAGCACTTTATAAGGTTTTCCTGGGACATAGCTACACACATCTGTACTCTATGCACAGCTACCTTTGTGCAGCAATGGGAGAGCTGAGGAGTTGCAGGGCCTCGGACAATTGCTAGTCTGCCAATCATAGGAATGGTTGACAGATCCCAGGATAAGATGATAGCTTTCAAGGTTGATGAGGAAAAACTGGGGCCTTTATTAATTTGCAAGGAAAAATACAATACTATGCACACTTTCTGATTTTAAACTGAGACCTTCCCTAAAAGACAAAGGCAATAAAAGCCAACTATTTGCAAAGGAGAAAATGGATTCAAGCTTGGTGGCACATGCACTAGGGAAGTAAAGGCTGGAGGACCTAGAGTTCAAAGACAGCCTTAGCTACACAGTGACTTTGAAATGGAAGAGGGCATGACAAACTAGTGGCATTAAGGCATTAGCAGAAATCCACGATTTATCCCATGGGAAATAGCCAGAGTGAACGCAAGTCGGAGGCAGACAAACATGCTCTCTCATTCCTGGTCACATCACCTTTCATCAGCCTGATTTGCTTGTCTTTTGGTCCTGAATAAACTGCAGTTCACTACCACAGCATAAAAGATCAGGGGCTGGTAAGATGGTTCTCTGGGTAAAGATACGTGGTTGCCAAGCTCGCTGACCTAGGCTTGATCCTTGGACCACATGGTGGAAGAACTGACTCAGAAGCTGACCTGACCTGGACGAGTGCACCCTCCGCCCCCAATCCTCTGTTGATCTTCATTACTTCAGCCCTGCTACAGTGCTGGGTTTCTCTTGTCTGGGATATGAGCATTTGCAATCTTTCAGCAGGTTCAGACTGCTTGGCCCCTCTTCTAAGGACTGAGGTTCATGGAGAAGTCTCTGGGTTCATCATGGGTTGGGATGGGGCAAAGAGGAGAGGTGATTTGGGGAGCCACTGATACCTTGGGATCTCCCTGCTGGACACTGGATATCTATTATCTGTGTAACTGGCCACCTTTTTGTAGGGACAAAGGAAAAATATCCAGTATTTAGACTAATAAGCAAAACCCACAGCTTGCTAAGGCCAGTGCATTTGACTGGTACCAGTCACTGTGCCAAATGTCACAAACAAGTAGCACCCTGCCTTTCCCTTAGGAGTTGAAGCCTGGTGGGAGACTGAAGTGCAACGATGACTATAGCAGCTTCAGAGACAGAAGCTAAATGCAGGCGGTATTTAGGCTGCAGTGATTAGGATGGAATCATAGGGGCAGGGCCTTGAGGGTGTAAATGTGCTCTGGACGAAGAAAGGTAGACACAGTCTGGGCACAGAGAACGGAGTCTAGGTAGCCCCAGTTCAGGAAAAGACATGCTTACAGAAAAAAAGGGACCTGGGCCTAGGACGGAAGAATTTTAAGCTGTGGGAGCTACTGTAAGGAAGTCACCATTAGATTGGTTTGTCTGAGGATCACACGTCCACTCCTTCCCAAGACATCCACTCCTTCCCAAGACGTGTTTCTCAAGTCAGAAATCAGGGCTTGTGGCCCTGGGGAACACCCTTCCCCAGGGGAGGGGCTAACAGCTGTCCAGGGTGCTAATTCCTATCTCTTGCCCTGGGGATGGAGGGAAGCCATTATCTTCTCACTGTGAGCAGGCTCTGTGACCTTGCTGGGATCTGCCACAGCACTGGCCAGGTCAAGGTTCCCATACACAGTGTCATCCTCGAGGGCTTCTAACAGGGTCCTGCTGGCAGCTGTTCTCTCTCACTTCTACATTGCAAAGTAACATGTTTTGGGAATGTATGGGCGTTAGAGATGGACCCTGACAGTAAACTACATCGTTCCTCAGGACACAAGGAGGTTATTCCTGCTTTGCCAGAGCAATCTACTTCCCACCCCCTAAAAACTGTCGTTTGCTCTGAAATTGGACAGTGTTACTGATGCAGCTGGCTCCTGCCAGCCTCCACCCCGCCTGCCAGCACTCTGCTCTGCTGTTAATCACAACAGCACAGGGAAGGTGAGGTGCATGTTAAAGAGGCATGGCCTCATCTATCCAGAAAATCCTGCTCTGCTTGAAGACCTCCAGACACTTGTGCACACAGCTCTTCCAACCTCACCCTGCCCAGCTCAACAGACAATCCGTAACTGTTCACAGCTAACCAGGAATCAGGTAACCTGGTCCTGAAAGCCACAAATCCAAAATGCCCAAAATTCAGTCTCCAACACCCACCAAACAGCAGACTCCAGAAGAGATGAGGAAGCTGCTGGTTTCATTGCTCCATCAGTGTGTTTTTCAAGCCTCTCCACCCCTGGCATGCCGGGGTGACCTGGGACTCTATTCTCTTCTCAGTTAAGGTGAACCAACAGGCTTGGGCCTGGAAAATGCACAACTCTGGAAACATCCAGGTGTGAAATGTCTGGTCAACTGCCTGGTGGGCCACAGACATGATCGCTGGAGAACTCTGGCAGAAGGAGTGACTCTGGGGTAATGAAAGAAGCCAGGGTTATGGCAGGAGCCTGGCCTGTGCCTGTGAAGATCTTAACATGCCTGTAAGACAACTCCAAGTCTGTGGTGCCAAGAGTAAAGTACTCAGGTCTGTGCCAGGAGCCAGCTATCGCCGTTAGGCAGCTGCTAATATGTGAAGCTGTCACTCAAGATCCTGTCCACCTCCTTGAGTTCTCTAGGAACACCCGGTCTTTTCCTTATTACTCACTCAAGAATCCCACTTGATACAAGGCTCTTCAATGGGGGCAGAACAGCCAAGCCTGGGATGTGGTTTCCTCTTGTGCCTCCCATGACCACTCCCTCTAATGTTACTGGGGACCAGGACTTAGAAAATAAGGCCACTTTCCCAGATCAGATCACAAATTTCCAGACTCTTTGACTATTCCTACAACTTCAGAGTTATTGGGATTAGTCAAAGCTACCTTCAGGAAGAAGAACTTGGCTAGATCCATGTGTTGCGTTTGTCCATTTTGACCTTGGAGCAAAGATATGGCCAGACTCTGTCAAAGGCTTCTTGAATAATAACCTGAGAATGAAGACCCTTTGCTCCTACGAAAGAACTCAGAAGCTGGGAGAAGAATACACACAGACTGATGGATGGACAGAGACCAGACCTGAGAGCAACAGATCTGATCCTTGCCCTGGGGACCAAGAGCTAGCTGGTCTGTCAATGGGGTGAGGATGGCAGAGACATACCAGACAGGGCTCCAGATGCTGTACTAAGAAATTGGAGTTTTATAATTAAAGATACTGTAGAAGAGCACTTGACATGGCGATCCAGGATGGTACCTGAGAAGTGTGCCCACTATGGCCAGACTGAAGGCATCAACTGTAACTGTGCTAAATGAATAAATGATTGAACACTGGCCTTAGAAAGGAAACCTGTATAATTTCAAACCATTCTCATGTTCCTTGGTTCAATTCAGAGCTGATGAAGTAGGCTATTTTATAAGCAAGGGAGAAATGAAACTCAAAAGGTGCTCAGGCAGCTTCTGGTGACAGAACTCCATGCAGTCCCTGAGGTCCAAGAGTAGGTTTCCATTAAGCTCGCCAAACAAGCCTGCTAGGAACAGAAGCAGGAGCTCCTAACCCACGACCTATACTTCTCTGCTTTCATTTCCCCTAGAGACTCCTGTTGCAGACTAGACCAAAGAACAAGGAGCCAGAATGGCCAAAGCCAAAGGAACAAGTCAAGTGGACAGAATTCAAGAGATTAGGAAGCTGCCTCATTAAAGGGCCAATGGGACTGGTGCTGCACCAGTACCAACTCTTACCAGTGGAAGCAGAGGGTTAAGTGCTGACAGGGCAGTTGATCTGAAGAATCCATGAACCTTAGCAATACCATGAAAACTAAACTGATCTTCAGGATGCCCTTCTACCAAGAGAATACACTAAAAGCAGCCCTGAGCCTGGCTAGGTAGGAAGCTCAGAGAATAAAGTAGTCCCAAGTCATACAGGAACCATCCAAGTGCTGGTAGACACAGAATGTTCACCAGGCACCCAGCACCAGGCAGGGTTGCCTATGCATCGTGTCACAGAATCTTCACAAGGGTCCTAGGAGTCACAGATATACCATCAACCCCAAATATGGGATGCAGCAACTGAGGTTCAGAGAGGTTCACTGAATTTTTGGAGCAACCCTAGCTACCAAGAAAAATAACCCCCTTCATAGAGGAAGGAGAGATGGGGCTCTGCATCTGCTTGACGCAGAGGGAAGAGCATGCTCCCCAGGCCTTGCCAGCATGGACCTGGGGCTTGAGGCTGTTCTTCATCCTCCAGCAGCACTACAAAACATTATTGAACATGAAGACATTGCATCCAGCCCACCCCCTCCAGCACAGACAGAAACAGTGGGAATCCTACAATGCCTCAGGTGCTGCCCACATTCTGCTCCAGAAAGAGGAAAGCCCCGTGGCTCCCCATGGGCCTGCTCACAGCCACATGCTGCTCCTAGCCTGAACAGTTACCCTGTCCTGTCACCTATTGTGTGAAGAGCTTAGCTTAATATCTAGCACAGAGTTGGCACTTCGTGAAAGCTGTGCCTGTCCCTAATACCTCCAGCCTCATTAACTACCATTTAGGTCTTAGCAAGAGATGGGGCTTTTCTGGGAGAAAGCTCACAGGAGCTCGGTGGGCTAGAAGCACCACTGCTGTCAAGGCCTTCATATCTGGATGGAACCCTGCTTAGCAAAGTTGCCTAGGGAGGGCCTTCAGACAAAAACGGGGTGCAAACCTGAAATTCACTTGGTGGGCCCTGCCATGTCCCAAATCCTCCAAAGAGTCCTCATACTGTATTATTAGATGGCTCAGCCGTTTCTCAATCCTATCCCAGGGCCCAGCCCTAGGCCTGACCAGGGGGTGGGTAGCATCCTGGCCTGTGTTCTGCAGTGTCTGGCTCTGCCTGGGCCTTCTGCCTGCTTGAGGAGGAGGGAGATAGCTATGTGGTGTTGGAGGCGACCAGCAGGGTTCCATGGCATGGGGTTGGCTCTGCATTAGGGGGCAGTCGCAGCCTGCAGAGCTGTTGGGGGCTTTGTTACTGAGTGAATCTCTCAGGCACTGACTGCTGATGCATAGCTAACGGGGCGGCAGACATTGATTTATGTTCAACTTTCCATTTCATCAGTGAGAGTTACGACGCTACATGTGCAGTGCACATTGGGGGGGTGGGGAGTGTGCAGACACAAACCTGTCCAAACACATGCATATTGGCAGGCGTACCAGCCAAGGCCCCAGCCTGTCACTCAGGCAGCCTGGCACGTCAGGAATAACCTTTTGTCCATGGTTGCTAGGAACCCTGGTGCCGGTCATCTGCCACTGGGCAGACAAGGCACCGGGCTGGCCACCAGATGAGCACAACCTGACCTATGAGGAGGTTATGGTGGCCAGGAAAGGTGATTGGTGGCAAGGCTCTGTCACTAAACTGAAGGACAAAAATAAGTCCTAGAGTGGGTATGAAGGCTCTCATAGGACACACAAGAATTTGTCATCAGGGTTAGATATAATCCAGGGCATGTAGCTCTTGGGGTAAGGGTGGGGGGGCCCTATAGCTAGCTTCCATCACAGTCACCAGAGGTGAGAAGTTAGTCGCTTCCAGAGTACACGGTTTGAACAGGTAAGGATAGAGTACGAAGGACCGCAGCTCTAAGTGAGGCTTGGACCCAGAAGCTGGGGCACTTTACCCCTAATCCTTCTCAGCAGTAATAAGCTCACCTGTCAGTCTAGAAGCAGATGACTGGACCTGGTAAGAAGCTGGAGGCAAGGTAGTGGGGGCTTACACAGCACCTGTGAGCCTTAAATCAATGGCCACCAGAATGGGCAGAGGCTGGGTGGGGTGGAGGGGGCAGCAGTGGTAGTTCATATAGAAGCCACAATCCTCCAGACCTGTCCAATTCCAGTAGTGTTCCCTCATCTGTGCTGCAGCCAAGCTGTGGGGCTGGGACCTACCTCTAAGCCAACGCAATCCCAGAAGACAGAAATGCTTTCCCCAACTTCAAAAAGGTTAGACAGCTCCACCAGGAAGGGCCTGAGCACCACCAGGGCAGGTAGGGAGGGGACGGAGGGCGCAAGAGACATTTATTTATTTATTATTCACCCAATTCCTACACCCAAACTGCCCAGCACTGCCTAATTCTGGCCTGTGCTTCTGTGTCTCATCATGATGTCTCTCTTTGTGGCCTTTGCTAGACTGAGTCCCTGGGCAGCTCCTGTCTGTAGCTCCCTCTGATAGTGTTCACCAGAGTTTCCCAACCATAAGGAACATGTCTGACACCCATAGACTTGGCTACCCATAGTCCTGCCCACTTTCCTGATTCCCTTCTTTCTCATTGGCCCCTAGTCCTGACAGCAAGTCCTGCTTAGTAGAGGGTTTCAGAAAGCAGGAAACTAGGATTTAATTCTTTCTCCAACCCCTAGACTTGAAGTGGCCATCAGGGCAGCAGAGGTGCCTGTCCTATGGTAGCAGCTTTCTGGCTGGAGGAATGGCCCATGTGCCCAGCTTCCCTCACACATACCTCTGCTCTCTTTTCTTCTTCTGAAGAAAGCTGTAAACAGCATCTAGAGGCAACCCACTGCCACCAGCAGTGCATTCTTGTTTTTTAGGCTTTGACTTCCCTGGAAATATATCCCCCTCATAAGGCTCAGAGCCTACAAGGTTCTCCACTGGGCATCCTATCTGTGACTATTAATCAGTTCACTACCTCACCATAAAGCCTGTAGATGGTGGAACTGCCTTCTCCACAAAGCTTCAAATTAGCTTCTCTGTATTCCCTCAAGGATTTGGGATTGGAGGCTGGAGCCTCTACCATTTGGCAGGACATCAACAGCATCTTGAGGCTGTGTCTCTGGGGAGCCCATGGCTGAGTCTGGAGGAGAAGGGTTAGGTTGTAGATCTCTTCCTTCCATGTTCTCTATCTTCCAGGCTGTGTGCAGTGTTTCCATCTTGTAGCCTCTCCCTTGTACCTATCCTTGTCCCTTGTCCTTGTAACTAGGACGGAGCTCACCCTATTTCCAGAGCATTAGGCACAGGTGGAAATGAGAATGGGGTAGGAAAAGGACCTTATTGAAATAGGTGTTGGGGCACATCATCACTGTCTTCACAGCTGAGCTGTTGACAAGAGGAGTTGGTTCCCTTGCTAGCCCAGGACTGATCTACAGAAGACACACTTTTATCCCTGTGATCTTTGCCAGACCCCTATGGCAGCAGTTCCCCTCTCCCTCCAAGATACCATGTGCATATCACTGAGTGAGCAGACTAGACTAGCACACTAGAATGTGTGTCATGCTCACGCTGCATTCAGCATGGCCAGGATGCTCCCATGCATCGAGTCTGCTGGGCTGTAAGTTTATGTGCTGCTATTTCAAGAAGACAGCCATCCTTCCTGTCTTAGACAATTGGGAGACACCTGAACTTAGATTTCAAGTGGTCTGAGGAAGAACATGGGGAGCCAGGGAGCCAGAAGCTGGACTCTGAGTACAAACTTTATCTACTGGACAGTGTAAGGTAGTCCTTCATCCTTCTAAGTCTCTCACTCCTGACCAGTCAGTCCTGCCTCATTGACAGAATCACTGAACTAAATGAAAGTAAGCTGCATGCTTAAAAACACAACTGAAAATTAGTAATGGAATTTAAAAACAAAACAAGAACAGAAACAGTCTGTACCCAGTGCTCTGCTCTATGACCCCTGTTCTCCTGAAATTGTCCAGTTCTTGACCTAGAAATCTTTACCGGAGAGTTTCCCCTTGGGGCCAAGAAACTAGGGGACCTAGGCCAGACCAGTGGGCCTGGCTAGGGCCAACCCGCTTGCCAGATGTGTGGCCTGAGCTAAGCTGTAAAGGGGAAATGCCACTGCCTGATTATATAAAGTCCATCTGGGTTTAATGCAGAAAATCAAAGTTGGAAGACTACTCCAGCCTACACCATCTACTGATGAGAAAATCTACAGCCAGCAATGGGGAGCACTGGTCCAAGGTCACTCAGCAAGCACAAGGCCAAGTCCTCTGTGCCCTTCTCCAGAGTGCCAGTCCTGAATGCCCAAACCAGCTTTTGGTTAGAGTTTGAGTGGCCAAAATTCCAGGTTGACACTTGAAGCTGGCTAGGCTTCTGTCCCGTACCATGAACACCACAAATAAATTTAGTTCAAATATGCACTGTGTCCCACTCTATACCTGCCAGGTGCTACAGCTGCTATACTTAGAGCTTTTTCTCTTTAAATAGCCGGGGAGTTCAGTTCTCCTGGCTAGACTCTACAGGGCCTCCAAAACCCCAGTGTCTCCAACCATGAAGTGTGACTGGGTCAGGATACAAACGATTACACATATCTCATATCACTCCATAGGCCTAGACAGGTACTGCCCATCTCAGAAACCTAGACCCAAGGGAAGATAGCAAACAGGGCCTCCTGCATTGTTGGCCCCCCTGCATGGCAGTCAGAAGCCTAAGGGAGAGGAGCCTCCACAGGCAGGAGTCAGAGGTTCCCTCTGACCACTCTGGAGGCCCTGCTGGTTTCTAAATTTAAGGCCAACTGGTATTACAATTCTGACTTGGAAAAGGCCTATGACATTGCAGGGCACGGGCTGGACAAAGCTGGCCAGCCACCCAGGCTGGCTTCCCAGGACACAGCCTTCTTGTGGCACAGCCACCTGTCCAGGCTGCAGCCAAGAAGGGAAAGAAGTACAATTGTTGACAACAGATAAAATCCTCGATATCGTCTCTATTTTCCTTCCAATATCAGAGTGGCTGCCTGAGAACCGTAAAGGGACGCAATCAATCGCTAATATTTCTGTAGAGAGATGATCCGTTCCGGAAGTGGGCTGTCACATCTCCCTTATAGAGAGAGGCCCTTTCTTTTTGCAGGGGGCCTAGGCCAAGTGATCAGCAACATGGAAAGCAAGCACCACTTGGAGTGCCTGGTCTTCCCCTACCTCCTTCATTTCACTGACGGTGAAAGGATACTTGTTGGTGCATGCAACCTGCCAGGAGCCAAAGTGGTTTAGCCCTTTACTGCTCCGATGCTGGGGATAAGAAACACCAACTGCTCAGAGTCTATGAGAGAGCACAGAGGACCGGGAAGCAGACCCTTCCTGAAAGACCCAGCCAGCACTTGGCAATGCACCTTGCCTGGGGAACAGAGATGAGCTCAAGGCAAGAGTCTAAACGAAACCTCTGTTTAACAGAGGCTGGCAGTGGCTAAATAAGGGCAGATTCAGTTTGGGTTTTCTGACCATACACCCCCCTAAATGTCATAGGGGAGGGCCCACAAAGTATGACTGGAATTAGAACTTAACCATGGAGGATTACAGCAAAGCAGGAAGCTGGGAGCTGCCCACACAGTATACAGACCCATTCCTTCTCCTAGGCTCAAACCAAAATAGAAGTCAATGGTTTATTTTTTAAAAGTACGATTGGCATTAACTGAGAGATAACTCAGCAGTAAAGAACACTTGTTGCTTATGTACAGGATCCAGGTTAAGTTTTCAGCACCCACAAGATGGTTCATAACTATCCATAGTTCTAGGCATCCAATGCTGAGTCCAGACCTCCATTGGCATCAGACACATACATGGAGCACATACGTATATGCAGGCAAAATACTCATATGCATAAAATAAAAACAAAACTTTACAAAAATTATTTGTACAAACAAACACAATCTCCAATTGTCTACTCTCTGTCTCATACTACAGCAGCTTGCAGTGAGTAACTGGAGGCCACAATTATCCGGCTGGGTTCTGTCTGCCAGTCAGAGAAACCATGTGCAGAGATACTTCAACCAAACAAAGTATTCCAATTGAGCAGAACAACAGTGGGGGAGCCCGCCAGAGCCTTGCCTCCCCTCTGGTAAAGGTGAGCAACAACTCAGCTCTTGCCTTCCTTTCAACAGGTCCTAGGGGTTTAAGCTCTTGATTTGTCAGTCTCTCTAACTGATGTCTGCAGTCTTACCCCAAGACTTCTGACGCTGTTCCAGTCTCCATATCTTAGACATGGCCCCAGTTCTGGTGGTGTGCTGGCAATACATAGACAGATATATGTGTGGCCATCTGATGCCCTAAACTATCATATCTGTATCTCTCTTCTCATTGCCAACTGATGAACACTCAGCTACTCTGTTTTATGGAGTGAGCAAACTTCACCAATGTCCTTTTTTTTAGTGAGTATGTGCCTGAAACCCCTCTTCCCAGACTAATCATAAACTAAAATATGCAATTTTGTAAAACGGAAGTGCCTCCCAGGTCATCTCCCAGTAGAGAGGAAGAGGAGCCCTAATGCTTCCTTGGGGTGTCAATCCTATCTTTGCTTATGACTCCAGGCTCTATCCTGCACTGTGTATGGGGCCCCTCTGGTCCAATCCTGCCTTCCTGCCTGGGCTTTCTGAGAGTATCCTCTATACAAGTTCGTCTGGGAGCCCCACCCTTCAGAAGGTGTGGGCAGTCAAGTACTTTTCAAACTCAGTGAGGACAGGTTTGAAAGAACTGACGCTATCACAGTCAAGAGCCCCAGCCGGACTGCCTCCCTCTCCCAGCCTGCAGGCTGAGGCTGACAGCACTCCCAGGCAGCACTCCCAGGCAGCACTCCCAGGCAGCACTCCCAGGCAGCACTCCCCAGCTCCTGCCTGGCTGAGGAGGCAAGAGCACCAGAAGGGAAGGGAGGGGATGGAAAAGGTGTGATGGCCACACCCAACCCTGATAAAACAGAAAGGTGATTTCACACCTCCCAGACCCCTATCCCTGCCTGAAAGACCAACAAGGTGTGCTGTAAAGAAGGTGGGGCTCCCACCCCCATGGGCATGGCGCAGAAGTAGATGTCATGGGGAAATGCTTGTGATCACACTTGGAAAAAAACAGTGGCTAACCAAAGTGAAAGGATGGCCTAAGGTTTGTAGTTTGGACAGGAAAAGTAAACAGTGGTGAAGACAGGAGCAACAGAACAGAAACAAAGGACAGTTTACTCATTAAAAACGGGGAAGACAAAGAATACAGCTTTTGTTATAAAAAAAAAAAACTCCACACTGGCCTGAAACCACTGACCTCCACCAACATCAGGGTGGACAGAAGGTCACAGCCACAGCCTGCCTGAAGGAGCAGCCTTCTCAGCATTTCCTTCCCCTCTGCAGCTTTTGGAGAAGCGGACAAGGTGAGAGTGCAGGGCCTCAACCAGCACAAAGCAACTGTATTTAAACCATGGCAAACAAGGCTGCTCTCCTGTCCTCTCCTCCCTGCCCTCCCAGCGAAGGCCCCTGCCGGCACGTACCTGAAAGAAACCTGGTGGGATGGGGCCTCCAGGCATCCCATCATTGGGGGGAATGTTGCCAAGCACAGGGCTTGGGGCAGCTGCTGCACTCTGTGGAGACAGAACAAGGAGGTCAGTGGCAAACATTCAACCACACACAGAGCCTTTGGTCCCTGTCCCCAAACAGACCCTTCCCCCTCAAAGGCTACTGTCTATACAAAGTCCTGCAGAGGTGTTATTCATTGGGCAAGCCATGGACTCTGGGTCCCCACTGTTTCATTTCTAAAATGAGAGGCAGAGGCTGCTGTCTACCTCCAGGTGCACTGCAGGTGCACAGCAAAAGTACTCCTGTAGTATCTGGCAGAGCAGTGATGTGCAGCCATGCCGGTGTACATACTGACACCACATCTTGACTTTCCACCAGCTGCTCTAAGAAGCAGGGGGACCAACTCATAAACACTGGTACCCTCTCCAAATCACTGACATGTTACATACAGCAAGTCAAATATTACTGAACAGATGACAGGCCACTCAGAAAAGATCCAGATTAGATGGAAGAACATGTGTGTTCTGACCCTTACCCGGTCCCACATGCCTCTTGAGAAGAATGTGGGTTCTGCCATCGGAGACGGCCTCTACATTTCCTGTTGAATCCTGCTGTCTTAGTATCCACTTGGCACGTCTGCCTCAACAAACACCTCCCAGGGGTGGCCAGGCATTGGATGTCCCACCTGGCCCCCTTCTAACAATTGTGTCCAACCTGTCTGTATGGTCAGCATATCTGTGCCCGGCTCTGTACTTCCGTGTGCAGAGTTGAGGCTGGGATGCCAAAGCCCTGCCTTAAGGAAGTCAGAGTGTGTTCCCTGCTTCTCCTACTCAAGCTAAACCTCTACACACACCTGTTCACTTCCACCCAGCCTTAGTCCTGCCAACTCCATCTTGACCAGAACATGATGCTCCATCACTGGCCCCTTCTCATCATTCCAGGAAGTCACTTCTTTCCTCTCCTTGACATAAACTAGAAGTATGGGCTCCCATTTATATACCCAGTACAAGAAAACGGACACCAAATGAGTGCTGTTGTTCATGTGGGATCCCCATGGCCCTGGCCTCTGACTGTGTGTCATGTCCTACCCCATGGTAGGAATGTGAGGGCAGCTTCGGGGAGGCACTGAGGTCTGCAGGCAGGGAATGCTCTGTTAATACAGAACAAAGGCCCAGCAGGGGAATACAGTGGTTACCTGGCAGGTCCCAGGTAAAGAGGATGAGCTAGCTGCTGGTTATTTTCAAAATGAAGGCCAAAAGAACCTCCCTAAGGAGACTCTGCCTAACCACAAACCCTGCAGGCCTGCATCTGCTTCCCCAGTCCACAGCCACAGGGAGGGAAAGAGACGCCACACCCCAGTCCTGCTTTTATCTGGGAGAGGATCCGAGGGAGAATCAGCAGGCTCAGGAATTAGTTGTTATTGTGGCTAAGAGTTCTATGAAATATATTCCTCCCCCCCCTTGAGTTATGTAGCCCCACTTGGCCTAGAATTCACAACTAGACTAGGGTGACCTTGAACTCATCGCAAATCTCCTGCCTAGGGGTAAGTTATAATTTTTTGGAATAGCTAACAACTCTGCACCAGGAGCAAAGGAACTCTAAGAGGTGGGGCTGAGATAAACATCCATGTGTCTCTTGGGTTCCTCCAGAAGAGGTACTACACTGAACTCCATAGTCTACTCACAGCATGAAGTAACCCCCTGACTAGCAGACCTGGAGTCACTGCTAACTTGATGGGATCTTTGGTATTCTAAATTACTACATTTTGAAGTGCCTTGCCCTGATAACTGCAGTTGTACTTTCTATGTTTTTATTGTTTGGATTTTTGACTTTTTACATATTGAGGTATTTATTACAATTGTTAGGGGTCATAAACTTCTAAATGAAAGACTGAGTATATTCCTGCTTCCCTTTCAGCTATGGCTTACCATGAAATCAGGTACATGTGCATGTGCACACTAGAGGACTAGGGGAACATGACACAGGCCAGGGCTACTATGGTCCTAATTAAATGGATGGTGTAACTCTCAGTATTTCGCCATCCTCCAATGGAAGACAACAAAGGCAACCGTGTCAACCAGGAGGAAGAGGCAGGAGCTAAGAGATTATTTCTACCACGTACCGCCTCTCTTCAGGCAAGCTGAGGAACTTGCTGTGCTTCAGCTGATGCAAGAATGGAGACATAAAAGGATGGATAAGCAGGAAGTGGTGCAGAGAGTCAATCGCTAAGAGACTATGGAGGACAAACGATTATAGACCCTCACCAAGGGGACCCAGGCTGACCTGCGCTCGTCCTCCCACGCCTTAACCACAGTAGCTACTTGCCTACGCCCACGACCCAGCACAAGGTGAGGCATACAGCAAGTGTTCAATAAATGATTACGTTAATACTCAAGAACCTGTTCAAACCTGACCACCTTGGAGCCAGACCTTTCAGGCCTGCTAAGAAGTGGCCTCTCCCTGTGGTTTCAAGCACTGAGAGTTCCATTAAGGCACTCAACAAAGCATCTTGTGTGAGTTTTCTCAACAAACCCAAACCCCTGGTACATTCTCTAGGGCTACAACATACCAGGCTGCACAGTTGCCTAGGATGCGGTGACCAGAATGAATCAAGTCCAAAAGGTCCGAAAGGGTGTCTCATGCCCAAGTCAGGTCCCTTCTCATGTGGGAAGTCTGTCCCTAAGGTCTGCCCATCTTGGTTCATACACACTGGAGAGAGGAAGCTGGAAACAGCAGTGTGGAGCAGAGTGTCCGCCTCCTGCTATCAACTCTCACTCACAACAGGACACTCAGATCAAAGATTAAAAAGCACCCAGAGACCTGTCTTTCTCAGAGCCCTGGCATACAGATTCTAGACCTCAGACCTTCCTCACCAGCACCCCTTCTAGCATGAACATATGGACAAAGGAAAAAATGCACAAGCATGCGCACACACATATACAAATATATATATTTTTTGGTTGGTTGATTCTTACATCTATGCCCATCAAGTTCTAGAAAAATTAATAAAGTCAAATACTCATGGGTGGTTAATGTGGTTCAGCAGGTAAAGGTGCTTTTTGCCAAGCCTGACAACCTGAGATCAATCCTCAGGGCCCACATGAAGCAAAGAGAGAACTAATTCTCCCAAACTATCCTGTGACCTCCAAGTGGATGCTGTAGTGCCTGCCCCTGTAAAATAATATATTTTTATAAGTAGTCAGATGGACTCTGGACTCTCCCAGCTCAGCCAGTAACTCCTGACTGATTTATAGTATACTGCAAAAATAGTATTTTGTTCTACAAATCCTTCTCTCTTTCCCTGTCCAATACCTAGTCCTTGGCATGCAACACCACAACCACGTGTGAAACCACCAACTGTAAGTCTTCCCTGACTGAAACTCAAGCCAGGCCATGTGGCAGAGGGCCCAACCAGCGGGGGGTAAGGGGTGTGTTCTGGATGTGGTCAGGAAATGAAAGTGGCAAAGATAGGTGTGGTCCTAGCAGATATGGCCCCCTAGGTAGAACAGGCAACCTATGCTGCTCCTGGCAAGCCAGGTCCCAAGAGCCTGTGCAGAGTTCTGAGGTAGCCTTGTACATCCCAGCGATATCAAGAAGGCTAAAGATACACAGTGGGAATTCAAAGGGTAGAGAAAATGCCATATCCCACAGACAGGCAATGACCAGAGCAGTGGCCATTGATAATATGCAAAAGAAATCTCCCA
Source organism: Mastomys coucha (assembly GCF_008632895.1). Classification (NCBI taxonomy): domain Eukaryota; kingdom Metazoa; phylum Chordata; class Mammalia; order Rodentia; family Muridae; genus Mastomys; species Mastomys coucha. The sequence goes on along the minus strand of NW_022196900.1, from coordinate 66,315,103 downwards.
AACAGACCACAGAACAATGATTTTGGTGAAATGTGTTCAAATTCTGCAGCTCAGAGAAATCAAAGAGCTGACCTACACGAAAAGGCAGTGGTGGTGCACACCTTTAATCCCAGCACTTGGGAGGCAGAGGCAGGCAGATTTCTGAGTTCGAGGCCAGCCTGGTCTACAGACAGGGCTATACAGAGTAACCCTGTCATGAGGAAAAAAAATAAATTCCTAGTAACATAAAGTACCTGGCTTCAAATAACAGGACACTCGTATTTGGGAAGAGTGTGAACACTCGCTGATGAGGGTTCTGCCACCCCAGTGCCACCACAGGTACCACCTGAGCCTTTCCTGCAAGCAACTAAGGAAAGGCTGTGGTGCAGGTGCAAAGGGCCAGCAGCCACAGCCAGGCCACTAAGCTCAAGGGGGGTAGAGCCAAGGCATATGCTTCTCTGAAAAAAATCCTATCTCATCAACTAAGGACTAACTCAGAAACAGCCAGAGAAGCAAGCACCTTTTTATTCTGATCCCATAAACCAGGAGGGGGATGAGTGGGAAGAACTCATGTCCCAGCAACCCTGGAAGCTGTCATTTCTGGTTTAATTTGTAAGAAAACTGAGGCTTATGGTTATACAGTTAATAATTAGGTCTCACTTTAGTCCCTATACATCCAATTCCAGAATCAGGAAACCCAAGTACCAGTCTTTAAAGCAGTCCCTGCAGTTCCCCAAAACAGAAACAAACAAGCAGACAGACAGACAAACAAAAACGCCATGTACTTTTTGGCTCATGCTGAGAAACAGCAGGCAGATCATTAAGCCACCTAATAACCACAATGCATTTTGTGACTTATGTAATCTGCGAGGCTACCTTCTACTTGGTCTCTGTCCACTTCAGAGAGTGCCCTTTGCCAAGAAGTGCGGAATAAGACCCTGTTTGTAAGAGCCCTCCAAAGCTGTGGCCTGAAAGGAGCAGGAGAGAGGAAGCCTGTGGGAAAGCACAGGGGCTGCAGGCTGGGCTGCATCGGATGTGCTCCGCAAACTCCGGTGGCCAGAGACAACTGGGTGTGGGTTTGCCTTGAAGGTCTAAAAGATGAAGTGAGTTGTGACAGAGAACTTAGGGACATGGAAGGGTACTCCAGGCAGGGCACTGAAGCAGGGATTAGGGGGATTGGGGAGGCTTTAAGGAAGAGGTGGCACTCAAGCCGGGGCCTTACAGGACAGCAGAACTCAAAGATGATACCTGCAAGAGATTAACAGCTGACATCTTAACCCTCTCTCCCAGCTGTGTCTTTGCGGGGGAGGGCCCTCCAACAATGCTGTCTTTCCAGGATCCACTCCATCTGCAGACAGGGCTGGGCATGGGCCCCTTCTCCTTAACTATCCTTCACATGAGAGGGCAACAGTTGTCCAGGCCTGGAATGGCTACACTCTCTGGCATTCTTGGCCCTTTAGTAACCTATCATTGCACATAAGAAAATGCAAGTTACATAAGACCTGTCTGGGGTCTTACAGCTCAGAACGGGCAATGTCATCAGTCAGGCCCTGGTGGGCTAAATCCATGCTGCCTGGTCTTGGTAAATCCAAGCTTCTCTCCTTCCAGATTGGGCTGGATGATTAGCCATGGAGAAATACAGGTTTGTATTTAAGTTCTAATCCTTTGAGTCTCTGGGAACTGGGAATACCTGTACACCTCACACATCCTCACTCGGCTCTTCGTGGTTAGACACAGAGGAATGGAAGTCTGGGCCCCTGTACTGGCTGGTTTTGTGTGTCAACTTGACACAAGCTGGAGTTATCACAGAGAAGGGAGCTTCAGTTGGGGAAGTACCTCCATGAGATCCAGCTGTGGGGCATTTTCTCAATTAGTGATCAAGGGGGTAGGGCCCCTTGTGGGTGGTGCCATCCCTGGGCTGGAGGTCTTGGGTTCTATAAGAGAGCAGGCTGAGCAAGCCAGGAGAAGCAAGCCAGTAAGGAACATCCCTCCATGGCCTCTGCATCAGCTCCTGCTTCCTGACCTGCTTAAGTTCCAGTCCTGACTTCCTCTGGTGATCAACAGCAATGTGGAAGTGTAAGCTGAATAAACCCTTTCCTCCCCAACTTGCTTCTTGGTCATGATGTTTGTGCAGGAATAGAAACCCTGACTAAGACAGCCCCTGTTAGGGACTATCAGGTAAGTATTTTGCTATGTGGGCAAAGCAGGTGCTAAGCAATTGGTGGTTCTTAGCCTGATGCAGAAGTAGATTGGCCTGGCTTTCTAAGTTTCATGTATTTGCTCATTTGTGAGGTGAGGATTTCACTCTGTTGCCCAGGTTGGCCTTGAATTCCTATTTCTGAGCTCAATAAATCCTCCTGCCTCAGTCAAGTAGCTGGGATCACAGACAGAGCACAGTGTGAGGAGGAGAGTCCAGGATAGAGTGGCATATGGGTATGTTGGGAGGGGAGGCACTGAAGAGAAGACAGATGAAGGTCTGCTCTAAAGGAGCTACACTTCTAACAAGGAGTCTTTCCTCAGAGGCCACTTTAGAAGAGTGAAAAAAGACAGACAGATGGGCAAACAGACAGACAGACAGGAAGAAGGAAAGAAACAAGATAAAAGAAAGGCACATGAGTCCTTTTCAAAAGAGAGAGAGACTGTCTCCCCCAGGCTGAGAGAGAAGGCCATATCACAGGCCAGCCCACCTATTCTAGGACTCACCAGGCTACTGTGAGAACTGGATCGAAGGGTGCCTTGTGGTGCCTTGTGGTGCCTCGTGGTAAGGGACAGAGTCCCAGGTTGCTAATGCCACCTGGTTGTGCCTTGGACCCTATTCAGGGTGCTCCTCCTCTAAGGAGAAACTCTCTCAAGCCCATAGTGTGGCCTATACCATATAGAGCTTAGCCTGTCCATGCACATGAGGCTGCGAAGGCAAGGGAGAGCAGTGACCCTGGATGAATACCACGCAGTAGGGCAACAGCATGCTCTTTGTACAGTGATCACTTTTCTTCGTAAAAAGATGGCTTATGCCATTAGCAAAACACACATACATACATACATGCACACACTGCCTGCTATCTTAAAGAGCTACTTACAACCACAAACATGTCACAGTAGCCAGTGACAGCTCCTGAACAAGAAGGCTGGCAGTTGCTCCTGCAGAGTGGAAAATTCCCTGGCGTGGACCTCCATACTAGCTCAGTTCCACTGACAACTTAATCCTGCCGGGACCAAGGTATACAGCAAACAGAAGCCATTGCCTCTAGGAACTTTTTGCTTCGAGTTTAAAAGGAATTGTTAAAGGTAAAGTCCTCTACATATCTTTCAAGGATGGGAGCCGACACCTCCTCAGCTGGTACTCAAAGCAGGTTCAGAGTCACTTTTCCTCATCCTCTGCTGTGACACGATGACAGTGCACAGTCTCAAAACTTCACCAGGGTCCCTGATATCAAAGCACCGGTGAGAAGCACAGCTCAAGCCCGCCCTGGTCTCTTCAGCACAGTAGAGTGGACTGGAGTCCCCAGGGAGCCACGAGGAGCCACCCACTGTGCATCGTGGTTCATGCAGCCATCCCTCAAGCACGTCCGACTCCCCACTTGCAAGCTCAGAGCTGAGCAGATGCCTCCTAAGCCTTTAAAGCACAACTAATTGGGCTAATTTCGCTAACAGTCTCTGTTTCATTCCCCCACCCTGCATCAACCAGCGTCCTTTGGTACTGCTGGAGAGATGCAAGCTGTTGGCTTTAGTGTTATTTTGTCAGCCATTAAACGATTCATCGGAGTCATTAATTGATTTATTACTGCTGCCTGCTCAGAGGGTTTAGCAAATAAAGAATGATGTAGGTCACAATGCAAAGGAAATTGGACCAAACACCACGAGGAGCTGGGCACTCAGTGCCTGCCTGTCACTGTCCACTCTAGTAGTCTCCAACCCAGCTGCCAGGTAGGAGCCAGTACCGATGGCCCTTCTGACCAGAATTCAGGCCCAGCCTGCCTTTTGCACAGGTAGAGACATGGAAGGTGGAGGGCCTTGTCTGGAGGCTCGGAAACCAGCTCCTGAGGAACTGCCAGACACTGTCATCAACAGAGCAGGAAGGCAGATGCCAAAACTGGGCACTAAGCTGCAGTGAGGAGCCTACAGACGAGGCTTCCAGGCTCCTATGCTAAGTCTCTACTCCCCTGTAGGTGACATGCAGGACAGCAACAGTTGACATGTTAACAGGCACCTCCCAAAGCCTGGCCTTTTATGTGCTTATCTCTGATCCTCTCAACAGTCCTACAGTTGAGGTATTATCTTCCAAGTTACAGAGAGAAGTGAAGCTCAGCTAGCTGACCTGCCCCAGGCTGCATGGCAGGCCAGGAAGTAGCAGTCTAAGACTCAAGCCTGGTGGATCTGACTTCAAAGTCCACATTTCTTCCCTCTATCATATCTTCAGACAGACATAAAAGAGCCAACACCCGCAGCTCAGCTCTGTGGGAACTGACAGAAACAGGCAGAAGACCAAGAACAAGGCCATGCTGGCCTTCTCAGAGCCCCAAGCTCTTGGTTTACAGAATGACAGGGCTAAGAGGCAAGCCCCAAGGTCACACCAAGTGATAAGACTCAGTCTTTCTGCTAAGAACATCACACCACCAGGCCTGGGTGCCTCTCCCTGGTGAGCACTTACATTGTGAGGGAGCCCTCTCATTGCCTACACTGGGAAAACCAATTTACTTGAAGCCTAGTCACACTGTATTTGGCTGGCTGTATTGGGGCTAGACCAAAGAGACTGGTCCTGTCACCTGTAATCGCCTTTCCAACTATTCAGGGTTCCAAAAAAAACTAAAAGGAGTGGCACTGAGGAGAAAGCAATGTTCACCCTCCAATGATGGACTCTGTGGTGTGCATGTGTGCAGAACAGGCAACAGCTCTGGTTCTTAGGGGTTTCCCTAGAAGTCACACAGCCATTCCATGTGTCTCCAATTCTGTTTGCATAGTAATCAGTTATGAGGAGACCCCACACTCCTGTTCAACAGGATTAGAACAAAGTTCACCCTGGCCAGTTCTCAGGAGCCTCACAGAGAGTGCTGACTGGTCTGCTCTCAAAGTGAAGAAGGGTCAGGCACCCACAACAAACCACCAGTTTCCTTCCTTCTTCTGTTCTGGATCTAGCCTGGCTTGAAGGCTATCAATCAAGCTCTCTGTGGATATGTTCTGGGGTCTGCCAGATGTACCACACATAAACTGAAGATAAGGCTGCTCTAAGATGCCCCTCATCTTCCCTGTGTTCCTCAGCACGGCAATCGTCACACCTGACTGTTAATTCCTTATTAAATTAGCCAGCTGTCTTCTCAGGGATTGGGTGGGTGTGGCTTGTGGAGCACAGAGATGCTGTCTCAGTAATACCTGGGTGAATAAAATTCCTGCAGAAATCTGCCTATCAAGAGTAGGTACCTGGCCGGGTGGTGGTGGCGGCGGTGCACGCCTTTAATCCCAGCACGTGGGAGGCAGAGGCAGGCGGGTGGATTTTTTTTTTTCTTTTTTTTTTTTTGTTTTTCGAGACAGGGTTTCTCTGAATAGCCCTGGCTGTCCTGGAGCTCACTCTGTAGACCAGACAGGCCTCGAACTCAGAAATCCTCCTGTCTCTGCCTCCCAAGTGCTGGGATTAAAGGTGTGCGCCCTACTGCGGCTTGGCCCAGAGGCAGGCAAATTTCTGAGTTCGAAGCCAGCCTGGTCTACAGAGTGAGTTCCAGGACAGCCAGGGCTACACAGAGAAACCCTGTCTCAACAAACAAACAAAAAAAGAGTAGGTACCAAATCCACAAGGTCAAATCCCACATCCAAATAACATACACGCACGCATGTATGCTCACAGCCACATCCATCCAGGACATGTTGCTCCTAGGCATACCCCAACTTAGGAGCTGAGAATGTTTAGGTGCTGCTGTTGCTATTGATGAGAGCTTGCTACCAAGTGAGCTTGCTAGGTAGACCATATATCTTCAAGTCACTGTCATGTCAGTAGAGCAAAGACCACTGCTGAATCTCCCTCTCAAGACAACTAGAGAGACTGCAACTGTCCTGAAAAGGCGTCTATACATCCCAGGAGTTCAGAGGCAAAGAGCGGTGTGGCGTGACTTCAGGAAACTTAACTCTTGTCGTGTTCCCACTTAAGAAGACACACAGGACACGGTTCAGAGACTGAGTGTAGGAAGGGAACCCAGTTCTCTGTGAACTCCTGAGACCTACTGTCTCTCCTGACCTCAGTCCAGTTTGGCAAAGCAAAGACTGCTGTTTATTCTCAGATAGGTTCAAGGCCCTGGGGTTCTTGATCAAAACCCTTCTGTTCCGCTGGCCTAAAGAGTCACTTTCGAATGGGATTCATACCCAGATCAAGAGAAACTATAGACAGCTGTGGGGCCTGAAAACGGTAGACAGGCTGCACCTGGCCTGGGCAGAGGCCCACTCACAGATAACGTGCTCCACTGCAGTGAAGTCCTTAGCCAAGCCTGAGATCACTATCCACAGCTGGATCCTCTAAGCCACAGTTCAAGAGACAAGCATCACAGAGCAAGCCTAGAGCTAGCTTGGTGGGGATACACCACCACACACCATCAATATGCCTACTCCCTCAATCTTGCTTGAGGGAGGCACAGCAGGAAGGGAAGGCTAACGACAGAGTTCTCCAGTTTGCATCCTACTCTGGCCTATCCCTGTACTAACTTCATCTGGAATGGTGCCAACATCTCAACCCAGGAGCCACTGCTCTCATATTCTCTGCTCAGCAAGCTCTCCCATTTCCTCCCCTTCCAGGTTCCCAGAGAATTCCCAGCCCTCCATCAACACCAACCATACACATCTTGCTTCCCAGTCCAGAAGATGAACAGAAAGATTATAAACCAGAATTCAACAATGATTCAATGATGATTCCCACCTGTGTCTTTTTCATGGCAAGCCCTGAGACACTGAAATCAACGCAGCACTGAAAGCAGAGAACAGGTGGAACACAGGTGGCTGTGCAGAGGCAGCCTCTGTGGCTCACCTGTGAGATGTGCATGGTGCTCTGGCCATCGAGGTGCCCTGTGATGCAGGGCTTGAGAAGCAGAACCACGGAATGATGAAAGACTGCGAGCTCTCCTCCTCCTCCTCTTCCTCCTATTGTCCCCTCCTCACTTGCAACCACAGGGAAGTCTTGCTAGTGCCCAACTTCTGCAGATGCCATGAACTCTACTTGGCATGTCCACTTCTAGACTGTCCTGGGCAGACTCTGTTTCAACTCTGTATGAGACTCCTATCTATAACGCCATAGCATTTCTTTGCTGGCCACATGACAGGGACAGAGGCTACCTTTTTACAAAGGTCCAGCTCTGAAAAGGCAAAGCAGGTCTCAATGGTTGCTACATGTGATTACCATTGAACACCAAATGAGCACCTTGACTGGCCCCACCCTGTGCTAGCCAAAGTAAAAGACCTTTTTGGGCAAGCTCAGCCTGGCTCTTCTGGGAAAAAAAAATCTCTCTCCTTTGTTATTCTTCTTTATAAACATATAACTTCAAAGAACAGAGCATACTTGCATAATCCCAAATGTCAAGAGGGGCGCACACAGCGTCACTCCTATAAGAGTCCTTGTTCTCTTGTCACAGTGGTTACTAGAAAACAGTGCCCAAATCCAGGGTCTCCTCCATTGTGAAACCCAGAACTCAGGAATAGCAGATCGGGCCTGACAGATGACCAAGCTCCCTGATCTGTGGCAAAACTGCCCTGATGTAAGTTGTTTTCCTTTGATTTTTGTCTAACTCCACTCATGGTCATAGTCGCCACCCAAGACAAAAATTCTTAATTAAACCTGGGCACTGCATGGGCCTTCAGAAACTCAATCCAGAACTACACAAGAAGAAGGAGACTGATGATCCTTTGGCCCACATACTGGAGTCAAAAGCAAGACAGCTCTTTTTTCCCAAGGTGTCTATGACCTGGTTGGCTCTAGAAAGTGGCTTGTAACCCTGCCTGCCTGCCTCACAGACTTGCAAGGCTTCCAAGAAAGAGGCATACATGTATGAATCAGGTCCTCCACAGACACACACCTTTAATAACCCCCACCTACCTGTCCTCTGATTCTGTAGAGAGCAGATCTTTCCAGTGCTCCCAGCACTGACCCCAATACCTTCCAACTTCTATGTGCTAGGAGCACAGATACAGAACTCCTCATGCTGAGACTTACTCTCTGTAGACACCAGGGGAGACTGCTCAGTCCATTCCTCCACAAGCTCCTGAGGTGGAGAATCTGCTTTCTAATGGCCCATCTTGCCAGCAGTGACCAGGCCAGCTCAGTAACCTGCACAAGTTCCCAGGTAACAGTGGATGGTATTTTCTTCCTGGTTAGGCCCAAACATACCTCTCCATTGGAAACCAAAGGAAGGCTGTCCTGGGAATCCTCCTATTCCCTCCAATCTCCTCTATTCCGTGGAAACAAAGGATGCACACCTACTTCTTGATTTATAAGCTGTACATCAGAATGCTCACATCAGATTCTAAGGGGACCTTTATGACTAACTGCTGTAGAGAAGATGCAAGGCCATGGCTTTGGGAGCCCCTGAACCAGACGTCCTATCACATCTTTCGTTGGCCCTGAGTACAACCTGGAAGAGAGGCCCAGGTCTGGGGTCTGGGTACTACTAGCCCAAGTGGCGAGGCTACGTTAGCCCTCGCGCTCTCCCTCGGCCAGGCTCTCTAGATTCTCCAGCATGCCTGTGGGTACAGGTCTGGGCTTACACAGCTGCCCAAACAGGTACAGCCTCAGATTTAATTGGCCTTTTGGTTCAGCTTTCTAATCTCATCAATGCTGCCTCCTCCGTCATGCAGATGGAGGCCCTGGGTTTAATGCAGAAGAGTATCATCCAGCCTTGTGTAAGCTGATCACATCCTGGGAGACCAGAGGGAACCTCTCTGCTCACCACGTGGGCAGCCCACACTCAAAACTGAGAGGCAGCAACTCTACAAAGAGATGATAGAGGCATTCTGGCAGGGGTGCAAAACAGGGGTGGATGCTGTCCCCGAGCCTGTAATGAATGCAAACCAGAGAAAGTTTATTCACTCTCTTCCTGGGTACCATCCTGAAGCCCAAGTACCTAGGAGGCAGCCACCGTTCTCGCAGACTCAGACCCAGAGCAGTTGCCCCTCCCACTCATCCTTTCTGTGGCCTTGAGAAGCTACTTCATTCTGTGGGAAGGACGCAGTGGTTGGTGTATGGGGAGGACAACCAGCTGAATTTCATCTCAGCAAGAAAAGGCTCACCAACCACTCTCTCTGCCCGCACGCCCTCCGAAAGGAGGGGATGCTACAGACACTCTCTCCAAGTGCATTAAAAAAGGTGAGGGAAGCTCAGCTCCATACATCAGATCCAAAAACATCACAGATGACATGTGCAAACATACCTGTGCAAATACACGTGGCCTACTTCTCCATTATCTCACTTTATCTAAATATATCCTAAGAAAATAAGTTGGCAGCAGTGATAAATTCTATAGTGGGTCCAAAATAAGGACACACGGGGACACACACACACACACACAGTGTTGTGAGGGGAGCTAAGGGTTGCTAGGGCTTCGTGCTTGATATTGTGGGTAGATATAAGAAAAACAGCATTTTATAAAAGAACTCCAGGCAGGTTCCCAGCCAGACCAGCACACATGCCTTGTCCAAGGGAGATGCTGGAGGCACGCCCAGCCAAGTACACACACACACACCCAACCCCACACCCACTGGGACTCACTGCAAGACACTGGTATTTTCCACTTCACTTGCCAAGAAGGGAGCACCCTGCCTTACATGCTTGAGCTGCCAACCCCTGGAAACAAAGGTGGCAGTCATGGGGGTGTGCAAACACACCTTCTCCGTTGGTCCACTATTCCTACTTGCCATTTCCACCAAAAGGAAAATGAAGGCCTATAGCAGGAGACATACATACCCACAACCCTTCCAGGGTGCCTCAAATTCTAGCACACTGCCATCCTCTGGGAGACTTGGAGAGGTGGCTTCTTCATTTCTAAAAAAACATTCATTAAATATGGGCTGTTTATGATAATCCACAAACCCACCCTCTTGGACACAAGAACATTAATTTTATTAGGAAAAACTATGGTGTTTGAAGGGAGTGTGGGCACTTCTTCCAAACACAAAATTCTCCAATGGCTGGAGCATCAAGGGTTCTAGGCACCCCCATGTCATCTGGACATAAGCCCTCAGTCAGACCTACCAGGTCAGCCTACTCCTTTCTCAGGCCACTGGCTTACTCAGAGCTTTACTCCCCAGAGCACGAGAGCAGCCTGCTCAGCCCTCCACTACCTGGTCTGCACTGAGCTTACTCTGAACTGAGTTTTGTCTCCCGATACTTGCAGGGGGCCTTGCTCCAAGGCCTGGCATGCATGCTCAAGCTCTTCCTCGCTCTGGAATGCTCCACTACTCTCTGCCTTCTCAGGCACCCACCTGCATATTCTTGTTCTCCTTCAGGTTCACACACCATGCAGCTCTCCTAGGTCTCTAAGACAGACCTTCCCTCAGGGCTCGGGGATTAGCAACAAGGTTCCTTCATACACTATCAACCTTGGCTGAGGCTATCTCACAAAGGTAGGTGGTTCTCAACTTCCTAATGCTACAGCCCTTTGATACATACAGTTCCTCATGTTGTGGTGACCCCCACCATAAAATTATTTCATTGCTACTTCATAACTGTTACTTTGCTAGTTATAAATCGTAATGTTAAATATCTGATATGAGACCCTCCGCAGGCTGAGGACAGCAGCTCTAATATACTAGTAAGCAAACAGTATCTTCCATATCTCTACAAGCGGTCCAGCACATTAAAGAATTTATTTGCAAAAGAAACTTCAAAAGTCTCAGAACCCAATACCAGGAGTTCATCTAATCATTTCTTTCACAGCAACACTTCAGAGTTTGAGACAAAGCTGGGTTACATAGCTCCAAGCCAGCCTAGACTAGTCTGACACTATCTCAAAATAGACAGACAGACAGACAGACAGACAGACAGACAGTCAGTCAGTCAGTCAGTCAGTCATAAGCATTATACACATCATAAGCACTGAGAGTAGAAGTACTAAGTTAACACAGCTCTGGGCCCAGCACAGGTGCCAGTACAGACATGAGGAAGGCCCAAGGAGGTCCCTGGCATGCAGAGGCTCTCAGTAAACACTTGCTGTTGCATAAATGGCCAATTACAACCAATGCAATACAGTGTTGCGTGGGCCTATCCTAGGCCCAGGGTACCAGAGAAAAGGAAGGATTATTTCTCCTTCAGGATGGGGCAGTCTGGGAGAGCTTCACAGAGCAGTGACATCTGATCAGACACCATCTGTTATTTTTCACTAATTGTTCCACATGTGTGAGTCTCTAGTTAGAATGCAGACTCTAGAAGGGGCAAGCCATGGCTGCTGCTCTGTCCTCTCCAACATGCTTACAGTGTCCTCTCTCACAAGGCTCTGAGGAATTTAGTAAGAGTCATACAACACATTTCTTTATGTCAAAGACGAGCTGCTGTACCCTACCGAGATTCCCTGAACCCCTTCATGAAATCAAACGGTTTCCACCAACACTTTGAATGACCAGATTGTCCCGTGCAACAGGTATGGCATTCCAGAAATGGCCCAATGAGGGGCCACTGAATCACTTACGCCTATGAACTCTGTAGGGCAAGAATGAGCATTTCCACTTGATAGACTGGGAGAACAGTGGCCTGGAGATCCCTTAACTAAGGTCAGGAGCAGACCACATCCAATCTTTCCACTCTGTCACATTGTCCATAATATTAATTTTGTCCCAACAGTTCCCTTCAGTAGAAGCTTCACTTAGAACCATCTGCTCAGAGAGAATCAGTGTCCACTCACAAATCTCACGTGAAAGAAAACCACAGAGAACAATCAGCAGTCACATCTCCCTGGGTTAGCAGCACAAACTAGCCTATGGGGCACTGTGTTCCAAGCAGTACTCAGTCCTGGAGACAACACTGGCTCCCCTCAGTTTCCACAGAGGACACTCCCCTTCAACTTCCGTGGAGTCCTGACACTTCGCAGGTACAACTACAATTATAGTTCCTGAAAGCCCAAAAGAATACAAACTTGAGTGCCCCTTTCTCTTGTTGGGGTAATGGCTACTTCACTATTCTCTCACCCACACTGGGACACTCTCTGCTTCTAAGGCTCACAGTCCTGGGCAGGCGTCTGTGTGAGAAGGAGAATACACACAGGAGAGGGCTAAAAAGCATACACAACAGTAAGCTCTAACCCAAACAGAACTAATCCATTCAGAGCCAAGTGGGGCTGAGCAGATGGGAAGCCAGGCATCCCCCGCCCACCACCACCCTGGGTTCCAGGGTCTTCCCCATAGAGGCATAATTATAAGGGGTGACCCAGCCACATGCTCCCAGGGCTGCCCTGGGAGCCCCAGGTATTGTCTTCATCTGCTTTCAATGTAAAATTTTGCCTAGCCCCTCCCCCACATCATGTATTAAAAAGCAAGAATATAAACAAACACCTCAGCTTTGGATCACTGCCTAGGGTGGGACACACAGAGACTTAAAGGTGCATCCCTTTCTGGAGTCTCTTTAGGGCTCTGATGACCAGAGGTATAGGCCCATCTTTTGTGCCTGCTGCTTCTCCCAAAGCACCATGTGTGTGTAAGAGCATACTCCTAAGAGACTCCAGAAATACACTTATCTAGCTTTGACTGTGAGGACAGGACCAGAGGAACCTCCATCTTGCTCACTGTGGTACCCCAGTGTTTAGCATAGGTGGTGCTGTACAAAATGTATTCAAATACCTACTGAGTAGCTGTGGCTCCCAACTAAGCATAAAGTGGAGGTTGTATCTCCAATATCTATTTCCTACTCTTTTAGACCCCTGAAGGCAAAAAATCCCATGGGCCTCATTCATTGGTGCATTCTAATACTCAGCCTTAGTAGCCATTCTTGCAGAACAAAGGGCCATGATAAAAACATAAAGCTCCAAGCAACAGACACAGCCACTCCACTAGAAAGCAACAGAGCTGAAAGGGGCTCCAGGACCATGCTTGTGTAGAACAAAAGGCCACAGAGCAGATCCCCCTGGCTGATGCAGGACTTGGACCCGGGCCCTAGTTGCAGTCTTCTCAGTGCCCAGCTCCACCCTAGCCTCTGGGCCCTGGGCAGAGATCAGAGTCACAGAGACAGTACCTGTTTCTCAAAAGGAGCAGCAGAGAAGACAAGATAAATGCAGGAAACAATTAGTGAACAAGGTACCTAACTGCCAGGCTAACAGTATTATATCCTGATAGAATAAGGCACACGCTGTACCACTCAATTAGAAACAAGAGTGAGGTATACCACACTAATCACAAAGAGCGAAGAGCGCTCTGTAAGCCCTGAGACCTGGGATAAGCTAAGGTGGGGACTCCTTTACCACGAGGCTCTCCCTTCTATGTTCCTGCTATGGCCTGTTCCCATTGTGGCCCACCCCTATGCCACACTAGTGTCACTGCTCAGGAACCCTGACAGCACCACTTAGGTACCCAGCTCCAAAAGAGGCCTTGGCTCAGTATTTTCACATACAAGGTCACCACAACTTCTCAATACCAAAGGTTCCAATCTGTGCAGCCTCTGCAAATACCTTCTCATTCAGCTCTTAGATCACTCTGAAGTACAGATAGTAAAGTGCAGAGAGAGTCCTAGGCCAAACCACCCGAAACAGGTCTGCCACTCATTGGGCAAATCCTGTTTCTTTATTCACTGACCCTACTGGTGCTTCTTGGGATCCCTTGCTACAAGTACTTGATACACAAGCTACTCATGGGCATGCTCTAAGTGCCAATTTTGTTCTGGCGCGGGGGTGGGGGTGGGGATAATGTGAAAGAAGGGAGAACAGGTGGGGCTCCAGAAGGACAGGCCATCCTAGGCAACAGCTCCAAGTGTCAGGAGCAAGAGGGCAAGAGGGCAAAACGGCAAGAGGGCAGTTACGTACGTATCATCCTGGGTTTGCCAGGAGGTAGGGATGCTGTTAGAGAAAGGCTAGAGGCTGAATAGTGGGTACTTTCAGAGAATGGACAGGAGTCTGCCTATAGAATGATCCCAGTTTGCCACTGGAGGCAGGTTTCACACAAGCACAGATAATCACAACACCCAGAAAAACAACAGTGCTACCATCACCATGAAGGAGCAAACTCATGGGATTCTAGCCTATAACATCTGTTTGTTGTGATTAAGACATCTCACTATGTAGCCCAGGCTAGCCTCAAATCTGGGATTCCCGTAGTTCAGTCTTCTGAGTATGGAGACCAGGCACTACTCTAGTTGGTTTAAACTGTTTCTCAACTGAGAAGGAATGATCCCCATGCCCCCTCCTGCCACCCTCCCCTAAGGGGTGGGGGACAGAGGTTGATTAGGAGAGGTTCCTTTGTTTCAAGGTAACTGGTTCTTCTTCGATTTCTCAAGGGACTCAGCACCTGCCTAGGATACATCCTAGGGGCTCAGATTTCCTACTTTCAGATGTCATAGCTGGGGAAATAACAGCTTAGATCCATCTCTGGATGGAGACAGATCAGGAAAGCAGAAAGTTCCCTTCCTGGGTGGCACAGGGCCACCCACACCTGCTCTTAGAACAGAAGCAAGTGAACCCAAGTCTAGATAGATACTCCTGAGAAAACACAGCACAGCAGGAAAGAAACCCTCACTTTAGAACCCTCATCTGCCTCTTTGTCTAGCAGGGCTCCTACTGCAAACTGCTTCCCATGGCTGCCTCCCCTATGACAGCCCATCATCCTCCCTATGTGTGATAGACTGACCCACGTCCCAGTGGAATATGACATACACTCCTCAGCAACCTTTCCCAAACTTACCCTTACTGATGGAGTCCCCCTCCTACCTGTCACTACCCGCTGGCATCCTTCTAGCCAGACTGGCTGCAGCCTGGTTCATTTCATATTTTCCTCGAGCCATCCACCCGTTTCCGTGGTTCCCATAGAAGCAAGCTGTGCTTGTACAATACCCAGACAGTGGACACGACACACTGGCTGAGTAAGAATGGGAGCAGTGTGAGAACACATACTTTGGATCCGATAAGCCCCAGGCTGGTATCAAAGAGCATACATCCACCTCTGGAGCTGGAAAGCTGCAAGTCCAAACAGGCAGAGCATTTCAGGCCAGGACACCAGGTTCATAATTAGCAAGTGTTGAATTACTTGAAACCAGCCTAACAAAGAGAAGTTTAAAACAGAACAAAACCAAAGAAGACAAACAAACACACACCAGAGCCATCTTTACTCTTACCTAGGTCACCAGAGATGAGCGGGGAGGCAATCTATAGGAGAAAATAGGGCCGGGACTCTGACATCTCAAGGTCTGCTGCTGCTATTCTGTGGCATGGCCTACTATGTTTTCTGCCCTTACTCTCAACCCTGATGTTCCAAAAAGCAAAGAACAAACAGCATTCCAGCTGTTCCCCAGCTGAACCTAGGCTACTGGCTGTCACCAGATCATACTGTGTACAGACTTGCGCGAGCGTGCACACGTGCGGGGGGGGGGGGGGGGGGGGCGGCGGCGGCGGAGGATATCCAATTTGTCTGTCTCATTCTCCCCGTATTTATAAAAATACATTAGATGACATTTTCAAGCTCGACTCCAATGGTGGGGGAGGGGTGGGAATTAAAGTAAAAAGAAGAGTAGAAGGGGTTTTGGTTTCTAGCAAGTCAGAGACTGGTTTAAGGGCAGTTTTGGAAACTAAGTTGCAGTTTTGTTTTCTTCTGTGTTTTGGAGACAGGGTCTTACTATGTGGCCCTAGAGAGCTGGACTGAGAGATACTCATTTAAGACTACTCTTGGGGGCTGGAGAGGTGGCTGGGTGGTTAAGAGAATTGGCTGTTCTTCCAGAGAACCTGGTTCAAATCCTAGCCCCCACATGGCAGCTCACAGTTGTCTGTAACTCCAGTTCCTGAGGCTCTGGCACTTTCACACAGCCATAGAGGCAAAGAACACCAACGCACATAAAAATAATAAACCTTAAAAAAAAAAACAAACTAGTCTTTAAAAACGTGTAATAAAAGACAATTTCTGTCTGAAGGTTCATGCAAGACAAATATCACTAGCTTGGGATAATTAGAGAAAGAGATGAAATACTGGCCCAAGCCATCACCACAACTAAATTATAATGCTCTCTGACAGGCCCTAAGGAGCACACACAGAACACAGCTCCTGTGACTCAACAGAGGACACCTCAGAGGTGCCGGCACAGGCATGCAATCAGAGTACTCTAGCTGGGGCACTTAAGACGATCAAGCTGATACTGTAATCTTATTAATGCCTCTACGGAGCTGCCCTGAGTCTTAGCCTGAAGGACTCAGGCCTGAGCCCTGCCCTGAGGGAAGGAACATCCAATTTTAACCCCCAGCATCCTCCAATAGCACTGATCACAGTCAGGTCCAGATAACCCTGGCCAGCACAGACCTATTTAGCAGTGGAGGAGGAGAACGTGGTAACTAGGCAAGAGCAGTTCTCCTGAGCACAGCTAGAGGGCTAAAGCAGCTAGTCTTGCCTTCTGAGGATATTTGGGCAAATGCCCCTATTAGGACTGAAGGCCATGAGAAATTTTTTGTCCTTTACGCACATATACAATGAGCTGAGAGATCTCCAGGCGGTCAGAAAGTTGGCTTCTCTGCCACTCGCTGCTGCTGACACCACTCAGTAACTCAAAGGCACTGGAGTGGTCTTGAATCCCCAACTCCCCAATTGTCCTGTACTCAGAAATAACCAAAAGCTTTAGCTGCTGCCAAAAAAGAAAAAGAGAAAGAAAAACCCCAGGAACACACCAAATCCATGTCCAGCTCCTTTGCCCCTTGGAACAAAACCCATTGCAGACACGCACAAAGAAGGGAGGCAAGACAAAGGAAAGGCCAGGTCACACTTGACAAGGAGCTTTCTTGTCGTTTCCAAAACAGAACTGTCCTCCATTAAAGCACTCTTGTTGCTCGGATGTTGGTGCGGGAAAGGAGGGGCTCACAACTCTCAAAACAAAAGCAGGGCTTGGCGGGTGGGGAGGCCCTGGGCAGGCTCCTTCTCCCTGCACACTTGTACGCCTTTGAATGCCCCTAGATCTAGGTCCAGGGCTGGCAGCTGTCTGTTATTATCTCAGCAACTCCAAGGGCCCCGGACTAGGGAGTGTGTCCCGAGCAGGTGAACACCATCTGCCTGGCTCTGATGAGATGTCCCTCTTCGTGCCTGCTACTGCTAGCCAGCTGTATGGCTCTGAGGAGTCACAGCTAGTCTACACACCCTCACAGGACAGTACTTTAACCCTAGTCCAAGCTCCCCCTCCCTTGGTTACTACCTGGCATTTAAAAACACTGGTCGCCTCTGAAAGAAATTTCTTAAGGGTTTCTGTCAGGGAAGATGTGCAGAGTGTGGGATATAAGAAAACAAGAGCCCACTGGCACACCTTTCCAGAGGCTAATTTTAAGAAGGGTTTTTAATTGATCTATAAAGAAAAAATTCTACCTGCCTTTTAAAAAGCACTCCCTGCATTAGCTAAAACATTCCCAACACACCCTAGCCCATTTCCTCCCTCCCTGGCCCTCCCAGTTTTAATGGGGGTAAGTGGTTCCCTGATGCAATCTACAAGGCCGGGTGGATCCAGACCACAGGGAGGGAAGAAGCCGAGTGGGAAGCAGGTCTGCTGGGTAGGGTTCATAAGGGATGACTCTGAAGGTCTGCAGTTCTGGCTCTGCCTTTTCACTCCCCCCACCCCCACACACACACATTATTTTATAGGCTCCCATGTTTTGCTGCTGGGCTACTAAACAACTGTAGGTGGTATCCTACACTGTATGACAAGCCAATGACCCACCCTGCTCTAAAAGGCCGACTTATGGGTCTCACCAAGGACAAAGGTTTGGGTGGATAGGTAGGATAAGCCTGCCTGCCCTTGGGTCTAGATTTGGGGTAGGGGTGATGGCACCTACAAGAAGCATGTGTCCTCATTCTTGGAAGGGGTGTGCATATGTAGAAGGGATATATTCCTGCTGTCATTTCTCTGGGGCTCTCAAGCAAGAAGAATTCTGCGCTGGACATACCACTTCCTGGGGTGAGGAAGAACAGGCACAGGCAGTCCCTGAGTAGCGAACTGGTCATCCCAGAAGGGGGCAGCAAAGTGAAGGTCTGATCGTGGACACCCTCCAAGCTCCAAAGTCTGAGATGGGACCAGGCTATATCCTACACATGGTAAGTCAAATACCCACAGAAAGGGCTCGCTTTTCCTGAACAAAAGCCAGAGAGAATGAGCCCACAATGCCAGAGACAGTTCCTGAAGAACCCTGGATGCTGGTGTGCTCTCTGGACTCCCTAACTCGCAGGACCTGTTGTGGAGCTTGTAAAGGGATTGGGAAACAATGGCAGGAAGCTGCCAGCCACACAGGTCCCTAATCAGAAGTGAGTCAGCCAGCCACAGGGCTGAGCCATCCCGGCTTCTATCCTCCATCACCATTGGGGAGAGAGGCAAAGAGCAAGACCACTCACTACACTAAAGGAATAGGCCTTCTGCACCCGGACCCCACACCGCGGTCAAGTTCTACGGTCTTCAAGTGGAGGACAAGCTAAATTCCTGTCAGCACACAAGCTGTATCAGTAGGCGACTTGGTGGGTTAAGAACACTTGCTGTAAGCATGAAGACAAAAAGTTGGGCATGGCCACAATGTGCCCTACTCCAGCACTGGGGAGTGCAGACAGGTGGATCCTGAGAGCTTTGTATCTTACTGGTCCAACCAACAACCAACCATACAACCATACAACCAACCACCCACCCAACCACCCAACCAACAACCAACCAATCATGCAAACAAACAAAAACTGTGACAAGAAGGGACGAACTTAAGGTCACTGAAATCCCCCAGCTCAGAGCAGGGGCTAAAGGTGCTAACATGGAGCATGAGTCCAGTAACCCATAATCCCTGCATAGTGATGTATCTCAGTGACTCCCTCCATGTGGAAGGAAGTCCCTACTGACCACTGATCCACAGTTGCCTGTGCTAGAAACTTTTGCCAATAGGCTGCTGCCTTTGGCTTAGTTCAAACCTTCCTGCCCATGCCAGCCAGGGGCTGCCTGTAGCTCCCACCTTGTTGTGGGTGGCACAGAGCCTTATAACATAGCACCTTGTGGGAGCCACTAGGCTATGAGTCTCCCTCTGGTGCTAGGTGAGGGATCCAACTTCCTGAAAATATGCATCCTCTTTGAATCAACTTCAGAAAGGCAGGCCTAGGTGGGAGGCTAGGGAGGGGCTAGGATGGGAAGGAACATCCTGTCTGCATTAGACCAGGGAGGTGGCTCTGGAGCTACTCATGTGCACTTCAGCCTTTCTTCCCCCACCCCCCCCCGCCCCCCAAGCAGGAAGTGTTCACTGGACGAACAAACAGGCATCTGGGGTCACACTAGGGTTAGGGCAGTGGAGCCAATTCTGATTTGTGGAAATGAACCATCCAAGACAATGGGTCTACAAGCCACAGAAATCAGCTCCAGATGCAGGCCAGAGACAGCTGCCTCGGGACCTGCAGGGTAATCAATCCTGCTGATAGTTTGTTCTCCAGAGGAAGATCTGGGGGAGGGGCTGTAGCTTATGGCTCCAGGACAATGGGAGGCAGCTGGGAGCACAGCCCTAGGGTCTTCCTCTAAAAGTCTGAGGGTCCTGCCTGCCTTTCTGCCTATGGCCTTCCTGTTCTTTAGCTAGGACCTGGAGCAAGGGACACACAGCAATCAACTGTATGCCTGTGCCCTGGAGTCAATGTCCAAGGTCTTAAATGGAAAGTGTAAAGTGTGAGGTCTTAGGCATCCCTCCCTCTCCAAGTGTCACCTCTGCCCTGTGTCTAGAGTATATGCCGCTTAGGTTCAGAGAACTAAGCTTTCTGAAACTCCAGAGCAGGGAGTGGGAGAGAGCCTTTACTTTTAGAACTAGGAGACAACCAAGTAAGTGGCTGAGATGGGAGACAGAGGGAGCCAAGTCAGATAGGCAAAAAGGAACTGAACTGGAGTGGGTAGCCAAGTCTCTCTTATGAACCTGAAACCTGAGGCTCCTCCTTGCCAGCTCCCAACCCAGACCTAGTCTCCAGGCAGAGAATTACTTGGCATGGGTAGGAGGGAGAGTAAAATGAAAAGTCTGAGGACTTACTATGGAGCACAAACAGCAAGGACAATCAGAAAGGAGGTCTCCCCAGTTCACTGAGCTCTCAGGTCCATAAGGAGAAGGCCCTTCTAGATCACACACCATGACAGGGAGAGACATGGCTGTCAAGCTGGGCCCTCAACTGACACATGGGTAAGTGCTTAGGTACAGGAGTTAGCCAGATGAGAAGGTAGAATTGCCAAGACAAGAGTACTGAACTTAAATTCCTTTAGGTCTGCTTTAAAAATTACTTTGTCAAAGAATGCTTCAGAAATCTGTAGAATTGGGTCTCACACCAGGATAGAGGAAGCTGCCCCATCTGGTGTGTAAAGCTCATGCAGTCAAAAGCTACCTATGTACTGGCCAAGAAGGGAATAGGAGCCTAACCTCCCTTAATAAGCAGGAATGGGGGAAGGGAATTTAAAAATCTCAAGAACAAAAGAAAGGCAGAGCTTGTCACTCTGGCCCTGATCATCCATGGCACCCTATCCAGCCATCTGTCACGTCATATAGAAATTCCCTGTGTGTGATTCTGTCTGCCTGGAGTGACTGCTGGCTCTTATCCATCTCCCAGTCCCCACTGAGCCTAGTGCCCAAGAGGCCCCGTAAATACTCTTGAACAAAATGATGCATCAGGGTTTCTACCAGAACCTTTGGTGAACAAAGCCAGCCCTGGGATACTCGTTTCTTGACACTCGCGCTCTCTAGGTCACAACTTACTTCCTTTTGCCATCTCTGAGAGAAAGCACAGGCAGCCATCTTGATCCAGCACAATGGATCAAGGTCACATGTGGTCTACCTGGGACCCCCTTCTTACTTCTTGGAATATGGGGTAACGGAGAGCTTACTGCACTTCACCTGTACCAAGAGCAGCACAAGCAGGCTCCATGCTGGGAGGTTAGTGTGTAAAGCAGGTAATTAGAGCTACAGCAGTATATGAACAGCTATCTATGTTGTGTTCATCTAGAGCAAAAACTTCTAAAAATGGGAGATAGAAAAGAAAACCCAGTAAAAGTATAGTTAGGGTAAGTCATTTATGTATTGTTGTGTCTATATAACTCAAGATAACCCGCTGAAAAATTACTTGGCATAATAATTCAAGGGTCTTGAAATGAGCCCATCCTTCCTCACCCAATAACTTCACTTCTGGAAATGTATCCCAAGGAAACCATGGAAAACAAACTGCAAAGGTGTTCACTGCAGTGTTGTGTGTAGTGCAGGATAATAGGGAAGGGCAGGAAGGACTAGCCAATAAGAAAATGTTTCAATAAAACCTTATGTAGCCATTAAAACATAAATATGAATAGCTGGAAGCATGCTTACTCAAAGAAAAGGCAGCAGACCACGGCCACAAGTATAGACCTGGCCAGCATTTGTCAGGGCCATGGCTATGACAGGGTAAGAACAGGGAGAAAGTTTACTTCTACTTCCTGAGCTCTAACCTTGTTTGTAAGGGGGACGGACAGCTAGGCCTGTGTCTCCATCTTCCAAACCATCTACCTAGCTCAAACCCCTCCAGGAGGTGAAGAACTAGGTGAGAGGCACAAACAAAGGCAAATGAACATGAATCAAGGAGGGTTACCTGACACCTCCAAAAATGGCATTTACCAGTGGGAAACTTCTAGAATATGCCATACACACAATTCACACACACAATGCACATACACACACCACATGCAAGCATGTGTGTTTGCGCACGCGCAAATGTGTACAAGGAACTGAGAGCCACAATTTCCAACGTATAGAGACACACCATCCAATTCCCTTACAGCAGCCGTAGCCAACTTTCTACCCCAACGAGCCATCTGGGGCTCAAAGGGAAGGTGTCAGATTGATCACCAGGGTAGGATTAATTTTTTTTTCTCCTTCTTCTTAAATCCCCTTAACTGAGAAAGCAGCTTGAGCCAATTCTGCTTTTCTCGCAGACACCAAAACACCAAGCTATAGTCACACCAGTTCATCTTCACACCCCCAAGGGGGGGGGGGGTTGAGGAGCGAGAGCTTTCCAAGCAGCTCTGGCGAGTCTGCCATCTAGGGAAGGATGCACAGCAAGAAGCACAGGCGTGCAGACAGAGTAGGACTGCCAGAAGAGGGGCCATCACAGCCTTCTTGTCAGGCTGGAGGTGGTGACATTGCTCAGGGTGCAACGTGCTGCCTGATATACTACTACTAACAGCACACACAGAATACCCTTCAACTGTACTGACAGAAAGGTGGGGAGGACAGCATGCCAGGCACAATGACCCCATGATTCATTCTGCCCCTCAACGGTGAGCAAGTGTTCTTATTCTGTGTATGAGCCAGTTGAACCCTAGAAACACCACCTCAACTCCTGCAGAGAATTCCCAGCAGGGAGGGCCAGGAAGCAAGCAAAGAGGCAGCAAGATGGTACCTTTGTTCCACTCCCTGTGACAACCCAGAGAAGCAAGGGCTGTTTCTGATGTGTTTCTAAAAAGACAGGGGGGAGGGGTATGTTCTATGGAGGTGTGGTCAGGTATGGGAGAAGGGGGTACCTAGGCAGGCCCATGCTGAGGCATCCCTTCCCCCTCAGAGACCAGCCATACAACAGTATAGTACAGAATAAAGTTTACTGTTTCTCTACCTTGCCTCTTACCCCTTTGCTTCCCCTCTCTCCCCATTCCCTTCCCCCCGCTCCACATGGCCATGGCCAGCCTCAGCTTCTCTACTCTCTCCTTCTCTGTGCCTTTCTCTGCCTCTACTACTCCCTTAACTCCCCTCCCCATGCCCTAAATAAACTCTATTCTATACTAAAAGGGGGTGGGGGTGGGGAGGGGAGTTAAGAGGGTAGTAGTGACAAAGAAAGGCAGAGAGAAAGAGAGAGAGTAGAGGAGTAGAGGCCGGCCATGAGCACAGGGAGGGGTGGGAGGACGGAATGGGGAGAAGGCAGAAGTAAGAAGGGTAGAGCAAGAGCAAGAGAGAAAAAGAGACTGAGGAGGGGGGCAAGTAGCCCCTTTTATAGTGAATCAGGCACACCTGGCTGTTGCCAGGTAACTATGGGGCAAAGCATACCTGGTTGTTGCCAGGTAACTGTGGGGCAGAGCTTAGACAGCAGGCTAACAGTTTCCTCACTCCAAATTGGCAGGTGAAGAAGTAGGGCTCCAATAACTAGTTCCATTCTCTTTTTATTTTATTTTATTTTATTTTATTTTTTATTTTCAAGACAGGGTTTCTCTGTGTAGCCCTGGCTGTCCTGGAACTCATTCGGTAGACCAGGCTGGCCTCGAACTCAGAAATCCGCCTGCCTCTGCCTCCCAAGTGCTGGGATTAAAGGCGTGCTCCACCTCTGCCGGCAACTAGTTCCATTCTCACTCCTTTCTAAATGATAGGTCCACCTCTCAGATCCAGGGTTCATGTCCAGTAGGTCACCCCTACACCTCCCCCCCACGGTTCCCACCCCATCACACAGGAGGACTAGGACTACAAACAGCACCTGCTGCTCCCCCTGGGTTCCCTTTCACTGACACTGATGGCGCACATGGACTAGGAGCATTTGCTTTTGTTAGGCAGAGGGGAACAGAGGCCAGGACCAGGTGAATTCCTCTCAGATAAGACATGCCAAGATGCAAGATAGAGTACCCACAGGAAAGAGGCTTTCCTGAAAGAGGAGAAAGCTCTTGACACAGCCCACTTGGGGTGCACCCTCAGGCCCACTACCTGTATTACAAGCTCTCCCCAACCCCCCCCCCCCCATCTGTTAATGATCAACCCTCTAGGCTGGCGCCAGTTTCCAAGAAGACAATGACTACCTCAAGGAAAATGGCCAGAAGCAGGTTTGGCACCAATTTATTAGGTTGTAAAAGAGAAAAAAAAAAAAGTAAGAGGAAAACAGCCAACACACGGTATTTTTATTGTTCTTTTGTTGACCCTTCTCTTTGAAGGAGGCAGGTGGCCAGGGTGGATTCTAGGGACCAATGCTGAAGACACTGGTTTCAAACTTTTATCTAGAGAGCCTTCCCCTGCTCCACAGGTCTAGACAGGGGAAGGGCTCAGCTTCCGCAATACAGCAACAGGACTCTGCTTACTGCTTTCATGACAGCCACTGTCTTCATACCTGGGGGGGAGGGGACAAACTTTAGAGGTGAACTGGGTTGTTCCTGCCCTCCAAGGGCTTCCAGTCTGGTGGGGAATGTTTGACAAAATGCTAGTGTTTTCAAGTGGAGGAGACTAAGTCAGATGAAAGAAAAGTCAGTCTCTGAGATGAGAGATATTGGCACTCTAGATTTAAAAAGACCAGGGAGCAGGGAGGACTAGCTTCAAAGAACCCAAAGAGTGGTCAGTGCAAACAGGCTGTAAGTTAACACCAGGACCTGACAAGTGGTAGCCACTTGGGAAGCTGATGGTGTTTCTCCTGCAGGAGACACAGAGAAGGTTCTGACTTCAAGGAAACAGGAGTGGTAAGGAGAGAGGAGAATACCAAATCAAGAGTCCACAGAAACAAGCTCAGGAGGCTGTCTGGGAAAGCCCCGTGGGTCAGTATGGTGCCTGGCAGACAGTAAGCATTCAACCAGTGACTCTGACAGGGATGAACGGGATACAAGAGTAAGCTGTTTATTCTGTTTGAGGAGGCAGAAGGTATCTGCCAGGGAAATGCCCTGGTAGCCAGCTATAAAGAGAAACCTGTACTTGAAGAAGGAGCAAGGGTTACACCAGGCAGAAGAAAGCTCCTATGCAAAGACACAGTAACGTATTGAGTGAACTCCAAGGAGACCTTCTGTTCATGCTGGAGAGACAGGGGTGGCTGGGCAAAGATGCAGACCACAGAGGCTTAGAGGCTCCAGGAAAGGGCACAGAGGGCTTCACCCTACAGAAGAGGAGATTCTCAAGGTGCCAGACATGTTGCAGCAGTCGGGTCTCTTTAGAAGGCAACTCTGGCAGCAGTGATCCCAGCTTCTACATAAGGAAACTAGGGACAAAAGTGGGTCTACTGATGGGGCTGAAGAGATGGCTCAGTGGTTAAAAGCACTGACTGCTCTTCTAGAGGACTCAAGGTTAATTCCCAGCAACCACATGGTAGCTTACAACCATACTAATGAGAATCCGGTGCCCTCTTCTAGTGTGCATGCAGACAGTGTGCTCATATACATAAAAAGAGTGGGGCTGTCCAAGAAGCTGTGTGTATTCCTGCCCTAGGCTCCTTGCACCATACCCATGGTAACCCCGAGAGCTCTCTGCGTTGCAGTAGTCCACAGAGTCTCACCCAGATGAACCTGTACCAACAGCAGTGCAGGTCTCAGGTCAAAGTCCAGGAATCCTTCACCTGTATGGACTTCAGTTTCCTCAAGAGGAGAGCAGAGGGATGGGGTGTTTAGCCTGGGGTGACTAAATGCAAGCCAAGAAGCTGTGTGCTAACTAATGTGCAGAAGGAAAGCCCTTCAAGCATAATAGTGTTGCTCTCTCAGATCTGGATATCTTCTAGGTGCTGTTGAGAATTTAGGGCAGGATGAGGAACACAGAGCTGAGGTTGGCTCATTAGAGTCAAATGCATAGTGAGTCCTCTGCAGTGGGGAGTGGCAGAGAGGCCTTAGCCAATCAGGAAAGGTAGCTGGACAAGGAAGGCCGTGTTTTATGCACTGCGGGCTTACAGAGGAAAGTGGGAAGTAGACTGAGAAGGGGTTAGAAAAAATAGAAGACATAACACTCTACCCTGTCCACTCCAATTCAAGACGAGAAAATAAGTAGATCTCGGCACGCAATGAACATGGGTACAAGACCCCATGGCTCTGACTTCAAGCACTGAACGAGGAAATTCTGGTTTGGCTTCTGGTTTCTGCCAGTCCTCTTGTCTGCCTGTGGCTGGGCCAGGCAGACCATGCAGGAAAGAGCAGCACACATTTGTGGCAAGTGAACACAGCAGAGAAGGACTTCAGGACCCCACTAATCTGAGGTAACCACGGCCCACCACGGTCCACCACAGCCCTGCTGTCAAGTTTCATGGCATGGGAAAGCTAAGAGGTGAAGCCATGGTCAGCATATACTTCCAGGACAAAAGGCTCACCACTTTTCTATACACACCACTTAGGGGTTCCTGAGGCACCAAAAAGTCCCTACAGGAGCCTCAGAACAGTTTATTCCTCCTATGGCCGCCACCTAACAATACACACATTTGGCACAAACACCAAAGATAACACTAAATTCCACAAGGCTTTGCCTAGCCAGGTCACATGGAAACAGAGGGAATACACCACAGACAAGGGCTCTCCACCCACAAAGAATGGAAGGAACATATCTGGTCTACAGAAGCCTACGACTGTCCCTGAGCCAATCAAAACTCAAGAAAAACCAACAATCCACGTCTGCCCCACAGGTCAAGGCAGCTGCCATGCTGGGCAGCATCCGATAATCAACATAGCACCTGGCGCAGAGCAGACACCGTGGGGTCACTGGTCCCCAAAATTGTATTTTATAAATAGCATCCATTAGTCATACTTAAGGGGACAGACAGGCTCTCTGATGCATCCTACTTGACATCCAAGGGTGCCACCCACACTAACATGAATAGGAAGCCCCTCTGTTCTGCTCGTTCTCTGTCTGAGAGAGAGGAGTAAAATAAAAGGCCACGATCCTTGCCTTCTGGAACAATATTGGCAAATAATTAACAACATCTTCACTGACTCCCCAGCCTAGGACAGAAAAGGCAGGCAGACTAGGACCATCTGAGGCGAAAAAGAAGAGGGTCCTTCAGTCTCCTTCCTGGCTCAAGGACTCAATGATCAGCCCTAAGCAAGACAATTAAACTTCCAGCACACCACAAAATATGATGGTTGGGAAAGTTAAAAAAGAAAAAAAAGTTCTAGGCCCTAAAACTGTACCTGGAGGGTTTAATTAGCTTTGTAAAAGACCAAGAGATACACAGATAATAGGTAGCTTTACTGAAAGGGGAAAGTCAGCAGCAGCAAACAGACAGCGTCAAGCCTCAGTTCCTGGCCTCTCCATCCCAGGACCCCTCCAGCAAGTTGGCCTACGAGCCTAGAAACCAGTTTCTCCAGCTAGACAAGATGCCAGAGTCCTGCTTTTGGAAGGAGGCTCCCTATCTTCCCTAGAAGGTGGTGTTCCCACTTCTGCTGCAGCCTGCTACTTAGAGCCTCTGCCCTGGCCTGCTAGCTAGACCCTGTCCCAACAGGCAGGCAGCATGGTTCCTGTCCCAGCTCCCATGCTCTCTGCCTCCAGGCAAGCAAAGGGCAGGGAGGGAGGTGCTTGGCTTGAAAGTTAGTCTGGATTCTCAAAACAGCTAAATTTCCCCAAGCAGGTGGGAAGAACTGTCCCTGGTGTCCAGAGGTTGTTTTTGTCTTTTTTGTTTGTTTTTTGTTTTTAACCTACACAGGCTGTCAGACTCCTTCCCCTGTCCACCTCTGGACACATCTAATTCAGGATGGCCTGGAACTCATAGATCTCCCTGTCCCTGCCTCCTGAATGCTGAGATTAAAGGCATGCAATGTTGTCAGACTCTTAACAGACAACTCAGCTTCTACCCCCTTAAAATGAGGCTGAAAAGATTGTTGGGGTTTAGAGAAGGACAGAGAACCAGCAAAAAGAGGTGTCTCCCCCATCAGGTTAGTGTCCCCTTAGCTCAGTGTTAAGTGTGGTATAACACTTAGATTTGTGTGACCTCTTCAAATAAGACTAATGAAATGCCATCTATAGACAACCAGTATGACCAGATTGTCCCGATCATTTTACAAAATCATTTCATTTAATCTACGTGTTTTTAGGGAATGTATTTTAATAAATCCCACTGTACAGATGCAGAAGGTAGGAACCAGGGGTGAAGTTTGCTACCCAGAGTTAGTGACCAAGAGCACTGGCCTCTCAAACTAGGTCTGTTGAGACCTGCTGAGACACCAGCAATGCTTAAGTCAAGGAGCCTGGAAATGGAAATGGTCTTCTGAGCCTCTGAGGCCATGGGCAAACCCCCTTTACAACAAAACCATTTAGTAGGCTGGACATGATGGTACACACTAGAGAGGCAGAAGAAGGTGGATCTCTGTTGAGTTCAAGGCCAGCCAGAGCTACGCCTGGTTGTGGGAATACCAGGTTAATGGCAGTGGGGCTACAATGTGTCCTGCAGAAATGTTCTGAATGATAGCTCCTGAGAAGCAGGTAGGTCTAAGATAAGGTAAGTCTGCTAGAAGAGGTTGTTTCTGGAGAACAGGTTACCTAGGCCTAGATATACCCCAAAGGTGAAGACAATAGCTGGCCTCCGGGGGAGAAACTACATCTGGAAGCAGCAGAGGCCCTGGACAGAAAAGAACTGAATTAAGGATCTCTGGCTTTGTACTTTGGTGGGAGAATGAGGCTCAAAATTAAGAAACTTAATAAATAAGAATTGAAAGGAAATTGGTATCCCCTGCGACATATACATCTTCTGAGAATGGAGCAGTCAGATGGGGTGGGAACAGAGCCTTGTACTAGCAGGAGGACCACTCCAGCACGGACTGCCCACCACTACTGCTCTCAGTCAGAGCCCATAGATGAGGGCTGTGCTTCCTCTAAGATCCATGTTAACCACGGGGCTATGAAGCATCTTTGGACTCCACTGATACTGCCTGACAGGAGGGGAAGGGGAGAGACATATTCCCTCCCAGTGAAGGTCAAACTCACCCCACCAAGGCTTGTCAAAGGCCAAGGTATCAGAGATCTAACATATCTGGTCTGGTCAAAATCCCCCTTCTAAGATGAGAGACTCCTTATGCTGTAGTTCCCACTCATCTGAATACCTGTATCAGACCAATTACAATGCCATCGTTCCCCATTACCTCTGCTGTGGGATTCAATTATTGGATTAATTTATAATCTGCCTTTCTGGTTGTTTTTTTGCCCATTGCTCTTTTATATGAAAAAAAATCACATGGAATTAGAACTTAATCAAATCTAACAGTTCAAAAAGGCATATGAATTTGTCTCAACGCTGACGTCAATTCATTAGACACTGCTGTGTTTTCCTCTGTTTCCCCCAAGCTCCTCTCCACAGGGTGAGATTCCCTAGAACCATCTGTGGACTTAACACAGTGAGACAAAGATAATCAAAAGGAGAATCCTGCCTGACAGCAGCAGGTTCTGCTCTTGGGTTGATGGTGCAAGTAGAACTCACCATCAACAACATAGGATGCTTTCCCAGTCAGTACTGGGCATGGTGGCCTGGGCACTAGGAAAAGGATCCTTTTGGCAGGGACCAGGGATGGTAGTGGCAGCAAGGCAGCAGCTCAAACTCCAGAGTCTCCCTCCTGGAGCCAGGGTAATCTGATGATCACAGTGGATAATTAGAGTCTCTTATCAAAACAATTAGCGGATGAATGAACAGCCAGTCCCATCTCTACACAACTGTGCTCCGCAGTGTGGGGGAGGCAGAGGCAGAGGAAATGACGAACTGCAGCCCATTCCCCGGGAAAAAAAGATTCTAGCCTCACCCAGCAGTTACCCGGAACACCTTCCTGCCCCTATGCTTGCTTTCAGCCAGGCAAGCCTCCTTTTCCTGGCCAACCTGGAACCCTGCAGATACCAGACTGACCAGCCTTGACACAGCACTCAGTTGTGCCCTTCAGATCCAGCACTGACCATCTATTTAACCAGGTCAGGTGCCTAGGCAAGCATCAGAGCTCTTACTGCCTGCCTTTCAGAGAGAGACACTGGAAAGGCCTCCACAGAGGTCTGTGAGCCTGCCTGTCCCCTACTACACCACACTCTTCCTGGAAGCCCTGGCAATACAGGGTATTCCATCTGATGCCCTCATCTGTAATTTCATTAGCTAATGTTTAAAATTCAGAGCTCTTCCCATCATTTCCGTGTCCCCCCACCTGTAAATAGTCCTGTTGGTCTGATACCATTTGTTTCCACCACAGAAAATACACAAGCATTAGACAAAAAGCCCGTTGGAAACATAATCCTGAGTAACTCAGTCCAGAAGGTGGCAAGAGTGTGGGGAAGAGCTCTACAGAGCTCAGAAATGGGGCTGGGGGGGGGGGGGGGGGGGGTGAGAAGGATCCAACATGTCTTGCAGACAGGCAACCTGAGGAAACAGCCAAGCCTCCTGGTTTCTAAGCTAAGACTTTGGGTACTAAGGGCAGGCCCAAAGTATTTTGGATCTCCTGAATGTCACACCCTATGCTCTAGGCAACTCTGAAGGTATGAGTCCCCTCTGTCACCTCCTAACACTCAATTCAAAAGGGAGGGTGAGGGGAAAAGAAAGAAGAGAAGAGGGAAGGGGCCAAAACCTATGAGGTCCATCTGCTTTTGTTTTCCTGTGTTCCTTTCAAAGCTGGGGTCTGCTAAGCCCCTGAAAGCCACAGCATGGTCTGTCTGTCCACTTCCCCCACTGTCATTTGCCACCTGGCATGCTCCTGACAGCCATCAATCACCAGTAATGTGCTGACCTCCAGGCTTAGGGGACAGAATTTTCAAGTCAAATGTAGCCGTTAACATAAATAAGGCATTGCCTTGAATTTCTTCCCTTTTTTTTTTCCTTCTCTCTCATTTCTGAAGACTTTGCAGCTGCTGTGGGGACTTGCGTGAGGGCAGACAGGCAGGGTGGAACAGCAATTTTACTGTTCTGAGTCACAACAATTATGACGTTGTGATAAGAAACATTTTCTATGAATTTTTAAGCACTAGTTATCCTGTTTTGCAATTGTCTCTAAAGAAAAAACATGGCTCCAGTAAGCCTGAAGGCTCCAAATCGACTGTCCCAAGCAGGCAGACTCTCAACCCCTTCCCCATCCACTCCTGCACCCTCTAATCAGGGCTCCCTCTCCATCTTAAGCAAAGCTGTTGTCCTTTAAGCACATTTACATGCAAACGACTTCCATATACCAAATATAGTCCTGTAAGCCAGCATTTATTTTTAAACACGAAAAAGTCTCTCATAATAAGGCTCGTGATAAATGTTATGATCCTCAAAAATGGTGTTGGGAAAGAGGAGGGGTGACTGGAGGGAATGGAAGAAGAATGGGGGCTTCCCCCTGACCCCATGCCCAAGTAGATCACACAGAAGAGTGTGTTCCAGTGAGCACAGATTAGAACCAAGTGGTCCAGTGTGGCCCACTTCAGACCAACTCTGCCTGGCAGAGCCTTGTTCACATACTAAGATCAGGACTTTGTAGTACCTGCCCAACCCCCAGCCCTGGCCCCAGCCGGCCCGCACACTTAGAGCAGCAGGTGGAAGACACATTGGGTTGTCCTGGGGAAACCTCCTAGATCCACGCTGATCTACTGTGCAGCCCTGGCCAACTCACACCCTTCTCCAGGCCTCCATTTCCTCACCTGTGGAGGGAGCTCAGGCCAAACACACATGACTGCCACTTCCTCAAACTGGAAGCTCCCCTGCAGCTTGCACTCAGGGCACTGCTCAGTTTTCCACACTCTCTCCTCAGCTGGTGGAACTGAGTCCTTACAGAGCCCCAAAGGTTCATCTAATTCCTTTGGAAAAAAAACGACCAGCTAGGTTCCCAGGATATATTTACAAAAATCCTATACAACAGCAAAAAGGCACCACAGCCAGGACTGGTGCTGTAGGCCTGTGATCCAAGCGACTCCGGTCAGGAGGGGGATAGGGAGCTCAAGACCTGCTTGGGCTGCACAGGGACTTCAAGGCCAGCCTAGATAATGAGGCTTGTCTCAAAATAAAAACATTAAAAGGGGCCCGGGAGTTGTGGTGCACTTGCCTAGCATGTGAGAAGCACCGGCTTCACCCTTCAGGACCAATGCAGAGTCTGATTCAGCCTCCAGTGGCTTCTTCACCAAGGCCTAACTAACATGCACTGATCTTAGCAGCTTACCTCAGAAAGGCCATTTAGAGTTCCTAACAATACAGCCTCGCCTCTCTCCAGGCCCCAGCTTCTTCCTCATCACAGGCCACAGACAACTAGTACCATCAGTCAGTGACAGGACAGGTGTGCCAGAGTTAGCAACTTCCTTCTGAGTCTCTGTCTAAAGGGTTTCTACTCCAAGTGAGGAGAGTATTTATCTAGATGGAAGTTACTATAAGCCAGTGCCTGCTCTGGAAGTCTCATAGCAGACTTCCTAAATGCTTTCCAGAAACTACACCACCTTACCAGACTCAGAACCAGGCAAACATACGTGTCTTCTGAACTCAGAAAGAGGCAGTCTGCCTCTGTTCTCCCTTCCCTACCAAAAATACTGCCCCAAGAAAGGTGGCCAGATCACCCATAGCAAAGGAGGAGGTGAGGGAACTGAACAGCCTGTGACCCTGAGGATGAATGACACCCTTTTTAAAAGCACTGTTGAAGGCAGACACATTAGGAAGGCTGTATATTTATCTTTTTGACATTTTAAAATATGCTGCAAAAAACTGAAATCCTAAATCAAGGTGCATTTTTAAAGGCATGTTAGATCGGTGACAGAATCCCTCCACTCCCTTTCTTCCTTCAAGGGGCACGCCTACTTCGAAGCATGGATTACTGCACCTGACAGCCTAGCCTCCTGCATAATCAATAGTGTGTTAGGCTTTAGGATGTGGCAGAATGCTTGAACTCACCCCAACATGGGCCATTGTCAGGGCCTCAGTCTCCTACTCAGGGCCCTAGGCTCAACCTGGGGCTCAGGCTAGAGAGGGCTAAACAAGACTCAAGGAGATCCACTCACAAGGGTCACCAAAGAAGGACAATTTTCTACTCTCGAGGTTCAGCTCTCAGTCACTGTCCCAAGATACATCATCCTTGGCAGGAACCTTCCTTGTTTCCCAAGGCTCTGCCCAGCAGCACAAAACCAAAGGTAAGACAGTGATCTCAACAGCACAGATCTCATACCACAGACGTCCCCATGTCCCCACCCCAAAGAAGGGGTAGCCCGGGGTGGCTGCCCTCATTCCACCAATCCAAGTGAGGTTGCAAGGGCTGGGGTGAAGAGGACAGAGGAACACAACCACTTCTTAGCCTACAGCTGGAGAGAAACCCTGTGACCTCAGGACAGGTTTAGTGGCACATGCCCTTGATTCTGCTACTCAGGAGCACTTTAATATAGGAGGATCGCAAATTCATGGCCATTCTGGGCAATGCAGAGACACTCTGCCTTAAAGAAACAAAAAACAAACAAACAAACAAAACCTAGGACAATAAATTTTAAAGAAATCAAAATTAGAAACTAGTAAAAGAACCAAATATCCCAGATAGCCCAGGTACATACATGGCAACTTCAGCACACTGGCCAAAAATCAATAGTGTAACTGCATTCCCTACAGAGGAGGGCCACACAGAGGGCATTAGAACTGGCAAGGGCAAGGAGGTGCTATCAGCCTACAGTTCACAGAGGATCAATATTGTGCCCACAGAGTCTGACCTTATGCCCTGATGTCCCTCCTCCACTGTTCTCTACCCCTCTTCCCTTTGCCTGCCTTTGTGCTACCAAATTTTTCTTTGAGCAGAGTCAAAAGTGCTAAGACTCTGTCGACTGGCTACCTCTTGGACCAAACAGGACCAAGTTGTCCCTCACTCCCATCCAGTCACTGTCCACAAGATCCTAATGGAAGTTCTCAGGGCTCCCTGTCTATCACCCACAAGGTGAGGCCACACAGGCATCATTTGCTGACAAAGCCCAAACCTCAGTACAACAATCATCTCCGACCTTAGGTGGTAGGGAAAAATCCTTTCAGTGCCTAACTTTCAAAGTCATAACTACCCAGAACCTGTTGGGTGAGGTTCTCACTGTTACCTACCAAAGTCAGGCCATGAAGGGACCCAACTGATGGTCAGAACAGGCCACTTAGAAATAGAGTTGCCCCTCCCAGACCCACAGGGAGTGGGAGTGTAGAGATCACCTCTCCAAGGAGACAGAACAGGGTTCTCCCAATGCCATGTGGGCAATGCCTGGCAACAGTGAGGAAATGTGTGGTTATAACCACTGATGACACTGTTAGACAGTGTATTAGACTTATGAGAAAAACACACCAATATCCACCACTGCAGGTGCTTTTAACAGGAAACCCTTGGAAATGTCCTCACTCTAAACCCAACATTTATCCAAGTATGTGTGGTACAAGCCCAGGTCCCAACCTGATACTATCTGCATGTTAACATCATCAACATAGAAACTACAGCTACATACCTGATATAGAAAGGGGGGGGGGGTTCAGAGGTAAAGATACTGGCTGCTCTTCTGGACCCAGGTTCTCCAAGCCACATGGAAGCTCCCAATCATCTGTAACTCCAGCCCCAGGGGACCTGACACACCCTCTTCCGGGCTCTGTAGGCACCAGGCACATGTGGTGTACAGACTTACATGCAGACAAAACACCCATTGTAGGAAATAAATTAGTTTTAAAAAAAGACACGGGAGTATTTTCTGGACACATCCATGTAATATTGTAAAAGTGTGTGCATGCATGCATGAATTCTGCTCAAACCAGGTATCCAATCACTTCCAGATGCTATGGCCAGCCTAGGATACCTATGTGAAGAAAAAAGAGAAAAAAGTTCTCCCTTCATGCTCAGATAGTTGGGTTCAGGTTACACAAAACAGGATGTAACTTTCCAGCGAAGGAGAAAAACAAAGAATGGCAACCATGTAAACAGCTGACAGGACAGTACAATGGAGACCCTGAGAAGCCAGAGACTCCCAGTCTGATCTGTGGCTACCTCCACCCTATACCTATAATTTAATGGAAAGCAGGCTGTCCCAGGCAGGATGGATGGAATCCAATCCACAAATGACATAGGGGATTTGGTACTTGCCTATGCCCAGCTGTTAGGTTGACCAAGGCCTTGCCAATGGACTGGTGCAGTGTGACTACTCATACACCCACAGGCAACCTCAACCAAGAAAGGACAATGCCTGTGCCCACAGCACCAAGGCAGATAAAGAGGTGACAGAGACATAGTGAAGGATGATGGGATCCCCTGCATCTCCCATCTGGAGCTCTCCCATGGTACCTGCACTCACTCAGAGCCTCAAACCTTGAGTCAGAGCTTGCACACTTACATGGAAGCTGCAGGTCTGGTGGCTACTGAGGGTTGAACCAGTATCACCTTACCCACCTCCACCCCTACGACCAATCAGGACTCAGAAAGGTTATTCAGCTTCCCCAAGACCACACAGCTCCTGAGCAGGGGAACTGAGATATGACCCTGTGATCCTTTCCTGGGTCCCAGCTCTTACAAAGCAAAGCAAACAGCAGCTGATATAAGCAGCTTATCAGCTGCCATGGAGAGTGGCAGGAGCAGCAGGAAGGAGCCACCTGGCAGGGAGAGCAAGAGCTGCAATGAGACACACAAGTGCAAGAGGCCTGAGATCTGAGGCCACAAGAACTCATCAGCTCTAGACTCGCCTGCCACCAGTGACCAGAGAAGACACCCAGGCCGGGTGAAGCTGCCAGTCTCAGCCTCCTTTTCTCATCTGTAAGACAACCGAGCTGTACAGGAAATCCTCAAAGGCCCCTCACCACAGTTCGACTCACCAGAGGCTAATTTAGTTAGTGAGGTGTACGTCATCTCCTCCCTGACCCTCCACACATGGCTCCCTGACAAGAACACCTCTTCCCCCTCCACCCGAGCCAAGGAAGAAGAACCCAGCTCAGGTAACTATTCTCCTGTTCCACAGCAACGCCCTAGTGCCTGAGAGCGAAATGCATTCAGGCCAGGTTGAGTGTTCACTAGGGAACCAAAGGGGAAAAATAAACTGTGTTACTCAGGTCAGGAGGCGAGCAAACACAGGCCTCCTACGCAGCATTGTTCCCAGGCACCATTGTCAGCGTTCTGTGGGCCCAACAGCCGGCACTCCCTAATATGGCCAAGC
The DNA here is from genome assembly GCF_008632895.1 of Mastomys coucha. Classification (NCBI taxonomy): domain Eukaryota; kingdom Metazoa; phylum Chordata; class Mammalia; order Rodentia; family Muridae; genus Mastomys; species Mastomys coucha. The sequence goes on along the minus strand of NW_022196900.1, from coordinate 66,279,221 downwards.
TGGACCCAGCAGGCAGCCAGCCACTTCCCCTGCAGTGATCCATGGGGACCACCACCGCAGTCGCACTACCAGCTGCAGGTAATGAAGGTCCGGTCTTCAACAAAGCACTGGGAGTCAGCCAGCTACACAGTAGGTCATGGAGACCTTTATATCCTATATATCCTGCCTCCGTAGGCAAGCCTGGTTGTGGACAGTCACCTGGCAACAGGGAGCTCACTGCCACACATGGGGGAACACGCTCCATGGCCATCTGGTATCCACAGAGGTAAGAGTCTGGGCCTAGCTTCTTCCCATCACATCTATAGTCAGACTTTGGCTCTTCCCTGAGTCCAAACAGAATAGCCACCACCATGAAGAAGAGGGCAGTCAGAGCTCTCCTGCCTGCCAGCTGTGCCTCTTTAAGGCTGCAAGGCCTTGAGCCCCAGATCTGCTATATATAACAGTCTCATTTTGGACAAATTGCTTAACTCAGCCTCCCCATGCCTCAATTTCTCTGCCTGAAAAAATGAGGTGCAATAGCAGAGTCATCACATAAAACTGCTTGGAACTGGCCCTAGCACAAATAAAGGGGCCTCAGGGCTAAGCGCCGTCATTTCCTTCAGCATTTCTCCATTCAGGATCCTCACCAGTACCCAACCCTCTGCTTGTTCCAGCCAGTGCAAGCTCTTGGTCTGCCTGGGATCACTTGGTCCTCTGCTTGTTCCAGCCAGTGCAAGCTCTTGGTCTGCCTGGGTTAACTTGGTCCTGTGCTTCGCCCTGAGTAATGCTAGACAAAAAGGAGGATCACACACTAAACCTCAAAGATAGTATGCGGTCATGCAGGTAAAACACTGCCTACTAATAGTTACTGGCAATCATTCTATCCAATGTGGCACTGTACAAGCCTGTGTCACGTTCTTTCACTGGTGACCAACTGCTGGCACACAAAGCCAGCCATCAGGTGGATCTGATCACTTTCTAAAGCTCACTATTAAAACCACTCTCCCTACAATATCTTAATTTTTTTAAGCCCACAGAGAACTTAACACGCCTATAACATTTCATCCTGTTGATCAGCTGGCTCAACCTGCTTAGCAGCGACCTAGACAGGGCTAGAGAAGCAGCTCCCAGGGCTAAGACAATGATGGCCACACAGTCAGGGCCTCAGCTAGCTTTGCCCTTTGTTCAACACTGGGATACAAGACGCATAGCACTTCACTTTGGAAGTACAGCCATGTAAGCAGGCTGCTGCCAGGCACCTAACCCCTCATGGTCTCTACAGCATTCCTCCCATGTCAATCTTCAGAGTTCCTACTTCTCAGTAATGCTTCTAGGGAACAAAAGGTACTTATGCTTAAGTGTGCAAATAAGAGAGAAAGGGCAGAAGAAATCTTCTAGCCTCTGGGCCACAGTGGTCCACCTTACTGTTGAAGGCACGACAATTTAGGACTTGAGCCTGATCATGTGTCCTAGGACTTGACTATTACTGGCAGAGGATTTCTACACCTTCTAAAAAGCATCTCCCACAGCCCCCAAATTCAACTCCATGAACTCTTTTTGAGGAACATAACAGGTGTGAGATGTTTCTGTCTGTCCTTAAAAACTCCGTGTGTGTGTGTGTGTGTGTGTCCGTCCGTGTCCCTTAAGAAGAGTACTATCCCTTCTTAAGTGAGGGGCTGAGTTCTTGCTTAGACCCTCTGCTCTTCCTGTTTCTGCTAGGCTGCACAAGGCAGCACCCACTGAGGGATTCCTGGGAAATCCAAGGAGGAAGAGGAAGCAGTTGGAAGAAGAGCAGAAGAACTCAGCCTATGAAGATGAGAGGACTGAGAGCAGACATCAATGTGATGTCATGAGACAAGTATGAGCTAAAGGCTGAAGAGGCAGGCTCAGATTCCAACCTCACCACTTCTCTGAGCTTCAGTTCCACATCCACAGCAAACGGAGCCACTTCTGGGGTTCTCTTGGCACTGACACTTGGAGTTCTCAGCCCAGATCCCTGTGCTTTTAACTTTGACACTTCTCTTGGTCCATTCTACAGGCTATTACCTATTGGGTCCTTGGGCACAACAGGCACTTATAAGATTCGGCAGGTACACTGACCCACACCCACCCACTCACCTACACCCACACACCCACACACCTTGGAGATCTACCTCAACTCCTGAAGCTCTAGGAGGCCCAGCTCCCCTGCTCCCACCACCACAGCTACTACTCAGAGACAGGCTGGCTCCATGCGTGGGGTGGGGGTGGGGATGTGTGTACAAAGGTGCCTGCAGCCTCTCAAACCTAGAGCCAAGCAGATGTCCTTGCCTCTATGCAGATGGCCCAGTTCAGCAGCTTTCAAAGTCAACAAAGTCCGGTTTTCAAATCCTAAAAGGCTTCTCAAGTCCCTTCTAATCTGTCTGCCATTTTGTTTCATCTGCTCAGCTCAAGTCAAGGGGAATTTGACATTTGGAATACTCACTGCAAATAATGCTGTGCCAGGGACAAGCGCCTGTACACGCGCTTTATTCTTGTCTTTCTTTTCCTTTTTCACCAAGTGCAGGGGACTGAAGCAAGACTTTGCTAGACAAGTGCTCTATCAGAGCAACACCGCATGCCTCTGCCTGGTTTTGAACCATATAGCCAAGTCTAATCTAGAACTCATAGTGATCCTCCCTCCTGCCTCAGGCTTTGAAATGCTCGAATCACAAGCATGAGATACCACCCCCCAAACTTTTCAGTGTAAAAATTCAATTCCCAGGACATCACCCATAACAGCATGTATGAACATGTGATACTTGGTAGCCAACAACCCCAGTGTGTACACTTCAGCTCCTCAATTCATTAAGCCAGTTTCTGCCACTCAGGGCCTCCTGAAAGAGAAGCAGACTCTGACCACACCGAATGACCTGGGCCCTTCTGCCTTGCCATGGCTTCCTGTCCCTCTAACAGACAACCAGACCTTCCTTCAGAGACCAGCATATATATGCCTGGCTTGTACATGATCAACTGTATAAAACTGTTGAGAGATAATACTTTATTCCACTCTGAAAACACACACATCTAGTGTATGTCTCAAACTGAGAGACTATATGTTAAATAACTAAGTCTGTGGGGGAGTCCACGGCCTCTGCCTCCCACACTGCCACCTCAGCCCCAGCAGCATATGGAGAAACCATGGAAAATAGAAGCCCTAATAGGACAACTCCCAATGACCGAGGGTAACTGTGCAGTCATTTAGGTTCCTCTGCCTCCAGAACAACATATACCCAAGGGGTTGAGCTCAAGTTTCCATGCGGGTACAGGCAGCCAAGGGAGTGCTCTCACTCACTAAGACCAAACAGGGATCTAGCCACAAACATCTAGTAATTCTGAACATGACGTGAACAAAGTAAAAATAGCTCCTGTAGTTCTCTTCTCCCACCCTTCTCCCTGGTGACACAAAGGGCAGAACAAAGTGACACCCCTAGAGGCAGTGACACTCATCTTGTTCCCACATGGACGCCTAAACTAGCTGCTGTGTGTCAATAGGAATTCCGCATTACAACTGCCATCATCTTCACAGGTACCTGAAATCAGATCATGACAACAGTGTGAGGAATCCCCAAATGACACACTGGTCCTCTCTGCACTTCTTCCCTGTGTACCGTTCATTCACAAGGCACTTGACATTTAAAGTGTACACATGTAGCCAGGCATGGTGGTGCATGCCTTTAATCCCAGCACTCTGAGTTTGAGGCCAGCCTGGTCTACAAAGTGAGTTCCATGACAGCCAGGGCTATAGAGAGAAATCCTGTCTCAAACAAAACAAACAAACAAAAACAGTGGGTTCATGGACTTTCTCTCCCACAGGCTCTTGACGAACACAGCATGGTTCAAGCTAGACAGGGTGACACACACCTGTAGTCTCAGTTACCTAAGAAGCTGACTGAGGCAAAAGCACTGCTTGAGCCAGGAATAGGAATACCAGCTTTGGTAACATAGCAAGGCCTTGTACTATAGGTAAAAAGCACACAGGAGCAGGCTCAGTAGGTAAAATATCTGCTCCACTAACCTAAGGATCTATAGAACCCACACAAAGCCACACACCTCAGGTCCTGGTACTCTTGCTGAGAGAGAGAAGCAGGCAAGTCCTGGAAGTGCACAGGCCAGCTACCCTAGCTTCACAAGCAGTGAAGAAAAGACACTGCCTCAAACAGTATGGAAGGCAAGGACCTACACCTAAGGTTGTCCTCTGACTACTGCAGGAATGCCACAGCACATGGCACAAGTGCACATACGCACCTCATACACACAAAGATCCTTTTTTTTTTTTTTTTAAATTCTTTTAAAAGCATGCTAGCCTCTCCAGTTATCAGCTAACACTAACTTGCCACCATCTGGTATGATTGATTGATTGTTTGTTTGTTTTAAAGAAATAGGGGATGATAGAAGATTCTTATTCTTCAGGCTATTAATACTGTATATATTCAATGGAAAGTATACTGAAGATTCTCAAATGAAAGTGCCCAGGACAGACAGGTGGCTCTAAACAGCTTGAAGAGTGAAATCTACTGCTTAGAACTTAACATGTCTAGCTGTTGGGTTCCAAGAAAGTTTAGTAATCTTTGGGGTGGGGGGTGTGGGGGGAGAAGACTCCAAGTTTCATCAACTAAAAAATGGGTAAAGAGAACAACGTTAATACTTAGCCCAGAAAATAAATGCAAGTAAAGTATTACCTCAGTCTAATACACAGCTCTACACTCATAAAAGATTGCATTTGTTCCTTCTCCCTCATTGCACGTGCACACACACACACGCACAAGCACACTCCATACCAGGAACTGAGGACAGCTACTTTCTAGCAATATTGGGTGGTGGTGGCATGTACCTTTAATCCTAGCACTTGGGAAGCAGAGGCAGGTGGATCTCTGTGAGTTCAAGGCCACCCTGGCCTACAGACAAGTTCCAAGCTAGGGCTACACAGAGAAACCCAGTCTTGGAAAAACCAAATAAAACAAACCAAGAAAAAAACACGGTCATGTTACTTTTCTGTCAGTGCTTAGGCCCCTGTTACATGATTTGGCATAAAACATCTTCTCAGTCAGAATTTACAAAATTACCTAATTACCTAATGTCTTCTGTCTTGCCTCTGTGCATTCCAGGTATCAAAGAGAAAGCACGCAGCACTGAGGAAGCAAGCCCTCTGAAGGCACCTTGCTCCTTTGCAGTCATATTGGCAAAGTGAATTGGGGTATCTGTCCCATCTTACACATATTCATCCACTTTCCAAAGCCACTACTGAGTCTAGAAGTTTCCTCAGAGGCCTGAGGCTCAAGGCCAGTGAGCAGAATCAAGCCCATTGTGTCCCCAAAGTAGTGGGACTCTTCACACCTGTGAAGGATAGGAGGAGCTAACAATCCCTTCAAAGCCCAAAAAGAAAACCCATCTGCTGCAAAGAGAAGCAAGCACAGGCTTTATTTTTAGCTCCAAATGACCGGAATGTTACTCTCAGAAAGGTGGAGGTTCTGCTTCATCACTCTTGGTACCTTTCCAGAATCCCCTGAGGAAGGGGGAACAAGAGCAAGGTCTAACATGACTTCAGAGACAAGGAGGAAAGACACAGAAGGGAGGGATAAGGGAGCCAGTGGAGGCTCACATAGTCCCTGTGACTCTTCTGACTAACTGAAGGCCCTCCATGGCCCACACAAGAAATGGCAGCTGTCACACTATCTCCGCCCACTGGGAGATGGGACAGACCATTCTGTGCATCAGAAAGGCTGAGCTGTGATGTCACTGCTTTGGCCATGGTGCTCTGAAGCAGCAAGCTGAGTCTCTTGGCTACCCTGTGAGTCAACACAGCAAGACTGAGCCCCAAGAGCAAATGCCCACCTCTGCCACCTGATGAATCATCTTTCCACAGTGGAGGTCTGGATAAAGATGCTGGGTTCTTGGTTAAGTCCTTTCCAATCTCTGAACTTCATGTCTTTCCATCCAGAGGGTCAAGCTGATGCAGACTCAGGTGAGGCAGCAGCTATAGACGCAAAACCTGGCCTCCTGGCAAAAGCCTACTTGAGACTTCCTGAAACATCACTGCTTGCCTACCTTTAAGAAACAAGGGATGAGGCATGGGGGTGTTCTCCTTTAATTCCAATACTTAGACAGAGGCAGGAGGATCACTATGATTTTGAAGACAGCCTGGTCTACACAACAAGTTCCAGGACAGCCAGGGCTACACAGTGAGACTATTGTCTCAAAAAAAGGGAGGTGGGGAGCACCATCCACAGGGAGTTATGATTACAGTGTTGTTCCCTCTACCTCCGCCCAAATGGTATCCATGCACAAGAGTAGACCCTGGCCATCATCCCTGCAGGCCTTAATGATGTCCTGACTCAGAGGGAAGAGGTGCTGGCTGGTTTTATGTCAACTTGACATAAGCTAGAGTTGTCTGAAAGGAGAAAACCTCAATTGAGAAAATACCTCCATAAGATCTGCCTGTAGAGCATTTTATTAACTAGTGATTGATTGGGGAGGGTCCCGCCCACTGTGGGATGGTGCCATCCCTGGGCTGGTGGTGCTTGGTTCTCTAAGAAAGCAGCTGAGGAGGCCATGAAGGGCGATTGCAAGCACCACTCCGTGATCTCTTTCATCAGCTGCTGCCTTGATGTTCCTGTCCTGCCTTCCTTTGTGGGTGAACAGTGCTATGGAAGTGTAGGACAAATATACACATACACCCCCTCCTCCCCAAGCTGCCTCAGTCATGGTGTTTCGTAGCAGCAAGAGATACCCTAAGACAGGAGGACAGGTCTACCCTGAGTTTAGCCTCCACACTAGTGAAACTACAGGCAAGAAAAGGAAGCATGACCCAGCCAGAAGAAAGCCAGCTGCTTAAGAACTGTTCCCAGTGAGACCTGAGAAGCAGGTAAGCCCACTGTGGAGAGCTCCATGTGCAAAGACTGGAGCCTAGGACTCTTGAGAAACAGTGGGGGACAAGGAGGGTGGCCAGGGTACCCTAGCAGGGCTAACAAGGCAGGCTTTCAGGGCACACTGTCACTACACTCTGGGAGGGCATTTGGGTTAAGGTTTAAGAGATTCCAATTGTACAGACTAAGCCAAAGAAAAACAAGATCCAAGGGAAGGGAAGCAGGGCCACAGGGGCCCTAGAACCCCCTTGTGAAGCTTAAAGGCACCTGAGAAAAGAGCCCTCTTGTGCCCTTCACGTCTCTATCCCTGCCCCCGCCCCAAACTCCCTTGTTTAGCCTCTTTTACTTATTTTTAAACTGGGGCCTACTTACGGTCAAGTTAATACATTTTTAAAAAGAAAGCCTTGAATGTGCTGTGGCCTCCCCAAGAGGAGAGGGTGGATCAATGGCCCTTCACCTCTCTCACTGATACCAGCAGAGGCCAGAGGGACAGGTGGGGACCAGGCAAACAGCATCCTTGAGTGGGCCTAGGAGGGCTCCTGCCTCTGTTTCTGTGGCTCCCAGGCCACTTTCCCTCCCATAACAACCAGTAGAGGATTCCAGACAGCCTAGACACGGATTGTTCAGTCCCTGAACAGCCTTGAACCTGGCTGAAAAAGAACACTACTCCCTTCCCCACGCCCTGCATGGCAGTTTATCTGACAGAAGGAGCAACATCATACGGAAAGTGACTTGGCACATCCCATGCATGTGGAGACCTGACCTGTATCTCCCACTTTCCAGTATGCCCAGGCCCTTACCCCATCATGGAGTATTGTGGCTCCTCCATCCCCCCTCAGGGGGCAACCTCTCGACACTGACAGATGGGGAATCCTAAAATACAGTGTATGGATCATGTTTCGTGACTAGCAAACGAGCCAGCCGGGACACTCAGAGAACCCGGCCGGCTCAGGAACAGGATTTCACACATTTTGCAGAGTGGTGGACCTGCACTCTCTTCCAGGAGCCTGGAGGCTCCTCAGGAGACACGGAGCAGGTGCAAGCCTGGGGGAGGAAATGGTGCTAACCGTCCACACTTGCAAGGCTGCAGCAGGGTACAGTCTGCCCTGCTAGGCATCGGCCACACATTCTGAAGCCACCCATGGTGTTTGGGTTCCAGTCCTGGCTCTAGCCAGACATATTACCTTTTCCAAACCTTCATTTGCTGGTCTATAAAAGTCATGGTGAATATTTTTTTTCCCTTCTTTCTCTTTCTGGGGGGTGGGGGGTGGGGTGGGGTTCATGGCAGAAACTCTCCCTCATTGGGTCACAGTGAAGAAGATGAACGGCAGAGTTCAGGAGTACAGCAGACACAGTAACCGTCATCTTTACAACTGTGGATTCCTTTCTTCCTAGTCCCACTGAAAGACTCCAGGAGGCCATGCAAGCAGGCCAGGTTTGGGGAACTGATCTGCCTCTGGGAGGCCCTCTAGGGAAGGGCTTGGAAGAGTCTCCAAACCAAATCCCTGGTGTTCTGTTATTTGTACATGCTAGTGGGCAGTATGTGTGTGGAGGGAGGCAAAGGAAGGATACATAAAGGTTAGAAGCTGAAGCCTACCACCTTACTGGTTTGACAAACATACCTCGATGCCTCCCACATAAAGCCTAGACTCTGGGGCTCTGAGCAAGGATTACACCTCACCTCCTCACTCCAAAGGAAAGATAGTGGTCACATTCATCACCAAGATCCTCTGGCTTTGAGAGGGAGTGAACTGTCTGGGCAGGCCTCACAGGAAGTTCCCAACATGCAGCTCAGCAAAGTGGGCTATCTCAGCAGAGAGTCAGCTCAAGACTAGAAAGAAAGGAAGACCGGAGGCAGGAGACTGGGCAAGTGCAGAAAAAAAGAGGCCCAGTGGCTGAGAAACACATCTGACTGGACCCTATGGAAGGAAGGATGTGGTATGAACAGCACTACTGTCTTTGGTTATGAAGGCCTGGGGTGCAGTGGTTACTTTATCATCTATCTTCTTTTACTAAGAGCATACATCCACACATACTATGGGAATGGGCAGTAAACTCTAAGACTGCGAATGGACTGCATCTGCCACTCTTGAGATAACAATGCTTCTGTCCAAAATGTGACAGACGCCACTCCCAGAAAGGCAGAGAGAGTCAAGTATGCTCAAGAGGCTTCCTGGATCCTGCAGGAGTTGCTCTGTTACAAGCATAAAGATGTACTCTGGCCAGTGGACTCCTCCTCACAAATTCGGGGATGGTCTTGTAAAAGGAGAGAAAGCACAAAGACAATAGCAATTCATTTCTTCTCCTGTTTTGTATGGTTGCAATAGCAGAGACATGATGAATAAACGAGAGAGGAAACAAGGTTCCTCCCTGCCCAAGTCCCGCCACCGGCAAGACAGGGCTCTCGAGTTTACAGGCACACGGTGGGAAAGTTCATGTGGCATGTGTGGTTTTCGGCTATAGTGTGTTGAGGACACATATAATCCAGATTTCCTATTTACACTATGTTGGTTTCACCAACTGAAAAGCTACAAATACCTCTCTACTCCACTCCTGTCATCCGAGTGTGCTCTTCTGGAACAGACAGCCTGCAAGGTTCTAAGAAGTTTCATCTGGGTTCTGTGCATTGGGAAATTTACATGAGGGAAGAAAGCTGGCTGGCCCCAGCTAACACACACCTTGTTCTTCATGTTTTTTCCACAGCAAAAACACATCCGTATTGACACTGTACAGCATTTGCCCTTCCAACAAAAGCTGCCTGGGACAGACCACAAACACTGGCCAAACCATCAGAGTCCTCCTGCCTTCCTATAGGGAAGAGCCACCTTCCCCATCATCCTTCTTTAAGAAGAAAAGGAAGCCAAGTAGTCTCAAAATTAACAGGGTCGGAAGGAAGGCAAACCCACCCACTTTCTAAGGCCATCTCCCAGTACATGCACAAACATTCTCTTTATGCTTTCTTTAAAAATCTCTAGAAATAACTTCTCACCCCAAATGCCAGGTGATGTCTCACTCCTATTGCTGGCTGAGACCAGACTGTGACCATGGCAAGTACAACTTTAAGGTCCCTTACGGCAGTAATTTAAACACTCCTCTGAGGTTACAGACCTCTGGGAAGGTTGGCTTGTGTTCTCACCCCATTCCACACCCTGCAAAAAGCAAACAAACAAACATGTCCAACGTCTCCCTGCATCGAGGTACCTAAGAACATGAACCTGTCTATAGATAGGTCCTTTGCAGGTATAATCAAGCTAGTGTGCGGTTATACTGGATGGTCATATTCTACTCCAATGAGAAAATGTGGGCACCACAGACATGTGCCAAGTCATGAGAAGCAGAGACTGGAGTGACATGGGCCAAAGAATGTCAAAGACTGCCAATACCACCAGTAGAAGAGAAAGTCATGGAACAGACTCCCTAGGCCCTTAGAGAGTACATGGCCCTACTGGTCCTTGATCTTAGACTTTCAGTCTTCACTTTATGGTTCTTTTGTTAGCGCAATTGTGGAAATAGGTAGATCTCACAACTCTCTCACCCACCCATCAACTGCCCTCTTCCTCTGCACTATTCCCACTTCAAAAATACATGACCCAAAATGATGGTGCTACCACAATGCAACCAACCTTGATGGTCCACCAGGGACAGGCCAAAGAGAGACCAAGTGCCATCCAGAGCACAATAAGGAAGTCAACTTTACCAGGTGGTACTCTGGCCCCTAGCCTGCCAGCTGAAAACAGCCAAGAAGAATCTAAAACAATTCTAAGGTCAAATCACAGAGAATGTGGAAAGGGTAGATAGGTAAATGGTAATTGGGAAAGTCAACAGAAACACATGGAAAAGGTCCAAAAAGGAACTTGAAGGTCAAGGAGACAGACAAGAGTGAAGAAGATACACCCCTTTCCCTGTCCACAGCCAACCACATATAGGTGACTCCCACGCCCTGCTAGAAGTTCTACTGGAGCCTCACTACAACAGCCTGCCACGCAGGGGATCACCTGGTGCTGCCTACCCACACAGTTGTCATACTTTGAGCTTCCACAGAGAGAAAGCCAGCCTGCTTCCGTCCAGGAGCTAGGCTTATTTATTTTGGACTTCCAATACTGGAACTTGATAGGGCCAAGTCAGCATGGACAGGCCAAGGAGCTGGCTGGACAGATGGAGGGCTGGAGATTTTACACTTTGTCCTACCTGTGCTGGATTACCGTCACCTGTGCCTCCATTTTCCATCCCCTGCCACACTCAAAGTCCATAGCCTAACATCAGGGTGCCTCAGCAGTCATGTCAGACTTACACACACACACACACACACACACACACACACACACACACACACACACACACACACACACACACACACACACACACACACACACACACACACGTCCTTCAGGTACCCAAGGGCTCCACAGCCGAATATGCAAAAACGGACCTACTAGACACCCAGACCATCTTGGGAACAAAAGTGCAAAATCTAGCGAGGCATGGTGGCTCATGCCAATAATCCCAACAGGAAGACTACCACAAGTTTGAGGCCAACCTGAGCTAAATAATGAATTCTAGAACAACAGAGACCCCTTTTTAAAAAAAATAAAATAAAATAAAGAGAATCTGAGGTCCTAAAATAGTGTGGTCCCAGAGAGGGTGAAAAAGCCAGAAAGTAAAGAATTCCAGTCTATCACCCCATGAATCCAAATTAAATGAGGAGCCTAGCAAAAAGCTGCCTCAGGCTCCAGCCGCAGACAAGCATGCTGGCTTTTCCAGGCAAGAACTGGTAAAGGTATCAGTTAAACACATTTCAGAGCTGTGGAGGTCGGGAGACCACACCATGTCCAGCCAGCAGCACACTGGTGTAGAACCAGAGAAATACACCAAAATCATTATTTTTGCAATTGCCTTTTTCAAAGCTGGCCCTTACCTCAGTTGAGATTCATAACAATTTCAATCTTTTCACCCTTCCCCACACCCCAAGCTCAAGCATCCAGCTGGTGCCCTGCAATGAGTCACACTAAGTGCTGGAGTTTCAGCTGCTGGCTGTCATTCCAACAGTCTGCCCCAAGTTAAACTGCACCAAACCATAACCCCAGGTATTTAACCAAAATCACCTTTACCACTCCCACCTCACCAGGCTATTCCTCACCTGCAACTCCCAACCTGGGACTGTGAAGACCCCCCTAAGCAGAACAATGGATTCCATTTAGAAAGGCCTACAGCACAGGGCTGTTTGACATGTCTGTAGGCTCCAATCCTGCCTTAAGGAGATGGCCTGAGCACAGGCTGCATGCACTTTCTGAGCCCACTGCTGCCTCTCATAAAGATGGACATCTTCCTGCTGCAGCTGTGGGGACAAAGAAAAGGACACCAGAGTGCTTCTGGGTAATTCCACACTAAGGCTGTTATACAGAACTGAGACGGCCTTCCTCACCAATTCTGAGACAAATGGAGACACAAGCTAGAAACCTGTGCCAGACACAAGGCAGCCTGACAAAGCAGAAGTCCTGCTTTGCTCAAGTGATTAACAGGACCAAGAAAGGCTGTGGTGCAATTTACGAGGGCCATGGCCAAGAAAGATTTATCCGTGAACGGCCTTCAGATGGCTTGTCAGGCTCTCGAGCAGCCCCAGTTTGGCTAAGGATCTCAGCAGCAAGTAATTTTCTAATTGATTCATTAGCACTCCAATCACTAACTCCTTAGACACAAAGAGTCTTGTTCAAGTCTGGATGCCCAGGCCCAGGATGCTGAGCTGCAAGAACTCTTCCAGCAGCCTGGGATCGGCAAAAGCACCCCACACAGAGACTTTCCAAAAGTCACTCACCAAGGAAAATCTCAGAGTCTGGAAACAGAAACCGAGCCTCCGTGGCTTCTCAGGCGCTGCAGGGTTATCTGTTATTAAATATTTGTTTTACTTTCAGTGTGTGGAGGCAGGGGTGTGCCCTGGTCCTCACATGCACAGAGGTCAGTAACACAGGATCCCCTGAAGCTGAGAGTTACAGGCTACTGTGGCCTACCTGATATGGTGCTGAACACCAAATTCAGGTCCTCTGCAAGAGCAGTGTACGCTTGCAACTACTGCGCTCTCTCCAGCTCTAGATCATGTTTTATCATGGGAACATTCTGAATAGAGCTCCATGGAAAAAGTTGAAAAGAGGAAAATATTCATGAATCTATCTGCACAAACCGAGCCTTGGCACTGGACTGACAGGTGACTTCTTCCTGAGACTTCCAGTGCTGAAGTTGGAACCCATCCTCATGCACATCAAATAGTACTGCACCACTGGGCCACCCTCCCACCCTCTCCCTGCTACTCTAATGAGTGTATATAGAACATACAGTTCCTTTGGTTCTCCTGAGGGGAGCAAAGCAACAGTGGCCCACATTAGTGTAATAATTGAGTAAAACTGCACACAAATACCAGGCTGAATGACAGAGGGACCACTGGCCTCTGAGAAAGCATCTGTAGTTATACTCAGAAAGGTTATAAATCACTCCGGTCACACCTATGAGCAGCTGAAGCTCAGTAATGGACCTCAAGAGCAACACTGTAATAATCTAAGTAGAGATTAACTTTAAAAACAATTTTAGCTGGGCATCGGTCGCAATGTGCTTGCAATCCTGAGCACACCAGCGAGACTGTAAATTTAAGTCCAGCCTGGGCTACTCAGCAAGGCCATGCCACAAACCAATCTTTCGTCATTTCATGTTCCTCTTAAAATATGGAATGTTTACAGGAAGATAGGTCTAGGGCAGTGCAAGCTGACAGAAAGGAACAGTGGGCATTCCAGGAGGGAGGCTCAAAAACCTGACTGGGTCCTCTGTGAGCCCTCATGGGACCACACCCAATTGTGGCAAAAAGTCCCCGTGAATGTTCATGTGGGTGTGACCATGCTTCGGAAGGTTCTTGACCCAACCTGCCTGGCTCAGCACATTCCTCTATTTACTACCTACTCTACTAGCCATGGGATAAATTCACCTCCCAGATGGCTCTGGAGAGTGAGGGGGGCAACGTGGTCCCCAACTACAAAAGGACAAACTTTGGCATGAGGCACCTCAGTCTGCACAGCCCTGGGCTAGGTAGAACTCGGGGCACAGAAAGGAGCAAACACCAACATGGCAGAACTAGCACATAATGCCCAAGGATGTGAGGGACAGGATATAGTTCCACTTCTACAGAGAAACTATCTGGACAAAGGGTCCAGACTTCCTGACCTACAGAGGAGATGGCTTCTTCAAATGACACTGGAACAGAGCCATGCTTCTCTACAAACTGTTTAGAACCTTTGTCAGACACAGTCTCCCTGGGTCACCTCACTTCCTGTCAGACAGGTCTCTCTGGATCACCTCACTTCCTGTCAGGTTTCACCTCCATCCTATCTTAAGTCTCATGATGAAGACAATATGGTGGCTGGTCTCTTGTGGGTCCAGTTCTCGCCCAGTTTCCTGACCATATGGCACCTCCCATGACAGCACTGTTGAATTTAAGAGCTTTAAGATTTAAGAGCCACCATCTTAGCAGCTCCAAAATAATCAACACAGGTAACTCCTCTGCCATTTTCCCTTCTCCAGACCAGAGGATGATTAACAATGAAAACACTCAGACCCACATAACTTGAATAAGATGTCCCCACCACAGAGCACAACACCCACTAACTCCAGACAACGTAAGACACACTGGGCCCTGGAGTCTGAAGGCCCCACAAACGGCCTTCCCAAGGCCGAGACTCCTGGCTCCCCTGACACAGTCCTAAAGCACAGAGGTGGAGTAGGGTGGGCGGCTCTCTCCTCCGGCCTTTGGTCTCAAAGTTCTTGAACTGGGGAGGCTCAGGCCAGTACTGCCTCCTCTCTGTTGTGCCTGCAACATGCTACAGATGTCTATGAGAGAATGGTAGGAAGCAGCCACTCTGTCTGGCACTGCTGGACCAGTACCTGCCAGACATGAGGAACCTCATGGACCCTAGAGAACCAACTATCTGGACAAACCCATCTAGAGGTGACACAAGAAGATGAGGCCAGAACACAAACATGACAACTGGGACCTTCTCCATGTCAAACAAGCCCCCAAATTTAAGGAGATTCTTGGCAAACTAGAGGAAGACTTTTCAAGTTTCCTTAAAGAGCTAGTCCCTCTCAGGGCAATTACAAAACAAAAACATAAAATGGGATTCAGGATCTAGGGAGATATTTCAGTCAGTAAACATAAGTTTAAGCCCCAGAACTCATCCGAAAGTGTTGGTCTGGTGATGTTCACATGTGATCCCAATACCAGAGAGGCAAAGAGACAGGAGTCCCTGCGGACTGCTGACAAGCCAGATTACCCTGACTGAGCCCCCAAGTGACGAACTGGTGAGCCAGATCCTGACTCTAGTAAGGAATTAAAAGCTCTGAAGACAACACTCAAGGCTGTCCTCTGGTCTCCAGACATGTACACACATGTATACATACCAGCATAGACATAAACACACACGAAAAACACATTCATTTACTGGACGTCCTGTTTCAAGGGGCTAGTGGATAGGGAGAGTGAGCCAGACACGCCCACTGTCCAAGCCAGCTCTTTGTATGGAGGGCTGTCCCACACAAAGGCTCTCCTCCCCAGAGCTGCTTCTCTTCCACGGAGCCTGGCCAACCCCCATGAACACTGCTCACACCATCCGAACTGTTGTTTTGGAATGTGCCAGCAATTCTGGCGGCAGGAACAGCAAGCTTTAGCTCAGCAAAGAAACCAGCTGGAGAGGCTGCCTCATGAAATGATGAAATGCCAAACCAACCCCTACATCTTCTCCAGTCTCTCGGGTCACCTACCAGATTAGAAGGCCTGTTGCTACGGCAACCATATCTTGCAAGTGTCGACTGAACTTCCCCATAATTTTTAACCCGTTAAGTAGCTGGAAGAGGGTGGTGCACAGCACAACCCAAATCCCAAGTGCTGGCCTGCTTTGGCTCTACTCCTACAATTAATGCAAGAGAATGAGAAAACGGCAGGCAGCCAGGCAAGGACCACAGTCCACAGTTGGGCAAACAAACAGCGAGAGTGAACAGATGCTTACACATCCACCTTTTTCTCCCACCAGCTCTCCACCAAAAGGCTGGCTAACAGCAGCCTCTAAATTCTCCACACACCTGGCAACACCAAAGCACCAGGAGCTACAAGGTTGATGGAACTAAACAAAAGCAAAATGGAAAGCTGTCTGCCCCTCCCAGCAGGCGCCTCGCCCTTGTGCGGTGGAAGTGCCTGGCCCTTCTGTGGTAAGCAGAAGGTGACTGAGTTAGGCGCAGGGGACAGATGGCCCATAAGCACTGGCACTTTCCAGTTGTCTGATAGGCGCCGGCTGCCAAACAAGCCCCCAGTCTCCTCGAAGGAGCTCCCACTCCACAGACAGAGCCTGGGCATAGTGACACCCATTCCAACGTGAAGCCATGCTGTGGTATTGCCATAGCCACATGCCTATCCTCCTGCATTCCACAACATCTTCAAGTCATCCTCAGCATCCCCCCCCACAGTGCCCAAGCGCCTAAGCACCCAGCCACGCCCTCCTCCACAGCAGGGCAGCCTTCCTCTACCCACATCCACAATTTGTTCATAGGTCTCCAAAGAACCAATTATACAAGGACTTCCTCAACTCCTCCTATTTGAAGGGAGAAAGTTCACAAACGGACGAAGGGAGAAGATGTCCCACAGCCTCACTATCACTCCAAGAATGGAGTCAGGCCTGTGGTTGAGCCAGTGGACCAAATGGTCCCTAGGAAAGAGAAGAACTGAGCTCCCAGTAAGAGAAAGATCAGAAAAGATAAGGAACAAAACGCAGGAGAGTGGCTGGCAGCCCAGGACTATAGTTTAGTCTGTGTCTGAGAGGAGACTTGCCCAAGTCTTCTCAGTGTGGCTGACACACTGGGCTACTACATGTCTACACCATACTCAGAAAGCAGGACTTGCCTTAACTGTGGGGATGGGATCTGCTGCAACAAGCTCACTTCTCTCTTGAGGAAGGTTCAGGACCAGGATGCTTAGCAACCCTGTACCTCATCCTCCAGCCAGCCTCTGGGTTCCATACAGACGGACACCTGGGACAAAATCCAATCCAGTGAATTAAGATGCTAATGTCCTCCTTGATGGTAAAAAGGCAGGCAGTGCACCTGGACAAGGGATGATACATCAGAAGATCCACCATTACCCAGCCCTTCCCTGCAGATCATTCCATCAAGTTAAGAAGGGGGAGGGGAAAGGCGAAGGAAAGACATGTCCCTCCCTCCCCGGGATAGGAAGGGACCACTTTAGCAGGATTCTCAGCCATGAACTCAGCGAGTTGGCTGTCAGACACCAAGAGGCAGCTTTCAAGGAGGGACTCCCCTCAAGGCAAAACAGAGAGTATGCCATCCAGGAATGGGGGTGATCAGTCCTAAGGGAGGAGGAGCTCTAAGAATGTCTTTGGGGTTTATTTTTAAAAAAAAGAGAGTTAGGTTTTTTGTTTTGTTTTTTGTTTTCTTTAACCCACCAGATAGGTGGGTTACCACCAAGCTTATCCTTTGTTAGGTCTTATGATCCAAATCCTTTGGCTCATTGAACAAATCCTCGCTGAGCACTTACTATATGCCAGACACTGTAAACACCAGAATGAAGACTCATCACTTGTCTACCCTTAGGGAGCATCTTACTGGACAGAGACTCTGACAACTGGCTCCATCTGCATACAGTGGCCTTGAGCTCAAGGGTGCCCACCTGGCCCAGGCAAAGTAATGACAGTTTCAGAGCTTCTATGCAGACCACTTCTGAGAGACTATGGTCTCTCTCTAAGGCAGAGAGAGCTCTAGCACAAGAAGCCTGGTTACTCTGGTAACTCTGAGACAGGAAAGGGAGAAAGGTCTGCCCCCATGCCCTAGGCCTCAGTTTCTCGGCTGGTGAATGAAGGGTTTCCTGTCTAACCTCTAAAGACACATTAGTGACCCCAACCTTAGCAGCCTGGAGCCACCCTGGCTGGATGGTTGCTTCGGAGAGGGCTGCAGGCAGAGCTGAGCTGAGCAGGCAGCTGCTGCATCTGCATCCCCACTGACAGCCTCTTGGCTCTCAGTGCTGCAGGGAAATTCTGCCCACAGCTCTGAATAATAATAGAAGTAACATTTAGGTAAGGTTGGGGATTAAGTTAAACCTCACTTAAGAGGCAGGGATGTTGGCATTTGGGAGCAGGAAACAGACCTGGGAACACAGTTAATACCTACCACAGAGCAAAGCGGATCACTGCCAGCTCCTGATGAAGCATCTTCCGCTCCACCGTACTTCTCCCTCTTGCCAACTGCAGACACTTCAAGGGCACCAGGCCAGAGAGTGGGCGCTAGGGGTCAGTTTTGGAAACTACATTTTCAGAATAACAAAGCAAAACCCAGCAAGATCCCATCCAAGGCAGAACTGAGGCTATCTGGGTTGGGAACCCACTGGTGAGCGTGGAGGAAGGCCTTCTGTGGCAAGAACAGAAACCTGTGTGAGTTGGGATGATATTCACCACCCAGAAAGCAGCTGCAGGGAGTGCTCTGTCCACTTGATGGTGGAAGTACCTCAGACAGGCTTCCAAGTGGGACAAAGCAGGGACAAAGCAGGGGCTGCAGTGGGAATCAGAGCCAGAGACAAACTCTCTGACTCAGAAAGGCCTTTAAAGGTGATCAATTGATAACATGCAGATGAGGGGATATAAAGGAGAACATTTGAGCCTTCATGTTCTAAAATAGCCTTTCTTCTTAAAAAAAAAAAAAAAAAAAAAAAGTCCAGGATTCCTAAGGAGGGGCATGGAAAGGATTTTTGCCTGCCTCTCACTGACCTCAGAGAGCTTTTTATAAACACCAGGCCTCTCTGGCATCCTTCGTCAAGCCCCACCCCCTTCTTCCAGGCTGCAGAGGTCACTCTTTTGTGGCAAAAGCTGCAGGTGGTGACTGAGATGCTGGGTTAGTAAGAAAGGCCCCATTGTTTGGAAACTCCAATGTTTAGGTACTTCGGTCCTGCAGAGCTTCAGAGTGGACTGCACGGGAAATGCAGCAGGTTGCCACTGCAGCTTTGGAAGGTCTTGCCATATTGGTGTTTCCTGGCAGTGTCACCCAGCCTAGCAAGCTAAGAAGACAGTGCCCTGTGATTAGATAACTCTTACCACACAGCCTAGGAGAAAATCAGACCAATCACAAAGGAGTGAATCTGAGCCTCCCACTGTTACTGAGAGTCAGTGTAACTCAGGGGAACTGCCATCCCCTCAGGTTTGCAGAATCCTCTCAACCAAAGCATGACCAGCATATCACACATGCTCAAAGAACAGCTGAACAAAGAATAGGGCAAGGCAGTATGGCAAACACTAGTCATCACAGCACTTACAAGTTCCAGGGTCAAGAGTTCAAGGCCAGACTGGACCATCAGAAAACCCCGTGGGAGGATTGTGTGTGTTTGTATATGTGCACACATGCCCATGCATGCTAATGCAAAAGCTGGGGGAGGGCACTGCATGGTTTCTTGTAACACACTCTGATACTCTGTGGCTCTCCGTCTTTCACCTTGAGACAGTATCTCACACTTAACCTGAGCTCACTGGCTAGTTTATCAGTAAACTGGAACCCACCTGTCTCTGCCTCCAGGTGCTACCGTTGCAGGCATATGCAATCATGCCTGGCTTTTTATGTGGGTGCTGGGGACTCAAAGCTCCTTCAAGCTCTTTTGACATTGAGTCACCTCCCTAAACTCAGTCTCAATTTTAGACTCAATTTTTTTGTTAACTTCTTTTCCCAAAACTAATTTATCTATTACTCTGTATTCAACTCAAAATACTGCACTAAATTTCCTTTGTAGTGTTTAAACCCACGGTAAAATACAAGCTATGTAGAAGCCTAGTGAGGAAAGTTAAAGCACGAGAATATAGAAGCTTCATCTAGAGTCCACACCACTAGGGGTATTTATGTTCTGTCCACCACTTTATCCCAGGCAAGTGAGAAAGATATACATACAGAAACAGATAGCTAGTCCCCACTCTGCTCAGCAAATATCTTGAAATGAATCCTGCCAAAAAATTCACTGTATGACCCTGGCCAAGTCATTTGTCCCTTGAGACCATCTTTTCTCAGCTATAAAACAGCAATACCATGGAATTCAGAGTAATCATCCAAAAACCCTGGGAATGGCTCTAATCTATACAAGACTGCCTGAGCCTAGGTGTTTCCACAGGGCAGAAGCTAGAAGGCAGTGTGGAGCTATGTAAAAATCCGTGTGCTCTTGGGAAAGTTACTGAACTATACCTACCATCTTTCAGCCTCAACTTCCTCATCTGCAAAATGGGGGCCATGCCTCAGCTACCTTGGCAGAATGAATATAAACCCTACCACAGCATTGGTAAGGAGAAGTGCTAACTGTGAAACTCTGAAAATCTCACAAAAGGAATCTGTTCTCCTGCCATGTAAAGGTGTAGATTTTGACAGTACAATTCACAAGGGTTTTACCCTTCTCAGGAAACTGAACAGAGAGGGGTTTGAAAAGGGGGGGGGGAGGAGGGAAGGTCTAGACAACTGAACCATACAGGTGACAAAGTGAGGCTGAAGTGGGATGTCAGTCATTGAGGTGTAGGGCAAGCAGAGAAACACTGCACTCCACCACACCCACCCCCGCCTATGAGGAGGGATTTGGGAAGAACCTTTGGGTTGGGACTAAGTGGCTTGAAGAGGAGGTGCAGAGCCTGTTCTCACGGAATGAGGCAGCTCTCCTCCCTCTTGGAGGCCCAGCTAAACAAGGGAGACTGTAATCAGCGGTGTGTGGCAACAGAGTACCTATAAGCAGCAGTGACCAAAATCAAGATAAGTGGCCTTTCAAAACACTACAGATATTTTGGGCTCCAGTTCCAGAATGCCGGCAGCAGGCAACAACTACATTACCATTCACAGGTAAAAGCCATCTCCCCAAACTCTGCCTGACTGGTAAGACCCTCACCTTTCTACCTCAGCACTCCAATCTCACTGCCTCAATAAAGAGAGGGATCCTGAAGGAGAGAGCTGACTAGGCAAAGAGGCCAAAAACCTAGCAGAGATTTCCTACCTGACTCACACCTCCTCCTTCCCAGCCTGGTATCTGCATCTCGACTGTCTTTAGCCCTATCACTGACCACTTCCACCTCCATAGTAAGTACAAGCACAGGAATCATAAATAAGCACAGCCTCACCACATCCAGAGAGAGGCCCTCCCTCCCCCTGCCCACCACACATTCATTTCTTCACCCCACACCCAAAGCTCATGGGCAACAGCGGGTGCCAGCACGGACAGTCACAGCACCAACTAGGGTGTCAGTTAGCACACAGCAATAGGGTGCATCTGTGCACCCCAGTCATTCTAACACTCTGGAAGCTGAGGTAGGAAGGCAGAAAGTTCAAGGCCAGCCTGTGCTACATAGAGAAACTGTTTCAAAAGAACAATATGGCCTCATTCATAGTACTATTCTGACCCTGTGGAACAGAGCAAACGTCCCTGGGTCACTTCCTCTGCTACTCTATTCTCTTCATCTGGGAAATGGTCTAGCAGGGTAGGGACTACCTGGGCTTGTCCTGTGAACTGACAGACAATGAAATGGGGGGAGGAGTATGAGCTCAAGCTAGGCTACCCCAGAAGGCAGAAGCCCGCACCCCACCTCAGCTCCTTCTGGTGTCCTCACACAGGTGCAGAACTGCAGTCCAGGGAGGGAAGCTGTGAAGAAGGCCGAGGGAAACTCCCTGTGAGCTCCAAAGCTTTTAAAAACCTCAGGAAACAGAAGGCCCCATACCTGACTTTTTCTTCATAACCAGGTAGCTGGTTTTATTTACTTAAGTTTTAGTTTATCTTCTTAAGCTGTCCAAACATTTGTCTGAGCAACTGAGCCACATGCAGGCTGCCCTAGGGGCTAGTCTTGCTTCAATGGTCTATCCCCTCAGTTCTCCCCAATAAGGGCCTCCCTACCATGTTTATAAAGCTTCGTTTTCCCTCAGGGCCACAACAAAACGGAAGGGGCAGGAGAGAAAATGAACGGTCTGAAAGCCAATGGCTGGCCTGCCCAGACAATGGCCTAGACAGAGAGGGCTGAAATCCTCACCACCTTCAGTCTGGGCACCAGACCTTCAAGGTCCACTCCAGCACAGCACCTCTGCTAAGTCAGGTATAGTCTTTGAGGCACACTTCAATCTGTATGAACAGCATATACATTTTCTATCTAGTACGGCAAAGTGCCCTATTTACCAATCTGAGAAATAGGAACAAGCTTTCCCTCGACTGCCAGCAGCTCAGGAGGAGAAGAACCACACAGCCTGCAGTCTGTGAGTAATCAACATGTCTCCACCTGGCAGAAAGTAGCCCAGTTCAAAGAACTGAGAGGAGCAGTACTAAATGAACCATCTGATGTCGCTATGGGCAAAGTTACAAAAGAGAAAGGAAGGGCTGGAGAGGCGCTCAGCAGTTCAGAGCACCAGTTGCTCTTCCAAAGGACCCAGGTTTAGATCCCAGCACCCACACAGCAGCTCAAAACTGTCTATGACTCCAGTTCCAGAGGCTCCGAAACCCTCACATAGACATATATGCAGGCAAAACACCAATGCACACTGAAAGGAAAATAAATTTAAGAAAAAGAAAACTACAAAAACTAAAAAGGGTAGCCACATTTGTCTTTCTTTTATTCTTTAGCTCCTCCCTGCCTCTCCCTCCACTGCCAGTCCTTTCTGACCCTCAACCAAACATCATCATAAAAATCAAGAAGGGGATGGGGATGTCATATGAGAGGACACAAGAATGCAACACTGTTATCCCTGAAAAAAATCCTCTGGGCCACAATTACTTAATAGAATACAAATAGAAGACAAAATCCCTGAAGTCACCATGTCTGCCTCCCTTCTCCCACTTAGACGTGCACTGTAGGGAGTGTCTTACCCAGACTCCAAATGGGATTTCCCAAATGTGACAGCACTCCAGGAGCTGGGTGACTTACACTCCCTGGGGAGTGCTGGACAAGACACCTTCCAACTGCCAGAAGACACGTACAAGTGTGGTGCAGACTCATGGCAAGAGTTCATGGTTCAGGTGCTGTCCTATTTCAAATAGGATTTCTGCCACACAGGCTAACTGTGAGCAGAGCCCGCAGCAGTGTGAAAAACCAATATTTCTCTGCAGTAGCCAAAGAGAGTAAGGATTCCAAACTAAGACGCACAGGTTAAATGCAGCACTTGTGTTTTGTTTTTTTTTTTTTTTTTTGGTTTTTCGAGACAGGGTTTCTCTGTATAGCCCTGGAGCTCACTCTGTAGACCAGGCTGGCTTCGAACTCAGAAATCCACCTGCCTCTGCCTCCCAAGTGCTGGGATTAAAGGCGTGCGCCACCACGCCCGGCTTAAATGCAGCACTTGTAAGTTAGCTTGATCTGGGACAGACATATGCATTTATGTCCACATCATCTGTGACTGATTCTGTTTCAGTGGGAGGGCTGAACTTCAAGACCACACTGCCCACGGTAACAGTCTCATAACCCGCCGGGGCGGTGGTGGTGCACACCTTTAATCCAGCACTTGGGAGGCAGAGGCAGGTGGATTTCTGAGTTCGAGGCCAGCCTGGTCTACAGAGTGAGTTCCAGGACAGCCAGGGTTATACAGAGAAACCCTGTCTCGAAAAACCAAAAAAACAAACAAACAAACAAACAAAAACTCATAACCCACACTCTACAGTAGAGCACACTATTACAAAGGCCATATGTAAATGGGGTATTTCAAAAAATAAAAACTGCTAGAGTTCAGCACCTCCACTTCATAGATGGAAAAACTGAGGCCCAAAGCAGAGGGAGTATCCTGCTAAAGGGTAAGGTACCAGCTGTCTTCAAATCCCGTATGTTATTAGATAAAATAAAACAAAAACTCAGCAAGAAGACAAAGAAACAGGCAATAAATCCCACAAGCATAACGCTTAGCCCAAGGTTCACATCAAAAATGTGGAAAATGAGGAAAGGAGAGGGAAGCTATGATGGTCTACCCAAATTAATACTCAAAAACACAGGCTAACTGCCTTTTACCCATACCCCTTCTGCACACAGAGAAAATTCCTGCTCCTTACAAGTCCCACCCGCCTCCCTGCCCAGGCATGTCACGTCCTTCTCGACACTGAAGGTGAACCTGGCAATACAAGACTAAGCAGCTTCATTTTACCAGTTGCTGGCAATGTCATCTTTTCAGGTTTCACACAACCCTACCTTTGAGGAGTCCAAACTGGTGGGGTTTGTGCTAAATTTAAATCCTCTAGTAATTAAGATCTCTCCCAAAAGGAGTACCCAACACTTCCTAGAAACAGTGTTAGAAAATCAGGCTAAGGGTATGCAGGTGGGAAGGGGGCAAGAGGGTCGGATGTTTGCTACATTCCAGCAATGAATGGCACCAGAGAGCTTCCATGCACGCTCCAGGAAGACCTCGAGCAACATGAACAGTGTATGGAGATGAGGCAGCATTGCAAAGTTAAAATTAATTAGTTGGCACATCCACAGAGGCTCTATTGTACCACACAGTGAAGTTAGGACATCACACATGTCAAAAGGCCCCGGGCCGTCCAGGTACCAGAGGGCAGGGGTAAAGACATGCTCAGTCATGCCATAGGTTTGCCAGTGTGTCATGCCAGTGTGTGTTTCCTAAGGAGATGCATCAGGGGTTCAGGTTTCTTATATCAACCTCAAGAAAGCAGTAACCAAAATACCAGTAAGGGTACCATTTCAGGACTGCAGTGAAAAGCACCCAGTGGGGAACTGAACAGCAGAACACTGGCTTATGAGCTGCCCATAGGAGAGCAGGAGGGTGGACACCTTAGCAGCTCTCAGCCCTCTGACACCTCTTACTAGGAGAGTCTGTCTGTATTCAAATCCTGCATGGGACACATCCTAGCCGTGGGACTGTGTGGGAGCACTGCTTGGCCACTCTGCTTGTTCACTCACCTGAGATACTAATCCCAGTTTCAACTTCAGAGTCACTGGTGTGAGATAAAATTTGTTTACAGAGCACTCAGAACACTGTGAAGTAGTCTATGAAGGTCTCCCCCCTCCTTGGAAGGCACTTCCTCCTTGGATTATCTGCTTCCCCAGAGCCTTGGAGCCCCAAGCCCAGCAATCCTCTCTTGGATGCCCCTGCAGCTTATTCTGGGTTTGTAGGTATTTCATCATCCCTGCCCAAACCATTCTGAAGGCAGAGTACTGCAACATGGGAAGGGTCATGGGAACTCTCTCCAAACCCTCATTTGTTCCACATCCTGGGCCATGACATCATCACCGTGGTAAGCAGCAGCCTTGTGTCGGGACAAACCTGTGCTCAGTCTCATGGGCATCCCCTCCCTTGACGCAGAAAGACAATGTTCACTTATCACGATACTATTCTAGTGCCTCAACTCTGTGCCCAAAAGGGATCCATGACGCCACTTACATCTTACAGGCTTTCCTAGGGATCTTTTAAAACGGCATGGAAGGTTCTGAGAGGCCAGCAGTGGACTGCCCTCCTCTGCCACCCGATCAACTCAGTTTCAGATGATAAACATTATCTATACCCAAAGTCAGCCCTCCTCCAAAACCAGTAACACGGGCAGAAGAAAGGGAAATAAATCCTGCAACCACTCTGGCCCCTAACTACTTTCCCTTACACCTCCTTCTGAGACATCAGTCATAAAAGAGGTCAGCAATACTCAGGCGCTAACAGCGGAGATAGACGCCTCTTTGTGAGCCAAGTCCCTGATGCCCCACTGTCTCTAAAGTCCAATCTGTGCCATCTTTCAAGGCTCCATCAACACAAAATACATTCAAATAAACAGGTCTCAGCTACGAAGCATGTACACAGGGAAAGCATCTATATCTAATCAATTAATATGTAGTAAGTCCCCATAGGGCCTGCTACTGGAGTGAGTACAGAAGTGACACAGGCAATGCCCAGCTCTCTGGAGCCAGACCAGCCAGAGAAGGCAGCACAGCAAACAGCAGCGGGCCTCTCTTCTGGTCTTCCAGGGCTGACTTCTATCTGGGGCAAAGCTGCCTCTATAGCTGGTCCTGTCCCTTTCTGCTCTATAAGGAACAATACAATGTTAAAGATGTTCTAATGGACATGCACAGTACATGTGTTTGTGTGTGCAGCCAAAAGAGGACATCAGATCCCCAGGAGCTAAAGTTCCAAGCACTTCTGAGTTGCCCAATGAGTGCTGAGAACTGAACTCTAGTCCTCTTGAAGAACTCAACTAGCTCAGACTTGCACTTCTAAGAACAAGACCTAAGAGTGCCACATCTAAGAGTACCACCATGCCTATGTGCTACTTGTAACAAAAGAAACTTGCAGATAGTCAAACTA
Source organism: Mastomys coucha (assembly GCF_008632895.1). Classification (NCBI taxonomy): domain Eukaryota; kingdom Metazoa; phylum Chordata; class Mammalia; order Rodentia; family Muridae; genus Mastomys; species Mastomys coucha. Next base: position 66,253,041 of record NW_022196900.1, on the reverse strand, counting down.
CCAAGCAGCTCAATTGGAAGACCAGAAAACAAGTTACAGAATGGTGAGCTGTGGTGCTGCCAGCAGGGTACCAAGGATCACTAAAATATGGAAAACACTGACTGACATAGGAGCACACAGGAGCCCCTTGACACCAGGTGCCCAGTGAAGCAAGTCAGAAGGTCAAAAGAATGATGATGGTGGAACATTCTAGAAGCTTTAGGAGTGCTCAGACATGAAGGCCAGCAGTCTAGCAAGCTAGAGGCTCTTGCTGATTGTCCAAACATGCCTGATCCCAGCCCTCTAATGGGCTCTGCAGCACATCCCAATGAACAGGAACTTCTCCCATTTCTTAGAACTCCTGAAATGGGTCCAAAAAGCACTCCAGTATAAAGAGAAGGCCTGGGTCCCTTAGTCATATAAGCCACTGCCTCCTTAGCCAGGATCCCCACACTAGAGATCCGACTGAATCAAGAATATCTTTGTTGCTATTTTTTACGACAGAACCCAGCTTTGCACATGCTAGGCAAGTGCCCTAGTGCTGAGTCACAGTCCTAGCCCAATCAGAGGAATCTTAAACAGTGCTCCCTCAAAGGTGAACCCTCCCAGAAACAGGTGCACAAGGGGACACGTGAAGAAGAGCGGCTTGCTGGCAGGAGTCCCTGATTGCCCTAACTCACAGCAGTCCATTTTATTTTATTATTTGGGCTTCCCTTTAAGACTAGGTTTAAAGAAAAGGTTCTGCTACAAAAGAAACAGCAGCGACTGAAGCCCACATCATATAGGGTCCCTCCTCGCTGTTACAGCGACTGAAGCCCACATCATATAGGGCCCCTCCTCGCTGTTACAGCAACTGAAGCCCATATCATATAGGGTCCCTCCTCGCTGTAACAGCGACTGAAGCCCACATCATATAGGGTCCCTCCTTGCTGTTACAGTGGACCGCCCTCACATCTGTATTTCAAGTACAACAGTTCTTCTCAAATTCAGGGCAGCTGAACTTCTGCCAGCAGCTCCTTGGGTCAAAGCAGGAATGACTAGAGAGGACATCCTGTAAGCGTGAAGTCAGATGACCACGACTTTATGAATGAGGGACAGGCAGCCAGGTGAACAGATGAGAAGCACCTTGAGATCCAAGGTCAAGAAAACTAATGTGTAAGCTGACAGCAAGAAACGAGTTGATTTTCAAAAAGTTAAATGATGAAAAAAGGGCAGGCATGTTGGGCGGTGATGGCGCACACCTTTAATCCCAGCACTTGGGAGGCAGAGGCAGGCGGATTTCTAAGTTCGAGGCCAGCCTGGTCTACAGAGTGAGTTCCAGGACAGCCAGAGCTACACAGAGAAACCCTGTCTCGAAAAAATGAACAAACAAACAAAAAAAGAGCCATTTTGGGGATGTCCCAAGGGAAACCTATATGCAAAGTGGAGCTCAAGGTGTCAGGAGGGTGTTTCATGTTCACTTCTTTCGACCAGCAAGGTTCAAGCAAGTCTTGCTGCTCCTGTCCTTCCCCCCTCCCACCTCCCTCCCTCCCTCGCCCTTCTGGATCACCATCTGGCCCTCCAAATCAAACAGTCCTCCTTCCCTCAAACACTGTGCAGCCTCCTAAGAGTCTCTGGGGCCTTCCTGGAAGTTAGTAAGACTGTCTCTGCCAGGCAGGTACAGGTCTTCCAACTAAATTCCATTCCCAGCAACAGCCAACTTTCCCTTACCTAGAAATCCAAACAAGTGGAAAAGGGGGTACACACCCCTAGCCCACTTCCAGCCCACCATGGGACATCCATGACAATGGACCCATGTAGAATAAGCATGTTGTTTGAATGATAATGATTAAATGAAATACTGAAAATTTCTGAACCCAAGGTTGGCAGGCAAAGAGTTACTAGATCAGCTTGCAGCATCTGACTCAAACCAGGGGGGTGCTCCAGAGTGTGCCAAGCATTTACCATCTGCCCTGTACACCTTGACTAGCCTTGAGATAGGATTTTTTTACTCTGAGCTTCACCATAAACTATACATGGACATGGGACTTGGAAAGACACTAAAGCCATTTGCCTTTTCATCCACAAAACAAGGTAATAAGCCTTGTCTCTCATTGCCCCAGGACTACTGGAGGGTAGTGCCAATGAGCTTGTATACAGGAGACCACTGTATAAAGTGCCCAGCGCACGGGCTATTATATCTAAGGACTATAGTCCTTCTCCACAAAAGTGGCCCTGAGGCATGACACAAGCCAAGAGAGGTTTCCAGATCACCAAGAATTAGCCTAGTGTGGGGTTGAGAGGCCCTCAGCTCTCATAACACAGAACTGGACAAGAACTTGGGTTTCCTGTCCTGTCATTAGGGACAAAGGTGAATATCCCATGTCTTCAGTAGTTCTTTCTAATCTTTCTCAGCACAATGTCTACACAACACAACCCCGACAACTGAACTCTCAAATACCGCCAAACGGGCTTCCTAGATGTCATGACATGGCCAACCACTTGTTCTGGGTATTGGAGGGACAGGGACAAAGTTGATGTCACTGATGCCAGGGATGCCACCCACAGGGATCATGCCAACTGGCAAAGGGTCTGCAGGCGATCTTTTCTATCACCTCCTCAGGCCACCATTTCTACTCTGCAAACTTCCAGGTTCTGTCCAGAGCTAAGCCTAGGTTCCAAAGATATCGGCATAGCAGCGCATCCAGCAGAGGCCACAGTAAGTGCAGACACCACCAACTCACTCCTGTCTTGGACCTCACCCACATGACTGGAAGGCTACCTCAGGGTGCCCTGACTAGCCTGGGGCCATTTTAGGCCCTAATTTTTGACCTGTGGGGCAGCCTCTGGTGGCTTTCTGTTTTGTGGCACACCCCATGTGGTGGTTTATCTTGCCTGCCAACAAGTAACTCCGGATGCATTTTCTCCCCTTTTAAGTTGCTTCCAATTCTAAGGCAAGGGCTGAAGAGGGGACCTTCAATAGTAAATATTCATACTGAAAGATAAGACTCAACAATGAAAACAAGCCCTGCTCACTGGTGCTGGGCACACACTTGTGTGTGGTGGCAATATGCCCACACTGTATCTAAGTCTGAAAAGCTCCTGGCTTCCAAAAGTAAGGCAGAATGCAGACAGGGGAGTAGCTGCCTTAAGCACCAACACCTTTCTACATATAATCACTACCTGGTAAAAGAAGCGGGGGTGAGCAGTTACCCCACAACCCAAAGCACTAATATACCACAGAGCCAGCTGCACTCAAGATCAGCACTGTGTTTCACAGACATGGGCATGTGGAGTTCATACATTCATGTCACACACAGGTAAGAAACCTGAGGCAAAAAGAGGTCATCAACTCTACCCCCAACAACCAGCACTGGTCTCTAGAGTCTGGCTCTCAAAACTGGGTCCACTGGGCAGTGAGGCCAGTAGAACCTCACTTCTCTGTGGCTGAGTTCTCAGTACCAAACACTTTGCAGGTTAGTTACTCGGAATTCACTGCTTCAAACGTACAGCGCTGGGAGCCTCTAAAGCCAGCCACTATCAAAGCTCCCGGCCTCAGAAATGGTCTCTTCTCTTTTGCTCTTTCCCACTCCTTCACTGGGAGCAGCTAAAACACGCCCTACATCCACCCAGGAAGACACCCTGCGCTCAAGTCTGAGCACTTTCACCTTCAGCCTGTGTTCCCTCCATTGCTGACAACTGTCCACTGTTACTACCTGCAGACAAGACTCAGCACAATCATCATTTCATTCTCCGTGTTCTGATAAACTCTAACAGAACCTGACGAACAGTAACCATGTGACTGAGGCCTCAAGGGGATCGGACCTCTGAGCATCTCTGGGCAGCTTATGGGCACCTCTTCCATTACCACCCCTTTAGAAATAGGTAAACTGACTCACCAAACTAAAGAACTACTGGCTTAACACAAAAAGTCAAGTTGGAATGTCTCCCGCAGACACACTGCCTAGCCGACCTTTTTCCCTTTGTTTTTCTTCTTCCATTTCTGTCCTGTGGTGTAACAGGGAGTCAGGATACATGCACATATATTACAATGTTCCTGTCTAGGGTTTACCTGTGACTGGGAACGATTACTAGAAACCAACAGGCTTTATTTACCCTGAGAGCTCCATGGGGCTTGGTCAGTCCTCCCTCCCAGTGTCACCAGCCTGCACTCAACCACCATACCTCCTCTTCCCCTCAAGGCCCCCAGAACCAACAGGGGAAGTAGGTTGCTAATGGCAACGGCCTTGGGAGCAAGGTGAGACCTCACCAGTATGCTGCTGAGGCTGAGGAGAAATTCTGAACAGCTTCTGGGGCCCCTTTCTGTCAGTCAAGGTAACCTCTTCCCTGCCCAGGACTCAGTTTCCTTGTTTGCAGAGAAACGAACCCTCCTCCATGATTCTAGTTAGAGGGCTCGGGGGTGGGGGGAGGGGGGTCTAACAAATGCAGCCTCTGCAGGGTGAGAGGAGACTATGAGGACTCACAAGAGGATTGTTTGGAAAACCAGTAAGGCCTCTCAATGTCCAGCTCAGCAAAACCCCCATCCTCCTGCTACCCACAAGAATGTCCGACAACTCTGCTGGAGGAGGGGCAGGCTGCTCCAAAGTTGCCCAGTGTTCATACCCAGTGAGTTCATCAGAAAAGTTGACAGAGGGCACAAACAGCCATGGAACTGAGGAGCTCCCACAGAAGTCGGAGCTGAGCAGACACTCAGGAGGCAACCTACCAGAGCTAGGGAATAGAGCAACCAGGTAGGCAAGAGGCCTGAGTCTCATGGCCACTCACAACGGGGCATCAGCTCTGAGATGTGGCTATGCACCATTACATGGGAAAGCCCATTTTTATTAATATTCTCTTTAGCAACACATGAAAGGTACCTGTTTCCTACCTGGTTTCTGAGATTACTGACAGCACTCACTGTGTAGAGTGATACCACCGCCAGTCATCCAGTTCCAGCTGTGAGCATCATGGCTTCCACTTCATAAGGTAAGAAGACCAAGATTCAGAAGTGAGCCTGTACCACACTTGCCTTGTCCCCTTCTTCCACATCCAGGGCAGGGCAAATGCAAAGGAGAGCCACACTCACCTGCCCTGGTGTGCTAGAAACATAAGGGGGATGAAAAGTCTGAAGTGTCAACCCCACTCTGTCCAGCTTCAGGAATCAGGGTGCAAACTGGTCAATAAGGCAGAAGCTGACTTTAAAACACTTCCTTTATTCTGTCATTTTGTGAGAAGACAACATCCTCAGCACAAAAGCAACTCAGGTATGCAGGAAGCCAGACACACTAGGGACAGGAAGCACGAAACCTGTCCTGGGGAGAGGTAGCTGGTGGCAGCATGACCCAGCCCCTTGTCCTGCAGCCTACCAGCATGTCAGAGATCCCACATGCTGCCCATCACTGTCTCCACTGGTCTGCCTGCCTGTGCCCAGGCCAGACAGACTCAAGAAGTACTCATAGGAGTGGCAATGCCCAAAACAGTCCAGAAGTAGAAGAAAAACCTTTGGGGGAGATGTCTCCTGCCTGTAGTGCAGGGCACACAGCTACCCAGAAGACATATCAACCAGCCAGTACTATTTAAGATCTGTTCTTGCCCATGCCATTCCACTGGCCCCTCTCTGCCACACCCCCATTCTGAGGTGAACTCATACTGCCTTGCGCACTTCATTTCCAGCAGCTACCCTTGGTGAGTAGCTTTGAAGGAAGTGTTAAGCTGGAGACAAGCTCCAGAAAACCATCTCAGGAGTGAGCATCTGCCAGTCTCTCTCCCAGAGCCTCCAGTTTCCAGACAGGAGAAACGATTATGAGAAAAAAACAGCTGGTAGCACACAAAACTGTACTAGCTCTACAAGAAAAGCTCTGGCCAGAGCCTTCCTCTGCACTCTAGTACAACACGCAGTACCAGTGGCAAAGAGCCAAGCAGCATGCAGGGACTGCAGGGAGGCAAAGCAAGGCC